>NC_064548.1:10387430-10701246 GCF_023856365.1 Brienomyrus brachyistius | reverse complement strand
GGGAGACCCAACCCCCCTACGCCAGAGGTGCAAGGCAACAGCCCGAGACGAGCTTTCATTAACTGCTGGGCCCCCTAAGCCACAAGGCTAGGCTCTTAAGCTTCATATTACATACCGGCTATTTAAAAATGAAGTTTAATTTTCCCGACATGAGCGTACTCATAGAATCGGCTTTAAAATGGAGCACAAAAAGCAGTCTCTCCCAGCATTTTAAGCTCGCTTCAGAGTGGAGTGATGTGCAAAGGTATTCATTTTCCTTGAGTGCCTCTTCTCCAGACAGGCCTAGCAGGACTGGAAATCGATGGAACTGACACAGATGGAGCCTCTCTATGCTCGCCATGCTAAATTATCTACGCAGAATGGCACTGCTGTGAATTCTTATGGTGCTGGGATTTCCAAATTTTCTTGACTTAGCGAAAGCTTATGGACATGGGAGAAATAATATGCAGAGTATGAAGAAGCCTTAGGGTAGCTATAGTGAGTAATTACCAGCACTACACTTTCAGGTAGCCGGTCAATAAAACTCAGCTGTTAGCTTAAATATATAGCTTAAATATATTGTTCCTGTTATTGTAGTTCTGAGTGGACTGAGCAACGTCTACCGATGGTTTTAGAATGTGTGGGTTTTTCTTTGTTCTGTTTAGTAAAATATTTACATTGTTCATTTAAGCCTTATTTTACATAGATCCAGACAAAAGGAATGTCTAACAATCATAGGTTACCGTAAGGAACATCACCCTGATATTCTCGACCTTACTCAGAACCAACCAAATGTTACACACACTTGCAATAATTAATAGTACGCACTGTTTTTGTGCACCCTATGCTTTTGAAATTTTGATCTGACTTCTTTATCCTGTAAATTCCTTGTTGGAGGAATGCAGAAAGTAACGTCATTGGCCTGCACAGTCACCTGACCCTAATCCCATTGAGCTGACTTGGGATGAAATGGATAGAAAGGACAAAGCCACACAGCCAAATAGTGCCACACAGCCAATGGGCCATTTGTGAGCAGTCCTCCAACAGTGCAGAATTAACTGAATGTGTAACAGTTTGTTCAGCTGTAATCACAGTAAAAGATGCCTGTTTTGAGTTAAAGATTTAGCCCGTCTTTTTAACCACATAAGTGATTTCTTTTGTTTAGTGCTTAAACTGTAGGGAAGCACAAGGTGTTCGAAAACTTATATCCGCTGTTATAAAATCTCCAATATATGCTTGTGTTTTTTGTAGTTGTCTCATGTGCTTTTGCCCCCCCACAGACCCACCTCTGTTTCTTCCCACTGGGGCCCCCTGTTGAGACCGCTCTGCTCTAACACCCCTGACCCAGAGAATGAGCGATACTCTCCTGCGACTCTGATCGCGCTCAGGTCACCACATGTCCAGCACTCACACAGCCAGACACCAGACACACTCATGTGGAGAGGTTCGTCTCTCGTCAAGGTCAAGCTTCCCGTAACACAGGCTCCGTTGTTTTGGAAATTATGGACGGAGCTTTTTCTAGGCACCTTGGAGGAGGACGGTGTTCTTCTGGGAAAGAAGGTGTATGGGAAGCGTGGAAATCCTCTCAGATCGTTCAAAACCACTGGCAGCAGCGAAACCAATGGAATTCCTCATGCTTTTTCAAACACCTGCTAGCTGCCCCAGCACGATTTTAATCTCACTTCACCCAAACTTTGTAAACATTCAGTTCAACATGGAAAGACTCTGCAGATATTGTAATAAAAAACATAAGTCTGCGAGGCTGTGTGGCACGAAAACAAACCTTGGGACGTCTGAAAACAATTTATTTTCTGTTTCCATGTGTCTGCGCAGCAATTGCAGAAAATTGTATCCGTAACGAGACCAGAATTTTCACTACTCTCTGCAAAGTAAATAGTTTTTAACTAACTCATTTATCATATCTAGTAATCTAAGTATCAGCTTCAATGTCCAGCACATAGTGTTCAATGTCATTTAAAAAATTTTACCTTTTGTGAAATGGTGTAGTTTTGATATTGCCATCTAATACACTTCCTATCATAGTGAAATAGCTCTTGCCAGTTGTCTGTTCAATAAAACACAATCATAACAACTAGCAGACTTGGGACTGCAGTTAGAAGCTGAAAAGCAGCAAGAAAAAAAAACACTGATTGTAAGTCTGGAGAACAAAGAAGGTTATGGTACTTATTGTTACATTTAGCTGAAAGTCTCGGCTGAGGTCACTGCTGCGGTCCACTTATCTTTGCTTCCTCTCTCACGGCTACAGTATGAAGAGATAGGATTCATGTGACCCAGACAGTTGTGTCACAATTGCAGTGTGGGCAGCACCGGCTGGGGCACATGCATTTCAGAGTTAGATTTTTATGGAAAAGAGTGCAAGACCAAACTGGACGGGGATATCGTAGAGGAGACAGCACTGGACACTGGAGAGACTAACAGTCAGCGGGACGTGCAGTGGGGTAAATTTGTATATTCTGAACTTTAAAATATAAAGTGAACATTCAATAGAACTATATTAAGGGCTTTTGAGCAATTTAGGTATTAAGGGATTAATGGAATTAGATCTAGGTGCTTATATGCTTAATACTTTCCTTCCTTTTTGTTTTGTCCTTCCTTGGGAGGTATGAAAATGAGGGGTAGATGGTTAGACTTGTTCATCATGTTCCTTGCGTCTTTGGCACTCTGGGGCCCGACGTGGACTCAAGCATGCCAAGGAGAGGGCGTGCCCCAGAGCGAGGTTCTGGACTGGTTCAAGCGCCGAGTGCTGGAGGGACTGGGCCTGAAGCAAGCACCTGTTCCTTTGGTTCAGCAGCCACTGGCCAGCGGGTGGGCATCCCGAGTGGGGAGAGCAGCCCAGGTTGAGCGGAGAAGGTCCCATCAGGAGACGTCACAAGTCATCCTCTTCCCCAGCTCAGGTCAGTCACTCATCTAAATCAATGAGGATCTCAGGGTAGCTGCGTCGTCCTGCTGTGACAGTGGGCCACATATTTATTTATTTATTTTCCAACGAAAATCATCTCAGTGTGCAGCTATGAAATAATCCATAGCAAACTTGCTGCTCAGAAAAAGGGGAATTCCTATTGTTTTATTTTTATGAACAGGGTGCTTGAATTGTCTATAGAAAACCACAGTAAATTCAGGATGTTTTTCACAATTCCATAACGTCATTTTTATAGCATGGAAATTGGGTTTTATACAGAATGCAGCCTGCAGCATTTATGATAGTTAATACTATGGAAGTAAATGATTCTCCAAAGTTATACGTAAAGATATCCATTTATATATTTCCTTAATATTAATATCAATCACGCTGTTTTTCCAGATTCCACCTGCGCTCATGACGAAGATCTTCCCCTACAAGAAGCCTTTAGTCATTTCACCTACTACTTCCAGCCCTCTGGTCACAGCCAAGAGACAGTGATCACATCTGCCCACTTCTGGTTCTACGCTGGTGATGGAGCTTTGAGGAGCAACACTTCAGCACCCCTCTACATCCTCACTGCCAATCAGGAGCTCATCCACGTCGCCGAGGGACCCACAAAGCTGGGGGATGACGGCTGGGTCACCTACCACGTAGAGCGCCACATCAGTCCCGCCATGACCGAAGGCCCCTTTGTCATCCAGGTGCGCTGTCCGTCTTGCGGCTGCTATGCGGATGCCAGCAAGACCCCCTTCCTACATCTACACACCCGCTCCAGGGGTAGCGACCGCTCTCGACGGGCCTTGATTCCTTGGTCACCGTCCTCCATCGAGCTGCTCCAGAGACCCCCAGAGGAGAGACCGGACTATAATGACTGCCACCGCGAGGAACTCAACATCTCCTTCGCTGACCTGGGGTGGGAGAACTGGATCGTGCACCCCCAGGTCTTCACCTTCTACTATTGCCATGGCAACTGCTCCAGCTGGAACCGCATGACCACCCTGCTGGGGATTAAACAGTGCTGCGCCCCCCTTCCCGGCACCATGAAGTCTCTCCGCTTCCGGACCACCTCCGACGGGGGCTACTCTTTCAAATATGAAACGCTGCCAAACATTATTGCCGAAGACTGCACTTGCATTTAGCTTATAGCTTGACGCCATTGTGGCTAGAAAGGTCAAATGCTGATCTGAACAAAATCTCAATGTAGTAGCAGCCAATTGTTTTTAATGTTTTTTTTATTGCACTCAAGCAAAGTAGATTTTACTTACAGAAGAATTTTGTCACTTGAATTAATAGAACTATTCATAGGTACGAATAACTCATCAGTTGCCGTCTTTTGTGCAATTTTGAACTATGATAGCTTTACCTAAAATCCCGGTTTTCTCCATAAAATCACTACACGTGGATGAAAGAAGTCATTAATAAAGTGTAAAAGTACCTTAATCCGGGCCGTTTCATTAAAGGATACCTCACCGAAATAAGATGTTTTGTATATTCCTCTAGAGGGCAATATTGAGTTACATTGCCTCAGAATTAAGTTCGTCATAGTTTTAAAAAACACACCAGTAAAACAACTGTCAAGCTTTAGCATTTTATACAAAACTATTCCCTTTTTTTTATGAAACTTGCTTCTACATAATAAAGATCTTTCGCATGGTTATTGAATATGCAAACTTTGTATAAAACTACTCTCACCAGGCACTTTCCCTGGCTGAGGCCCCGGGGTCCCTGCTATAAAAGGGGCCACAACTAACCTTATTTATAAATTATTTAGAGTTGCTACTCATCCTGTATTTCACAGGATCATCCAATATTGAGAAATAACATACTAAGCCCCTTTTTAAACCAATACGTGATACAATCACAATTAGTCCTGAATTTTCAGGTGCAGACTACACCAGTAAGGGGGACCTATGACTCTGATAAGGTGTTTCTGACTCCCACCAAATATGATTATTCATATTTCCATACTAGCTGCAGACTAGGGTATTAAGCAGGGTTGGGTAATTGAAAGGCAACCCAAGCACAAAATCTCACCATGTTCTGTGCAATTTCAAAGTGCCTCCAGGCTTCGTTTTCATGGGACTGCCGACAATTATAATTAAACCTGCAGGTTCTATAAGCAGCACGAGAAAGTAAGGAGAAACAGCACAGAGAAGCCAGTTCAAGTTTAATCTTTATTTTTTTCCTACAAAGTTTTAAAAATAAGTATACAAGTGGATACAGAAATATTTCAATGCTGTTAAATTTGAGAACTACTAATGACAATGGACTAACAATCGTACTAAGACCTCCATCCAGTTCTAGGTGAATCACCAAATGAGCATTCAGGACCAAGTACAAACACAGATGAAATTCAACAGCTCAGAACATTAAGTCATGAAGTCTGTGCATTATCTAGCTACTAGCACTGAAGTGTAAATCAAGTTTTTAATAAATGGGTTACAAGGAAACGCTGCATACAAATATAGATCAAATTTAACCTCAAATTAAAATGCAGCTACTTTTAAAGCAACATACGAGGAAAACAAAAAAAATTCCCTTCAGGACATTTAACAGACAGCCAAAAACAATGTTTTAACTGTGCAACTTTCAGGTATGAAATATTCAAGAACATTTTGAAATGTAAACTGTGCATAATCAGCGGTATATTTGCATGAAGTGTGTGCATTTCTTGTTTGTAGTTTTTCCTCCCCTGCTACAACCCACACCAGTTCCACTAAGTCACATATCTATGTCAAAGAAAAGGATCCACTTTCCAAATCTACATACACAATTCACTAACGAAAGGGAAAAATGTGTACCAGAATGCAACAGAATGTTGTGACTATAATATTCAAGCATTTCCCAGGTTTGTTTTTTGCACACTTTTGGATTAAAGAAAACATAGCTAACCTTTAACATACACCACAGACAAAAGCTACTATCCATGTTACAAAAACGTACCTGCTTCTTATAACTCATACTGTGCAGTAGACTGCATTCCTAAAACTAGGCAAAAAGGAGATATCCTGCAGTGCTAACCTAGGCAAGAGAGAAAAAAAATCCTGCTACAATTTTCCGCGGGAAGGGGTATTGCATAATTAACGGGGTGTCCCACTCCCCCACAGAACAAGAAGCCCTAAGCAATTTGCAGTTTCAATCCCCTCAATTAAAGTAACGATGACAGTTTGTTGCTTATTCAGTCATCACAAAATCCAGGAGGGGAGAAGGCAAAAACAAAAGGTTAGCCTTTTTGGAATGACTAAAAATTGTAAACACCACAAACAAGACTTCACTGGGATACCCCATTGCACTACTAATAATTCTGGTGCATGTGGGTTGCCAGCCTTTGAGTCCTGCACAAATTATGGCAACAGAATTCCCTCAGGTTTAAGACTGGTATGGGCAGGTGATCTATAGTCACCGTGCATCCAGCCAGGATGAGATGCTCTCCAGCATTGTCTGCGAGAGGTATAGCTGTCAAGCTTGTGTGTATTTCCTCTCGGCATTCACTGGCCTTAATACTGTAAGGCACATTCAAATATAGAAATCCCTGCATCACACTCTTGACAGACACACAATACTCAGTGTAGGCAGTCCGACGACGTCGTCTTAGCACGTCTCCCGATCCATGGAGTGAGAGTTCTGTAGATCGAAGGATCGAGTGGAAATGCATTGTGTGACATTCAGGCCAGGATCCCTGAAAGGAAACGGATTTCAATAGAATTTGAAAAACTTTTCAAGATCACACTATATAAAGTGAGGTCCACAGTCAAATTTTTTTTTTATTTGCATGCACATTCTTCACCGATGAATGACTTACCTTTCACAGGCTGCGTCTTGCTTCTCCTGGGCAAAGTTCAGTCTGTTCTGCTCCACCGCAGTGCTGTTAGACTCCGGGCTGCTGCTGCGTGATGGGTTTCCGTCGTTCTGATAGGCCAAGTCCAGGTGCTGCTGAGCCATCTTCAGGTGCTGGCGCAGGCGGGTCACTTCGCTCCCGAACGTCTCGCGTCCAGCGTCGCCCAGGTTGTCCCTGAACTTGGGCTTGAGACCGCCGGGAAGCCGGCCCTGCGGATCCTTCTTCACGGCCGTGTTGTAGCCCGGTGGGGCTGAGGCCAACTGGCGGCATAACGAGGGCCGGGAACTGGCCAGAGCGTTGCGATTGGACGAGCGGGAGCGGAAGGTGTCACGGATGCCTCCGATACCCAGGTGCAGCATCTCCAGGACAGTTAGGAGGAGGCAGAGCCCGCTGACGGCGTACATGATGAGAAGGAAGATGGTCTTCTCCGTGGGCCGGGAGACAAAACAATCTACTGTGTGGGGACAGGGACTGCGGGTGCATACGTAGGAGGGTGCTACCTCAAAGCCATAAAGGAGATACTGGCCAAAAAGGAACCCTACCTCAAAGGCCACACGGGACACTAGCTGGAACACATACACCTTCATCAATCCGTCCCTCTGGATCCTCCGCCTGCCATCATGCTTCTTTGTCGAGTTCTCATCCTTCTTCTCCTCCTTGTTTGCATTGTTCTCTGAAATCATGGGGTCCTCCTCACCATTATTCTCCATCTCCTCATATTCACGGAGAGAGTTATGGTCAATGGTCAGCTTCTTCCTCCCCCCGGCGCGGTACTCGTTGTCGTCCATCCTGGCAATCTTGTGCAGGGCAAAGCCGAGGTACATGACGGTGGGGGTTGTGACCAGGATTATCTGGAAGACCCAGAACCTGACGTGGGAGAGCGGAGCAAAGGCGTCATAGCAGACGTTATCGCAACCGGGCTGCCCAGTGTTGCAGACAAATTTGCTCTGCTCATCATAGTATATGGACTCTCCCCCCACGACCGTGAGCACGATGCGGAAGACGACGAGCAGCGTCAGCCAGATCTTCCCCACGAAGGTGGAGTGGTTGGAGATCTCATCCAGCAAGCGAGTCAGGAAGCTCCAACTCATGGTGCTTCTTTCACTGTGACCCTCTTACAGCTGTAACAGAGAGAAGATTTTAGTGAGAGAGGGGTTCATAAGTACACCAAGCACACAATAAGCATTATTTGAGATTTAAGCGGGGGCGGAAAAATGCTGATCCGTCGCAAAATCCATCACTGACCAATCAGCAGAAACTATGCAAAACATGAGTCAAAGGCACGAGACAAATAATTGACCCTTAGTGCTCCTCTCAAGGAGAGGAAAGCAACAGGAATAGGAAGGCCTGGGAGAGCAGATAGGGCAGAGATGAGCGGCACAGGGTTGCTGGATGAGACTGTTCATTTGCTGGGCTGCCAATGGAAACAAAAGGAGGAGGGACATCTCCATGGGCATGGGCTCTGAACACCACAAGTGCTGCTTTTGTATTACATAGCAGAAAGTTGCAGGCTTTGAAGGTTCGACTGACTTGTACAATTTGCCCACAAATTTGGCCAGTTCATATCAGTCTAGCAGAAGTCTACAGGAGCACGCCAGCAATTTCTCTTAGTGGGATGACCAAAGCCAGAAACACGCAATATCAACAAGACCATTATTCCCAAGGACTAAGGCTAATCTCTTAACACTAACACCGATTCACTGGTAAATGATCTTGATGATGATGATGATTTAAAAAAATAAATTAAAAAAATAATAAAAAAAAAAAAATTCCACACGGTGGCAATATTCACCAAGTACTGAAATTTAACTACTTTGCATGCGGTTCAGGTGGTTTCGGCAGCAAACTGTAAATGTGTGAAAGACTTCAGGTTCACTTCGCTAGAAATAAGGCTTAACCTGACAGCTTGTGGTTAATAACTAAATGTAACCGCAACCTCCACCATAAAATAAAAACCACAAAGGTTCGCGATTTTACAGTTAAGAAAAACAACCATGAGAGAAAGTGTGCTGGTATATTTGATGTCTCAAGACGATAAAACTGTTGAATCCCCACCCCACCGACAAGTCCCAGGCCAAGATTTTGTTTCAACCAAGCAGTTGAGTATAGTCACAACTATAGTACTCAAATCGTTAGTTGAAACAAAATCTTGGTCTGGATTTTTATTCTCTGGACCTGAAATTTCCACCTCTGTTGACCTGGTACGAGTGGAGGCCTCAGCAAGTAGCCACCTTTCACAGAATAATGGTCAAGTGAGAGACATTTAGAGGGGGAAACTGGTAACAACTTCATAATCTTTCAAACTAGTGCCCAATGTTGCCACCTGTTCTTTCTGCCTAAAGCTGTAAAAGGGTGTGCATTTGTGTCGGTGTAATTAGTCAATCGTCTGGTGCCGGAGACGAAACGACGAGGAGATCTGCATCAGCATGCCTGACACTCACACCAAATTGCTAACAGGAAGCAGAAGAGCCCATTACTCCTAGGATTACCCAACAAGATCATAACAAGCAGGCGTAAAGATAAAGTTACAAAGAGTGACAAATTTTGACAAAAGAATGACAAAATAAGGAAGTGTAATAGTTTCAGCCATCCAACCAAGCCAAAGAGGAAGGAGAAACACAGCTCATTGAAGAAGGACCAGGTGGAGGGAGGCGATTAAAGTTTAGCAGTCCTCACCCCTCCCCCACAACACTCCAGGGCAGCTCTCAGAAGGACCTCATTCAGATGTGCCGCCCGAAAAAACCCAAACATATGTGGAGCGGCTTGTGGAAGCCATCCACCCACGAGAGGCTTTCCTCTCACAGGTGGGGCCCAGGTGGTGGCCACCACACTGATAATTACAGGCCTCTGTGGTTATGTAGTGCAAGCAAGGCTTGTTCTTTGGGGGGCTCAAACCACACAGTAGGCACACACAAGTTTGAGGAACAAACAAGAACTTGTTAAGCCATAATACTGTGGCTCTGGGGATGAGGCGCAATTCCTGAAAGCTTTGTTAAGAGCAAGAACTGCAATGGACGCACGTTAAGGCAAATAAACGGCCATATGTACACTTCCCTAAAAAGCACTCTTTATGACACACATTTAAGGCTGCAGTCTTAAATTTTTAAATCGGCTGTGTACAAAGTGTGTCCAGAGTGTGTTTACAGGAGATATCCCTGATCACATGCTAGACAGACCGTAGAGGTGAACTTAAATTTCCCTTAGCATTCCCACAAATGCCCTACAACCTACCCTATCCTGTTATATCCCACTTTTCATACTACCTGTCTTAAGACAGGGTCACAGTAATACAGCCTAAATAAATCAAAAGATAAATGATAGTGCTCTAATAACAGAACAAGAGCTGCTTCCATCCGATTTAATGGCACTGAAAACTCTGCAAAACCTAGGAGAAAAGTTACGGCTAATGAACCATTGGCTGGTGTCAAGATGTGCTTAAGACTACAGGTTTTTAGACACGCATCCCTACTTGGAACAATAATGGGGGGAAAAAGTACTTGAAACAATACTTGTGTAACTCAGGTGCAGTGTTCTCATTTCTAAGGCAGAGTACATGACATTTCAGCTGACGCCAACTTCAAAGTGAACATCAGTCATCATACATACTTTGTTAAATTGGAGTATACAGCGATAAGCAAGCCTTACACTTGCCTAGGCAATATGAGCAGGACTTGGTGAGGGGGGGGGGGGCAGCCAGGGACTATTAAATGTCTAGTAAGGAAAGAAACAAAAACATCCTTACAAGTCTGAAAAGAGTAAAGTCAAAGTTCCTCACACCTGGTCACAATGGTCACAAAGTAACGTAGCGGCATCAGCTATCGAGAGCCCAGTATAAGGGAGCAAAGAGTCATCTTTGTCTGGCTACAGGTATCAAGCCAGGAAACAATACCCTCACTGTTACAGACTTGTGCACTCAAACCTATTCATTGAAAACCTGCACTGTGGTCCGAGATATTTATTCAGTTACACCACTCACATAACATTAGACAAACCCACATGTTCAAGTAAAACAAGTCATAGCTTGGGATATCACTGGAGCTTCCAGAGTTTAATTCTTCCAACCACTTAATAGTAATATGTTGCAAAAAAACAAGCATTCCCGTACATGAAACAGGCTACATATTAGGCAATTGTAATTCGGCAAGTACAATTACAGTTACAGATTTACTATGTTACACTGACTAACAGCTGTGAATTACCTTATAAAGGTGAAAATAAGAAAAATAACTTGGGGACATAGACTGGGAAGAGTATATGTAAATTATGTATTATACATTTAAATACCCAGACAATACGCAAGATCACAAACGGTGTCTATCAATGTCCATCGGCACACGGTCCAATAGGAGACTTTTTCCTAACCGGGTTGTACAAGTAACACACCTGGCAGAGAACAGGAAATCTTGGAAGAATAAGTTAAGTCTATCCGGTATGGTTCAGTCAGAAGTAGTTAAAATTCCAGGCTAACTAAAACCAGAGCATTAAAGAGGTGCTGAGCAGCGCAGGCCAGCATCGTCTACTTACCGCCAGTTCCTTTACTCTTTGTTGTCAACTGGTTACGGGTAATTTCGGTAACCATATGAAATCAAGTTATTGTAAACCAGACAATTAATTTTAAAAGACTGTAAACCACACTGGGTGTAATCAGTAATACACCTTTGTATTTTATTTATTCAGGTTGACGCAAACAAAGCAGTTTGTTCCAAAATTGCGAATTGCGGTACAGCCTACCCCTGTTTCAGCCAGGAAATCCCAATTGGAGTAAAATTAACATAACTTTACCTTAGCGCCGGGCTATATAGGCTTTAGATGAAAAAGGACACATTAACTGTAAATTATAGCCTAATGTAAATAACGGAATAAATGTATACAATTTAGTTGCACCGACAAAAAGATTTACCGGGCATCAGGCAAGACAATACAATCCAAATATGTAAATATATAAACGCACATTACCACAAAGAGGAAAAAAAACTGTAAATTGATTGGAATAAATGCGCTCGTCTCACATTTGCAATACACACTGCCGATAATATTATTATACCTGATGTTGAAACAATTTGCTGTAAAACTACCTAAGTGACTTCGGACGTCCCGTTTGTTTACACGTTATTGACGTTTATTTAGAAAATACGTCTTAGTTTTACACCGTTTTAGTTACTTATACTGAATGTTTTAGCGAGTTAAGAATAATCAGTAAGCTGGACATTAAATAATAATGCCGGTGTCGGATTTACTGCACTGTTCTTCTACCGCGATTAAAACAAAGTCTTACCCCGAAAGCACGCCCAGAGTGTTACTTACTTAAGAATAAGGACACGTTAAAGTTTAAGAAAGGGAGAGATGCTCCGGAGTCTCCCTAATGAATCGCTGCTGCGGTTTTCCCTCTTTTTTGCTCCATAAAACAAAAGGCAGCTTCTTTATTAACCCATTCGGCGCGTCGCAGCCATGTGATCCGCCACACGTCGGGGTCCTAAATAGTGGGCAGACAAAGAAATATCCCAAAATCCCCTTTCCTCCTCCCCTATCTCTCTAGGTACCCACCCCGTTTTAAGGGGCCCACATGTGAAACCTGAGATAGTGATCTCCCCGTTTTGCGCCCAGTCATTTTTCTTGCCCTTTCTCCCCAGCCTAAGAAAAATCTGTCTGGCGGCAAAGTTCATCACACGCAAAAATACTGCATACGGCAGCGCTGACAGAAGTAAAGGTGTTGGAGGGTAAGCGTAATACAAAAGATCTTTGATAGCATCATATGCTTGCTTTTGCTTAAACGAGAAAGAATTTATATTACAATCCTGTCCTACAGTTTATTTTTATGAGGGTCACTGCTGTTTTAGATTTTAGATCTTTTTTATTTAGATGTTAAGTTACTAATTTCATAAATATCATGAAGCTATTCAGTAGTGCTGGGTTACAGTACCATGCATTTTAATTGATATAATTGTACTTTTTTCTTCTTAGTCTATAGTTGGAAATATTTGTAACATAATAAAAACCTAGCTCAGTTGCAATTATTATTAAAAGTACCTTAAGGGAATTTCAAAGAAACAAATTTCACAATAAATTGCAGTAGTCGGTATAGCATATGACAGTATATCAGCCAGAATAAACGAAACATTTTGCGGTACAATTTAATACAACCTCTTCACTGCTTTTGCCGAAGGAATTCAGTAATTTTTCAGTGCTGTATTTATCAAAAGCCCAGTGACTGTACAAGTTGGATTTCTGTCCGGATAATTTCATATGGACATTCGTGCAAAAAAAAGCCTTTCTTGACTTCGGTTCTCAATAATGCTAAACGGTACAAATGCGCAACTGTTATTTTACTTTAAGTTCTGTCTGATAGATGCAGAAGAACCAGGTAAAATTGAGGGGTGACATTGTGTTAAGGGGCCCAAATTCTCTAACTACGCCCCTGTTGGTAATTACTGATTATGTAACAAGTGGTGACCAGATTTGATAATTCTCACTCCTCCACTCGCATGGTACCACAGCTCAACCGACAACACCAGTTCTGCGAATTTATTGCTGTCAGGCAGATTCCAGAACCAGCGGACACAATTGTTCTATTTTCATACAATATATCCAAAGTAAGACAACTAGGGCTTTACATCTATTAATTATGTTAAGACTCATTCAGAAAAACAAATTGCATGTCAAGCAAGAAAAGAAACATGCCTGTATCACGTCAGTAGTATATGACTCAGCAGTCTATTCTAATGGAATTATTTGCCTATATGGAGTTAAGCCATGTTCAACAGACAGCTGAAATGCAAAAAACTGTCAGTCAAATAGTCGGGATGTCTACAGAAAATGCTACAAGAAAAAAAAAATTGTGCCCCAAGGAAATATTTGAAAACAAATATTTGGCTGTTTTATTTGAGAAATTCAAATTATAAGTAGACCTTAATAGACTTTACACCCCAGGTTTAAAAAAAAAAAGCACTTTATAAAAAGAGCTGCCGTCTGTAACACATGCTGTTTTTATAAGCCACACAGCGAATGGCTTGCAGACCACTCTGCCATTCTCTGTCTTCCTCACGTGCAGGCATTCGGAAGTCATTATCCGAGAGTTTTCCTGCACTTTCTCCCGGAGGGGGGTGGGGACGCGCTTTTGTTTTGTGGGTTTTGCACCAGGCTGTGGTTTGACTTGTGGCCACATCGCATCCATTTGCCCCGGCTGAAGGAGGCGTGAATCCGCCATGGGCGCGACACGCTGAGCAAAGACACGGAGCAAGTTGAAGCCCATTTGAAACCCTAGGCAAATGTTACTGCCCCCCCCATCACCGCGAGGACCACGCAGAGATGAAATGAAACTGTCTATTGAAGAGACAGAGTGTAATCAACAGGCTAAGTTGGCAGCCCCTCAGAAGATGCACTGGCCAACTGCCTATGTGGCCTAATTGGTTGACCCGCACTGTTTCCTGCAGTCATTGAGGATTTATAGGCTTTGTTAAGGGCTAAGCAGCATGCCATAGTCTTCAAGAGGAATGACATGAAAAAGAGAATTTGTTAATTATTACAGTGGAATGGGGGTGGTTGTAATTAAAAGGTTTGGATGGGTCGCAAACTCCTACCACTGGAATCCTGGCTCAGGCACTGTGATGTGTTCACATCCTCTTTTTTAATTTTGCAGATGCTTTATCGGAAATAGCATTATTTATTTTTTGAGAAATCAGGGTCAGACAGTCCCTGGAGTAATCGGGGGTTAGCGGCCCCGCCAATCCAGATGTATGAACTGGTGACCTTCTGATCACAGGTGTTGCATCCTAACTCACGGTGCCACATGCTGCCTGCCTGTCCTCCCTATATTCACATGACTTTACTCTGGGTTCCCCCCTGATGTTAAATTGATGGTTGTCTCTAAAATGCCTGCTGTGTGTGGGTCCTTTGATGGCCTGTCATCCTATCTAGGGTGTCCCCTGCCTTTGTGACCCGTGTTTCCTAGGAGAGGATCCAGGCTTATGCTGTGACACTGCTCAGGATTTGTGGTTTAGAAGATGGATGACCAGCAAGAGCCAGTGACCGTCAGAAGTATTCTGCCATGCTGTAAATACAGACCTGTCATACCAAGACCTTATCATACTAGGGCTGGTATGTTGAATAGAGATAGAAAGTGACTCAGTGACTCAGCACAGTTGAAGTGACTATAATGGTCATTTCAATTGCACTGAGTCACTATGACACTTTATATTGCTATTTAATTTCTTAACAGAACATACCATCATTCATCTTATTTTATTCATTGTATTTAATTCACTTTTAATATATATTTATTGTTTTTATTTTGCTCTACTGCTATGCACTTGCCTTATTTTTAGTCTGCAAGGAGGGTAGGCAGCGAAGACTTTCATTGTACTTAATACATTATACAGACGCTCCTCTACTTACGAACTTTCAACTTACGAACTTTCAGACTGTAAGTCCAAATTGTATTCATTGGGCTCCCGTTTCCTGTCTGTAACATCAATTTTTTTTCTGTTCGCCAATTCCGCCCAGTACGACTTCCGGCCGCTACTCCCGCCACGCAGCAGCGTAGCGTGCGTACTCCCAGCATCCTAGTACTTTGTACTTGCATATATATTTTTTTAAATCTCCAGTCTTCATATGTAACTGTGCAATACATTTTCGTCACAATGTAAAAGATAACACAATGTCTTACATTTGATTATTTCAGGTATGTGGCACTTAAATAATTCCAGATGACAGCAACAAGTTTTCAGAAATGAAATAATAAACTGCATAATATTTACATCTGTGGTGGACTGACTCACCATACGGCGTGTAGCCCTGCGTTGTTCCCTGGGCTGTTTGGTGCAGACTGGAGGCTCTCTATGCTGGAAAAGTGGTAGGAAGGTGGATGGATCGATAAATGGATAGACTGCATATTCAAACCAACCATTTTTGTTTCTTAGTAGTACTCTTGGGTTTTTTTCCATTAGTTAATTTAGTAGACACACGTGTAACGATGCAGTGATATGAAGGCATTTTGTGAAATGTTTATGTAAGTTGTTATATTATTTGTATAAATGTATTGATAATCTTGACAGAATCTTAATTGTTAAAGTCATTATTAAGAGCATGCCTTATGAGTGACAAGAATGCCGTGAATTTAGAAAAGGCACAAACAGAAGTGCAGAGCATGCATTCATTCTGCTAACAAGGAGGGAATATCAGTTCAAAGCAATTTGTAACCAATTATGTGCATTGTGTTCAACCGTATTCAGGCAACAGAGCTTCGCCTTCCATCTGGCTGTATAAAACATTCCATTGACGTTCCTCAGGCACACAGCCTTACATATTCAGGTCAGCTAACTTATTTACAGCCCATTGGTGGAATCACAGTAAATTCTTAACAATTAGCAACAAATTTGCTATCCCACATCACAAATCACACTGAGTTAGCAGTCCATTGGAATTTCTGCGAGGCAGGTACTCTTCATTGGTAACCTTATGGGGACGCACCTGCGGATTTTGGCTACATATTTTAGCTACATCCTATTCCAATTACGCTGGGCAGCAAACATCCTCCATTGTTTAGTGGTTATAATTCCAAGTTCTGGAGGGAAGCGGAGTCAGCTGCCAGGGGCAGTAATTTTTGCCATCTGTAGCCACAAGTTCTGATTTTGGCACTGCATCCCCCTTCATCTGAAAAACAACTTACAAGCATTCATTTGTTAATTGCCTCAGAATGGGAACATAAAATGAAAGACAACCAATGGGGCATGCTGGAGATGTGGTGACTCCCCATGGCATGTTATCCAGCGGCTGCGAGTGTGATTTGGTTTAACAGAGCGGCCCACAAACACACCCGCGGACACACCGAATCTGTCCTGTTTAAGCTACTTAGTTTGGGATAAAAGTTAGACACAAGCTGACAGACAAGAAGTTATAGAAAAATAAACCCGACGACTCTAATACAAATTAGAGCTTTATGTTCAGCCACCATCAACAAAACGTAATACCAAGCTTTTGATTTAAACTGCAAATTTAGGTATTATGTGCTTAATGCTTAAAGCTTTCAGAAATCAAGCTGGTTTTTGCATTTATTTTCTTGGTTTGTTCCTGTCTTATTTTTGCGTCCTACAGGTGATTAAGAGACATCAAAATGCAATATCCTTAATCCTTTAATGTATTAATTAGGAAATAATTGAATTTCTGCAGGTTTAGTAACTCCAAGGGGACCGTAATGGCATTTTTGAGTGCACATGTGGGGGGAGGGGTAAAAGATAGGGGAGGGGTGGAATTTTAGTGGAGTCTATAGAAAAAGGGGTAGTAATGAATATCCAGTTACTCTCCCTCCCCCGTCCACTTCCTCCCCAGTGTATGGCAGTGAGAGTAGTCATGGAGCCATGGAAACAGACAGCTTTCCATGTGCCCTCCCTGCGTTTGCTGAGCAGATGGTCAGAGGTGTGTCGTATCTGTCTGGCCAGTTAGTGGACTAACTAGTAAAATAGGACTAATTGTAAAACTTTGAAAGTCAGCTTCCTGAAAATGTATTTCTTTAAAAATCTTACTCAACTACGTATTCTTATTGGCTTGAATAATCCAAGTACACATAGCATGGAAAGAAAGCATATAATGAAATTATTCAATTATAGCTTCTTAGTTTTGAACTTTAGTTGAATAACTGAATTTGGCGAGTACAGAATATTATCTGAAAGCGCTGCTTAAAATGCTTTCGGAAAAAGTATGGGTTGGAAAATAGAACTCCATTGGGCCAGGAGAATGTGTGAATTGCCCAGCAGGATCTAAATGCTTTTACAGCCAGTCTAGGCACCGAAGCCCCCCACCCCCACCCCCAGCCCACCAGGTAGTCCTTATGAAAGAAAGCACAGCATGGGTTCTTAGTAACCGCCCTCCCCTGTGAAAGGCCTCACCACAGAGCTGTTTACACGGACAAACACAAGCCATAGAACGTCCAGGAGAAGGTACGGGTTTGAGCCCAACTCAAGAACTCATAATAAAGTAGTAGACGCTGCTTCTCCTGCAGATCCAGCTTCTATGTCAACCTGAGCAGAAGACTAGCGAAGAAGTTGTGCCTTATCAGCATCCTCCAGCTAACCATCTTATCCACCAACAAACTTCCTAATGTGGGTAAGCTATTCAGTCACCAGTTGTCTTCCCATCTCTTTTATGTTTTTCTTCAAAGCAATAGTAGACTCAAGACCCAAATGTTCTTTATTGTCAACACATCTGTGTACAAGTTCACAGCGCATTGATATACCATTCCCCTTTGGCCCCCGATGGTGCTACACATAAATGCAAATACAATAAATAAATATATACGCGTAACATGAACAACACAATACAATGCGATGAATGTACATATAAATCGTGTACAGAACTATGATTTTCTGTGTGTGTGGGTGCCTTGCACCCGTAGCCTCTGAATCGCATAAGTGGTTACAGAAAATGGATGGATGGATGGATGTGTGCAATCTAATGCAAATAAAGAATATGCAAAAAAAAAAGGGAAGGATCACAATTTACAGAGACTTCATGGGTTTTGATCCCACAAGCTTGCTAACTCTTGCACAACACTGTACTTGTTTAGCTACAATATGAGTGATAAATGGAGTTCTATTAAAGCATAGCTGCAGTTTTTGCAGCGAGATGGAGTGAGACGCAGGGGAAAAAACATTAAAATGCACGTGACCTGAAATGTGTCTCACAAATTTATTGTGTTCAATTATTTATGACATCATTTAACGTATTTTGTTTGGCCTTATGTATGGGGTGCAGTATGATTTGTACACGGTATATTTACAATCAAAATATAATTATGTAATTGCTATTTCTTTTACAAATTTAACAAGTCTTTCACAAATGCGCAGTTGAATGCTAAACACAATTATAAATAAAGTTAATGTAATGTAAGATTACTACTCACTGAAGTTTAAGTGTAATTATTAAGTGACTTGAGAAGCAAAGCTATGGAGCAAAATTCAAACTATAACATTTTTAGCATTCTTCGCCCTCCATACCCGTCTTTGTGGTTCTGATTTTGGCACTATAAGGACTCATGCTTTACAGACATTGTTTGAGCAAACACCTGAAAATACGTCGTAGGGATGTCTGACTTGAATTCGAAGGCGTTTGTTTTGATGTCTCATACCTGTATGAGTCAAAACTAGTGAATGTTTTTCTTTGTTCTCTGACATTTACACAGGTATTCACTTCATGCTCACCCCATGATGTCCCTGGAGACTATTTACTGGCAACAGAACACAACATGATGCAGTCGTTTCATTGGAATTATTATTTTTTTAACCAATAGCCTTACGTGATTAAAGCCAACCGAATGAGCACATCTTGGGCAAAGTAGGATTTCCAGAAATCATGCGTCATAGTTCCCAAGAAGAATGATTTCTGAGGTTCTGCAGTTGAAAACTTAAAGAAGACTATTTCCTCTCTATACAATTTGAAAACCTCCTCGCTTAACAGAGCTGGGAAAAATTATACTTACTTCTCAGAATTATGGACTATAATGGACTTTCATAATATCCCTAAGTATGACTTGATTGAGTGGCTTGCTGTTGTTCTTATTCTCCACCAACCCTTCGAATCAGACCAGAGATTTTGTCATGACAAAGACATCCTGCTGGATATCGGCAGAGGAAATTGTCAGAAATAACACAGCCTACTCACTAGATCAGTTCCTCAGTATGCTTGTGGGCTACCTGGTTCTTTGCCGTTTTACTATTTGCTAAACATAAATCATAGTAACAGTTATGGGCTGGAAAAAATATATAAATTTTATGATTAATCATGATCCTGGTTTTGATGATTCAATATTGATTCAAAAAATCCTAAAGACGTTTTAGGTGATTAATGCCTTTTCCGCGTGACTTTGGGAATATTTTCACTATATTTTCCTTGTATCAGTCCTCTTACCGTATAGGTAGTGCCATTTTCTCTCTCGTCTATAAGAGGGTTGCACAATTGCCTCATGCCGTCATGTTGGTGCATTGTCAGCCATGGTTATGGAGTACTCCAAGCATGAAGGCCAATGAAGGTAACTGAAAGTCTGCAGGTGTTAGTATTTTATTGACGGGGTACAAGAACAGCAGAGGGGAAAGTGGGAATAAAGTATTTTGGTGTATTCACAGGTAAGTACAAGAATTAATGTCATGCTTTTTATTATAAATTGTTTTTCACTTATTTTCGTAATGATAGCTTAAACAATCATGTTGCTATTCAATGTTAAAGTGCTGTGCCTGTTGCCACTGTTTTTACCACAGATTGGGATGTCTGTAAAGTTAGAGCATGACCTTTTCAATAGGGGGGGGGGGGGGGGGGTCTGGAGCCTATCCTGAAGACTACTGGCACAAGGCAGAGAACAGCCCAGGATGGGGTGCCGACCCATCGCAGTGGACACTCACACACCATTCTAAATTAATAAAACAATATTGAGTCAGTGGTACGGATGAACATTCAGTGTGTAAAAGAATTTACTGCTTTACAAAATTTCTACTCATACAATAATTTCACTGCAATAGAAAAAGATGAACCTTGTACAGATTCAGTGTCAGTCTCAGAAAACAGGATATTCCTTCTCTAAGGGTCAGAGGGCAGCAGATAGACAAAGCCAACACAAATATGCTCCTGAGCGGTGACTCTATGGCTGATTGGATGTTTCATTTCTTACCATGCATTTTGCCCCATCAGACTGTGGATCTTTGCTAAGTTATCTCTCCTTCAGCAATCCTTATAACAGCTAAATAAAAATCATGTGGAGATTATTTTCTAAAGGACTTCAAGGCAGAAATAATAATAATAAAAAAAGTTAAATATCAGATGATGAGCAGCAGAATTGCTGGGAACTGAGGTTAGTAATATTCATCATTTATTGAACGCACTGCATCCTGGACACTTAGTGGACCTGGTCATGGCTTATTTCAAAACTCCAGCTGAGAACCACAGGAAGGATCTTCAGGTGGAATTTACTGACATTCAGTGAAACTGCTGGACTGTTGTGAAACTTCACGTTTCAGATTGAGCTTTATTGGGCTATGGAACATAGGCATGCAGGTTGATTCAACATATGAAACATTACTACAGTGTATATATCATGAATAAACCCTCAAACCAGAAATGGAATAAGCTGATAAAAGGTTTATTCAGTCTTATACAAGAGAAGTATACATCTCTTAAGATCTGGGATTTCAAAAAAGTGCTCATTAAATACATTTTAACTGACATCTGTCTGCAACTGTCAAACAATATACGTTTAAACCATGGCTCACTGAAAAAGATTTGTTAGCTTGTATTTTGTCTTTCAACATGTATTCTAACTCAGCCCAATTATCCTCAGCGCCACTTTTGGGTGTGAGAGGTCTGCAGTCGTATCATTAACAGTCATAAAATGTATTTCACACAGTGGTGGTTAGCAACCTCTGATTAACCTCTAAGCAGCAATTAGGAAGCCAGGGACAGAGCAAACACGTTTCACATTTTGGGACCCATGCAATCTTATGGCTCGCAGCTACGTTCTTTTAAAAATGGCAGGCAATGAAAGATCCCATCCTGGCATTTGTCCATGTGGTGCAGTTAGGCTGGTTTACAGTGTCGGTGCTTCCTATTAAAAAAAATAAATAAATGGATATATGCCTAGAAGTAAGGCTATAGATGGATCCATCCCATCATTCAATGGCGCACACAATCATCAAACGTATCATAGCTCCTACACATGGGTTGGCTGCAAGAAATACATTGAATGCATACTTTTTTGGCGTTCCCTACTTTTTTCATTTTGATAGTAGTATTTAATTACCTAGATTTTTAAGCAGCCATCCTGCTAGTGTACGCTAGCGGAACACACCAAGTATCTACTGACACTTTGTTTATACACATGTAACTTTAGTACATTCATTTGCATTTCTGTAAATCCCGGCAACATTTTTCCCCCCTTTATTAAACCTCATAACCATTGTCATGATGAATAGACAAGTGACAGAGCATTTCTGTATTTATAAAGATTACCGGTCTTACACTTTTTTCTTCTCACCGTTTCAGTTTTACAACATGTTTCCAAGACATTGGAGCAAACAGGCTTCATTCTTCTGTATATTCCCAGACTTTTGGACAATTTTAAAAACCTCTAAAGTTTCATTACCGAGACAAAGTGTCGGAGCATTGTCTGGCTTTAACACGCAAACCCCATTTTACTAGACGTACAACTTGAGGTCTTCAAAAAGAAAATTACATGTCTTTTTAGAGAAATCAGTTCACTTATGAGAATTTTAGTTTTAATTCCTTATTTAATTGCCAAAATTGTTCACATTTATATAGTAATTCACTTTAAATGTAACTGCTGTCCCAAGGTGAAAAAAAAATACTCAGGTTCAGGTTTCAAATACTGTTTTCTCAGGGGGGTAAAATTAAAGCCAAAGCTATATTATCAATATGATACTTTCATAGTGCATTTTTCCACTTACCAGCATCATCTATGACTTCCAGGAGCAGACATTAGATATGGTCTTACTGAAAGAGAAGCACAGTTTATCAAAATCACCTTTAATTAAAGGCATTCTGGGGAATTTTCTGAACCAAATTAAATGTTAACTGTCTGTCACTTGTGTATTTTATATGTTTTTTATATTTATAATATTATAAATTGCGTATATGTAGAGGCATATCTGTATATAATGTATGGATGTATGTATGTATGGATGTAGGTGCATAGAACGGGTGTATATATGTACATGCCAATACCCAGCACTACCTCAGTAGTTAATTGTAGATATAGTAGTTAAATAGTTTTATAATATTTATTACTACTTGCACTTTCCACAACCCACCACCCATATTTCATACGGTGTATGGGTGCACATAGGCATTATTACTACTACTGTATCTCTATCTTGCTCTATCTTTTTTATATTATTTTTATTTTGTATTCTTATTCTTATATTTTTTATATTCTTTACTCTTGTCTTTCTTGCTATCTGTCTGGAGCTGCGTTAACACGCAAATTTCCCCACTGTGGGATCAATAAAGTCCTATCTTATCTTATCTTATCTTAATTATGCCACCAATTAACATGTAATTAAACAGCCAATTTACACCATGAAAACAGCAAAAAACACTCAGGGTACATTATACTCAATCAATGTGCATAGTTTTACTGGGATGCCAGATGTCTCTCTGGTTTGGCTGGGGCACAGCTAGTGGGTGTATCAGAACAACAGAAAGCTCCAGGAATTCCACCACTCATCTCAAGCTGTAGCTTGAGAGAAGTGATTGAGATAGATTAATCATTGTCAGGGAATTTGTTTATTACTATAGCCAAGGCAGCAGGACTTTGGATGAAGATGTAGGGAAGATAGCTGTCAGGGTCAGAAGGTATGGTCAACAACAGGGATTTGAATTCCGGAGGTCTTGCTTTGAAAAGCTTGTGTGTATATTCTGGCCCTTGTGCAAGAGAGGAAGTGATGTTGTGTGGCATACTGAGACACCCAAACATTGGAAGATGGACAGAAAATCGAAATGCAACTATTTCCTCCAAAGGATGGGGGAAAGGTAAACATAACCTGAGAAAGTACACATGAAAGTGATATGTATGTAACTGTATCAGCGTATATCTTGTTATACCTCTGACAATTATCGTAATTCATTCAAAGAAAATGGGATTTTAACATACCTATTTCTTTTACTAAAATACCTCAAGTCTTTCCTTTTTCTATGACAAGCAATGTCACACTAAGTAAAATACAAATATATCAGGAAATCTATCTATCTATTAGGCATGTAACGATGAATCGCGAATCGGTTAAAAATCGATGTACCTGTATGACGATTTAAACCGGCTGATGTGGAAAATGAATTGCTATTTAATGAGTACTTCCCCTGTACTTTAACAAAAAACTGGTGTAATATTACATTTGATTTCACGTCAGCTCGACGTCAGATGTGACTGCGTATTCACGTCGACGTCATACGTCGGCTTTTGGTTTTGACCGAATACGAGATGGCGGGCGAATTTGAAATTGTGGACGCGCGGCCGGGCGGCGCGTGCCGCAGTGGTTAGCGCTGCTGTCTTACAGCAAGAAGGTCCTGCTTTCTGCCTCAGTTCCTTTCTGTGTGGAGCTCGCACGCTCTGCCCGTTTTTGCCGGGGGCTCCGGTTTCCTCCCACGGTCCAAAAGCGTGCAGGATAGGTTGATTGGTGTGTCTAAATTGGCCCTGTAGCTGTCTGAGTGTGTGCGTCCTGCGGGGTGTTGGCGACTGCCCGGGATTGGTTCTCGTCTGCGCCCATTGTTCCAGTGATAGTCTCCGGTCCCCCCTGCCACCCCAGTTGCGATTAAGCGGTTTCAGGAAGTGGATGGATGGACGCACCGCCCGATCTTATATCGTCTTATATGTGGCAACGTTTTAGCTTTCCGGTAATCACAAACGAAAACGGGGAGAACAGCACAGACAAGACACAAACTGCCTGCAGACATTGTAAAAACTGATAACATACACAAGTAGCACAATAAACATGCTTCAGCATGTCCACCGGCACCACAGTGAGCTCAATTCACCACTTGTTAAAAGGAAATTATTAAAAGGGGAAACTATGCTAAAAAGCTGCACAAGCAGGCCTTAGTTTATTTATTTGAAGATTTCTTTTTATTTACTTATTTTGATTTGGGATTTATTTTAAAAGTGTTTTAAATGCAAATTTCCTACCCGTGGGGCTAAACGGCTATCTTATCTCGTCTTATCTTTATTCAATTTCAGTTGTACTGTTAAGAGGATACGCCGGCAAATGAATTCAATCTATTGATTTGCTTCTTTGTTTATAGGTAAAGCTTCATGCTGTCATGGACACTGGTGTATGTCCATCTTTGTCATTGCTTATGTCATTGTTTTACTTCTCATCTCTTTCCACCCAGCTTCAGCATTCTCTAGCTACCCCACTGTTTGAGGTACCTGCCCCATCTTGGCGTCAAGACTGGTGTGAAATGTTGTGGAATAACAGCCTAGGATCTGTGCCTTGTTGACTTTGTTACTGTTCAGCTAATCAGCTCCATTTGTTATATGGTTGTGAGATGATGTTGACTGTTTTTATGTCTTGATATTTGTTTGTGACTGTTCTGATTCTTCTGCTTTTCAACTTACTTTGTAAAGAGTCAGTCAGGGTCCAATATTTAGGTGTGATTTTTGGAATTTTAACCAACAGTCTTTGCATCCCCTAGACTGCAGTTCTCATGGGGGGTTATAACAGATGCACATTCATGCAGCTTCAATGACAATCACATTTTATCTGAAGGGACAGCGTGACCAGAAACAATGACGGCAGACTCATTGAAATTTCTGTGATTCTCAATCTATTATATAAATGACAACATATGTCTTGGAACTTAAGGCACGTGTCATGTGTTGGGTTATATATATGCATGCCACAATTTTACAAAGATAAATTTGGTATTGTAATGTGCTGAATCATATCACATCTAAATCACCATATCCTTCATACATCCACACCTCTAACTTCAGCAACAAGAGCAACAAAACAGAACACAGCATGCAGAATCTGCATCCTATTTAACCCATTTCTTAGTATTCCAGATTTAAGAAATTGATCAGATTTCAGATTATGGTGTCAGGCAAAGGGCATCAAAAGGAAACTGTACAAGCGAAATATTTGCTGGCTTCATTAATTTAAAACAGACTTCAATTTGTCTGTTGTGATTTCTTAATCTTCATTGTTAAACCTTGTAAAGGTTTATGTCACTATAGGACTATATAAGTAACCACACAGAGAACAAGCATCCCTATGGATACCATCAAGCTATGAAAATAAGCAGTCAAAAAAGCCTTCATTGAAAGTAATTGGAAATAAGCAGATTGCTCTTTCGCTCTAGACTTGCAAAGATAAACCAACAAAAATGTCTGTAAAGCTATACAGCATGTCCTGTATGAAAGAAGATCACTCCTTAAGTGCTATATCCACAATCACATTCTAAATTTTCCACTCCCACTGGGTCAGTCGCGAGCCTGGCTCAGGAAGGTGGTCTGTTGTTTATTTTCACTAGACTTATTTGGATCAAACTCCTTCCTCCCTTTTCTAACATGTCTTAGATGCAACAGTCTGTACGTAGAAGATCAACGAGTCTCTGTGAATTTGAGATTGTATCACCTCCAAGCCAGTTATGCGTCTGTTAAATACCAATGTTTATGTTGCAACCTTGCCAGTCAGGAGTGAGTGACAGGGATCCTGGGCAGAGATACAAACATGCGATCTTAAATAAAATAAAATCATTACTGCCTGTTCCTGCAGCAAAAGTATGACTGCATAACCAAATCAGGTGACAGTGCCCATGCAGAACTTTTAACGTCATATTCAAAACTATTCGGAACAAATAGTTTTTGCCATTTTTACAAGTATATTGGAATGCGTCTTTTTTCCACATATCACATCTCGCTGTCCTTCTGAAGGCACGCACACACATATGGAAGTGAGAGCTAAGCTTTGGGTCTGACAACAGGCCCAGCTGACCAGCGGGACCTCTGAAACATTTTTTTTTACGGGGGGATTGTGAAGGACCTTGCTTAAGGGCCCAATGGAGATGTGACTTTTCTGCTGAACAGAGGATTCAAACCAGCAGCCGAACCGAACACCACGGTACGAGTTTCCACTTCGTTCTAGAACCTCACTTTTCAGCCCAGGTTGCTGGGCCTGTCAAACATAACGCATATAACAGTCTGCTAGTTGGTCAGCATCTGTTATGTATTTGGCAAAGCTATGGTTTGAAAAATTGTTTTGTTTTGCTAAAATTACCCACCGGTCCTTCATAGATGCAAATATTATAACAGCTGTTCTTTCAAATTGCAAACATTGGTAAATCCATCTTTTGTCACATAATAAATAGTTGCAGTGTATGTAAGGCTTGAAATAACCCTTTAATCACTTTGTTCTTTTTCGTCCAACAGTTATCAACAGTGCCACTTTACCTAAAATAAGACAATCAACAGTTAAAGCAAATGTTTCAACCATTCAAAAGAACTCAATTTGACAGCCACCCCTGGACCACCTCTCCCCTTATTCTGAAGAATAAGCAAATTTTTGAAGATCTTTGGAGAGAACACATTCGGAATCCTTTTGTTGTGGCTTGATTCTCAAAGCCTTTATTTCTTTTTTTAAAGAATTAAGGGTTACAGTTGAGAACTTCTGCCACAATGAGAGTGACAGAAGTGAAAGGTGTGTGAAGGAATGCCAACAGAATTCCATTACTTTAATTATATCTTGCTTTCATTACAAAAAAGTCGAAGAATATTCAAATTAATTTCCATATGTCATCATTTTAATAAATTAATGTATGGTAGGAGATAAAAGTAACTAAAGCTTTTCCTTTAGAGATCACACAACCGATAAGATTGATTTGGGAACATAACCTGGATATTGCCTAAACTAAATAAGAAAAACGTAAAATCGCTTCTCCTATGTAACAGCCTTGGATGAATGAATCACAGATATGTGTCGGGAAATACTTGGATCCCACACAAATTTGTTCGTGTGCTGCATGTACTAATTCCCAATGATTCAGAATCTTTCCATGCCAAAAATCTTTGCAATGATCTGCTACGTTGATTTGAGGCGGTCTGTAGTGATGTAACTGATGTTAATTCTAGCCCACTCATGTAGGAGTGCCAGAGATAAAAGGTGCCCATGTTTTGCTTTAGAACTACAGAGAACACAAAGTTCATGTCTAGAGACAATAACAGGAAAAAAAAAACACACATGCGAATAGTTATGCAATAATGTTGTGAGTTAAGGCTCTGGCACCTGAATAGACAATATTACTGGGTAATTTGTGAATAGATGCAATTGGGTCCCTGATTCAGCCAGTGGCTGGTAAAAGAACATGGCTTCAATGTATTACTAAAAAGCTGGAACAGACAGTTTAACTTTCCTTCCCCAATTTCCCCTCTTTTTCCGGGAACAGCTCCTTCAGATAAATTACAAGAAAAACTGGCTCATACTTAGTCATTGATGTTTCTATTGACTATTGTAACCTTTATATGCAAAAAAGAATAGCATCGATAAAATACAAAAAATCTCCAGAGAGGAAAAAAGTGTTTCCCCTGCTTGTGAAATCTGTTCAATAAATGGTACAGTGATATTAAAGTAGACTGGAATTTGAATCTGAGATAAACTCACCGTTTATAGTTAAAAGCCTCAAAAACCTCATCGAAAAGCAGTTAAACTTGTGGGGCAGTAAATTTTGTCGATGACAATCTCTCCACCGGGGTGGCCAGACATGACAGAACATGTTCAACTAGCTTTTGGGTACAATGCGAAAATGCCTGCTGTACCTGAGAGATGCTTACCTGAATGTGAGAGTGCCCTGGGTCCGGAGGAGCAGAAAGCCTTGAGCCCATGAGTGCAGTGAAGAGGTCCGCTACTACCTCCCTCTCATAATGAGCCGTGCGGTTTACTTAGAAATAACCTTTCTGTCCTCGTATTTGCAGAGTACTATGAACAAGACCATATTCACTCCCATAATTATCTACATTCCTTCGATAACAAGGGTTATGACAAGAACATTTGCCTATAGTGAGAGAAGCTGCTGCTCCAGTGAATTGGAACTACTGAAACTGTGACTAATTTGGATTTCCTTGCCTCTTAAACCTTGTGGTGAGGTTCTGTACTCTTCCTGTGAAAAAAGTTTAAAACCAAGACCAACAAGAATGAACTGATAACCATGTAAATATTCAAAACATAGTGGATACATACATTATGTATGGAAAAAATTATTGTATCTGTGTGGACAAATGCGTGTTGGTGTAGTAAGTATGTGTAAACATTACTAGTCAGTGTTTGTTGAGTTTGAGTCAGCAGTTGTGTGTGAAAATATGTTTGGATAAGTTCATTCTGGAGGGATAAGTGTGTGAATATGAGGTGTGTAAACATTTTAGCATGAAGAAGAAATATAAAACAGACAGAGGGTGTAACTGTAAAAAAAGAAGCAAAATGATGAAAAATACATCTCAAGATTGGTTGGGTAAATCCAAGAGTCATCCTCTCTAAGGAAAAAGATGTTAGGCAAAGCTAGACTTGCCTTACCCATTGCACAATCGTCTGAGGGTTTCAACACTGACATTATTGTGAATGTTATAGAGCAGGAAATATTTATAATCATGTCATTAATTCTTTTTTTAATAGTTTGAATGAGTAGCAATGCTTCTTACCCAGCCATATATTTTTCTTAACTGCTCATTCGCTTCTAGGTTAGATGGACCTGGATTTTAGGAAAAGACAGGATATGCCTTAGACAAGATGCCAGTTTATCATGAGACTTGAACACAATTTGTGTTTCTCCTACATGCTCTCTGCCCATGGGCTACAAAGAAACTTAACTTCAAATTACAAACATGGGAGGAACAAGCCTACCCAACATAGAGGAATTAAACCCACTGTTCTACTCATTGTGCTCCATAAACCAGCTGGCATGCAAATAACTAGTCATGTATACGGGGGTTAGTGTAACTAGAGTGAGTTTCCTGGAAAAAACACTTGCAGTTCCTGTATTGTCAGAAAAAAACTAAAAATTACACAACAGTCTTTTGAGGCAGCGTGTGGTTCTGGGGATTATGACTCAATACAGGTTGCTGGTTCAACTCCTGTGATTGGCTGACTGATTTCACTGTTGGGCCCTTAATCCTTATTGCTCCAGAAACTGGCCGATCCTACTTTCTCAACTTTATGTTGCTTTCGATAAAGCATTTGCTAAGTAAATAAAATATTAGGAGGAATCAGTACACTAAATAATAGTAATAGTAAATTATAGTCGCGTGACATACGTGGGTTTGGGAAGACTGTATTCTGCAGCTGACATCACAGAACCAATGAAACCTGGCCAGTCAAAATCATTAGCTTTGTCACTTATCAAAACAGGTGCAAATGTTGACATGATGGAAAGACTTTGCAAATATAATAGACTGGACTGAACAAAGTTTCTTCAAATACTAGTTGGTGCGACTTGGACATATCGTCAGTGATGAACCCAGAGTCGTAGGGTGTTTAGGGTCTTGGATCAAACACCCTCACCTGCGTGACCCAGTTGGGGGTAA
Source organism: Brienomyrus brachyistius (assembly GCF_023856365.1). NCBI lineage: Eukaryota > Metazoa > Chordata > Actinopteri > Osteoglossiformes > Mormyridae > Brienomyrus > Brienomyrus brachyistius. The sequence continues at coordinate 10,671,444 of NC_064548.1, read as the reverse complement.
TCAGTCCCCATTGTGTGTCCAAGTAGCTACGCCATGGTTAACCCTACATCCACCCTAATGCTCTTTCTGCAGCTTCAGTGTTGTTTTTCGTGGCTTTTCTTTCCTGCAGCCCTCTAATGCCAACAGGTGCCTGGTGTAGAGACTGCCTAACAGAGCCCCTGGAGCCCACCTCTATATACTCACAATGGCCTTTCCACCCATACCTTCTACATTCCTCAACCAGTTCAAGATATTTAGCCTTTTTATGCCCGTGGGCCTCCTCTATCTGGTCATCCCAGGGCACAGCATGTTTCAACCTGACCACTTCCTTAGAACAGTCAAATGTTGAGATCAAATCTGGCCTGAGTGTCATCCTTGCGGTGTGTTCCGAAAACCTCAGCTGCTTTCATAGGCTATGCTTCAGCTGCCGGTCATGAGCTGAGGCTAGCAGCCCAGTTGAGGCCCTGAGCTCCTAAGATTTTTATCCCGCCCAAATAAAGCCAATCTTATGCCTTGTTGGGAGCTGATGTTTGCTCTTTTGGATTCTGGTGCAGATGGTGTCAGCTATTGTCTTCAGCACTTGGTCATGGCACCACCTGTACCTCCCCTCTCCCAAGGCTTTTGGGCAGCAGCTCAAGATGTGCTCCAAGGAGCCTCTTGCCTAGCACAGTGGGCATGGAAGGGTATTGGCTAAACCCCAGTGCAGGTTGGATGAACTTGGAATGACCATCATACACTGACTGGATCAGAAACTTGAGTCTACCTGGTTCTGACTTCCAGAATTATACCCAGCCGATCTGATGGGCAGTTGAATGGTTCCAGTTAGTCCGAGCTCCCTGTTTGCACATAGCCACTGTCCTACTACAGTGTTCCTCTTCCAGCTCTGCATGAATCTCTTCCTGGACCTGAGGTCTCTCTTCCGGGCTTTGTCATAGCGTGATCTTCTGTAGCTACCCTGCCGGAAGGGACGGATTATGGGTTGTGTGGGCCCCTGGGCAAAACGTTTGCGAGCCCCCCCCCCCCCCCCCCACCACCACCAGCACCACCACCACAACCACCACAATTCAAGGGCCCTTGGCAGCCAAACGCCCTCCCTATAGGGTCAGGGGCCCTTGTAGGCAGAGGATCAAAGAATGTAGGCCCTCTAAAATAGACAAACGAAAATACATTGTTGATAAGCGTTGCAAATTGTTTTGGGCTAGGGGCCCCACGGGCCCCCTGCACCCCAAGGGACCCTGGGCAGCGGCCCCGCTGGCCTGGTCCATAATCCGTCCCTGCCTGCCGGGCTCATCTGGCTGCCACAGAGCCTACCAGGAAACTGTGCCTCAGCTTCTGCCAGTTTGATTACCTCCAGCGTTTGCCTCTTCCTCCCAGTTCCAACTGTGATGCTTAGAGAGGAGACTTGGGTGTTGGTTGAGTCTCTAAAAGTAACACCTCTCTGGCACTGGTGACCGTAAACTCTTTCAGGCCAGTGAGATGAAGTTGCAGCTCATTGCTATGCTCAAAAAGGGCAATTCCGCTTAAGCTCCTTGGTAGGCTCAGCCACTTATGAAGGAAGCCTACTGCATACTTGGCTACCTTCCCTCTCTATGGCATTACCCTGATGGACCTCCACAGTCTCTCCATGAGAATCGGGCAATGCTTATACACATGGCCCTGGAGCTGAGCTAGTCTGTGCTATTCTGACTGTACTCCTGACTTTTACCTGGGTGGGCTCCTTGATGTTAAAGGGTTCAGATGGTACGATTAGCTCTTTGCAGGGGGCCAGGTCTTCCTTTCTCCTACTATTGCTGTAAGTCTCACTCAGATGATTGTTAATGTCTTCTTCCAGGCATACAAGGGTCCTGCTTTGCTTTTGTCAGAACAGCTCTTTAGTGAGTTTAAAGCGTGCACTTGTGGGCCCTCTCCCTTCCCTTCTCCTGTGCCCCACAGCATGTCAGATTGATATGAGTCTTAGGATGATCCACAGCTCTGTGAAGGCTGGTTTGTCCTCCTCTCTTGCCTTCCTGTACTGATGTTTTCGAGACTTCAGATGCTTTCGAGACTTTCCTGAGCTGAGTGACCTGGACCTGGCTGTGTTGTGATTAGCTTTTGGTTGTTTGATGGCAAATCTCTGTGCCGACACTGATTATCAAATGGAGTCACTAATCCAATTCCCCCCTCGATGAAGCTTCAAGGGCAGCATCAACATCCTCATCAAACTGCTGCCACTCAGTCTCCTTGTGTGCAGTAGGCCACACGACCTGGCGATGTTCTGATCATCTGCTAGATGTAGTATGTGGAACTTGAAGGTTCTGAACACTGTGGGGTGACTCCAGGCCCTACTCCTCCTCCGTCTCACTAGGTACAGCATGTGGAGCTCTGAAGTTCCTCCTCCATCACACCTCCTTGTGCAGCCCATCTTTATTTGATCCTCAGACCTCTTAGGTTCTTGCAGATTTTATTGCGAAAACAGGTTGCTCCATCGTCGATAGTCTGTTGCCCATATTCAGTGCTGGGAAATCCATCTGTAGGGGGTGATCATTCTCTGCCCAATCCCTGGGGGTATTTTTCTTAAAAATAAAAGTAATAAACAATGGAAGCAGCATTTAAATGATCAGTTCTAGCAACGGTAATGATTCATAGCATTTCACTGCAGAAATGAAGTGTACCGACACTGTAGTGCAAGGAACAGAATGTTCTCTCTGATTAGACCCTGTTATCTTTCACAAATCGAAGGATACATTAAAGAGTCCAATAAATAGCAGGGCAAAATTAAACATATCTTCTTGTTCAGGCTAGTAAAATATGTACAGCATTGCTCAGGCAGAAAAATCACAGCAGCGGTTGAGGTGTATCAGAGACGCTACCCACCCGGCATCACAGGGTGGACAGAATCTCAGCTGCTTGCCGTATACTTTGCAACTAGATACGGGCTGGGGGAATTTACTAATATTTCAACAACGGGGTCAATCAAAACATGACGAGTCACACCAGAACATCGTGCCACTTACTGAAATAATACGTTCCATTTGGGTTTAATTATCATTGTTGAGTTTTGTAAGTTACGCTCCCACCAAAGGAATTTAATTGGATGTTGGGAGGCCTTTCAAACTACTGCATGCTACCTGGCTGGAAACAGCAAGGGAAGATGTGAGATAATCTGGTTTAATAATATCTGATAATACCAGATCAGTGGATGCCTGTCTGACAAGCATGGGAACAAAAACTATAATAAATTAATATGGGTGGAGATTAACTTGTCAGCCATGTGAATCACAGCATGTGAACTTAGAGTGGTGTGTTTAAAACTCATTATGTTAACATAATATCAATGAGATCTGCGTGGATTTGACTTCTGTTGTTCTGACAGGCTTCTTTAATATGAATCACTGTATTGGTTATATTGTAAATAGCATGTAAGTATGTAGACATAGTTTGAGGCAGTTTGGGTATTAAATCCCTTGAGATACTTTATGTTTTAGAAATCAACATAGTAAATAAACAGTCTGGAAATGAGAGAAGAATGGACAAATACACAACCTTCTCTTGGTTCACAAGTGTGGTTTCAAGGCAGATGTCCTGATAGGCATACTATTGAAATATCTTGGCAGGTAACAGGCAGTTCTTGTAACAAGTATAGTTTTTAATTAATGACCAGTGGATTCACGCCTAATGCGCTCACTGTGTTTAATCAAACACATAGCTTGCTAATTGTGCCAGTCAAGAATTTTGTGCATAAATCTTTTTTGTTATATAATATAATCAAGTGATAATTAGATGTATTTTTTCCAGTTACTCAAGATGTGTTTAAGAAATACAATTAAATCTAGAGAATACCTGCCACCTGTAATGTTTGGGGGGCATAACTTAATAATCGAAATACAAAAGGCTCTTTTTTTGGGGTATAAATGAAGCCAAATGAAAAATATTAGGGGGTACATATTTCCCCCCTCCCCATTCCCCTATGCCCTTGATTATAATATCCACCCACTGGATAGAAATATTAAAAATGTCCTATACAGCGAGGACACGCCATCTCCATTTTATATGACGCAAATTCACATCTTCACAGCTCCACTTGAAACTCACTTTGAAACTTCACAAACAAAGCAATTCATCGTAACATGAAAGAGGAAGAAACCTCAAACCAACCTTCTCGTATTGCCTGTACTTTATCTAAAGCTTGAGATAACTTGCTCAAGTGTAACAGAGCTCTTAATTCAAAATAACATATTAAGAACCTTTTGTTGCTAAAGCAAAAGGCACATTTACTGCTTTTCCAATTGAGCTTTTCTCTCTCTTTGGAAAACCTGCAGAGGAGGATGTTTTAAAGGGAATTATCTTCTGGCCAAAACAGAAATGATGGAATCCTCACGTTTTTTGCATCAAATTCAATCGACAGTGATGCATCTCTGGCTGCAGAGTGATTCGGAACACTTCCGTTTTAGTGGAATGCTCTTCTTAATCTTCCCACCAGTCTTGGAGAATAAACAGATTTAAAGGCACAAGCTGATTAAATGACACAAGTGCCCGTCAGCTTTGATGCGCTTGTCCCACGAGCTGAATGTTCACTTCTGGCTGTATCAGGTGCTGTATCAGTCATCCCCTTTTCTCTCTCAGGGTGACATTCTGAGATTTTGAAGACAAGCCTGCACTAGCCATTGTCATTGGAGCAGGAAACTCGCACACAAGGACCCTAGAGTGAATAAAAAGAAATCGAGAAAGTTACATAAGAAATCCCTTTGTCATATCCTTTTGTTTAATTCTAAATAAATTGTTGGAATACAGACAAGTAATGTTTCTTAAGTTTTTAATGTTTCTTAAGCTTAAGCCATTGTTAGAATTTGCCTACAAATATCCTTTCATTTCCTTATCAGTGACAACTGAATCCATTGTTTTCATTGCTCTCAATCAAGCAAGAGGACTTCTGTGCAAAAATTGAACTATTTTTCAGTCCATAACAAAATCCAGGAAAGATAGCATGTGGTTGAAGTACTGAATTGTACTCCTCAGTGGTCACAGGCCTGCATCCCAGCTGGGATGATGTTTTTGCACCATCAAACAAAACATATAGCCTTATTTGAACCAATGTAACGTCGTCAGTATCTCAGTACTGGTAATGAAAGGGGCCTTTCAGGAAAACATTCATTTATATCATAAGGAGAGATGTATTGACAGGTTCAAATCTAGTATTTTATGCATTGCTATTTGTCACGAAGACACATTGATTGGAAGCTGCTTTTGCCTTCTGAGTGACTCTGAAGTCCAGCTGTAAATAAACACGCTCAGTCAGGGCCTAGCTGAGGGGAGTGTTTTGGAAAATGCACACTGCTCGGTTGGAGAAATAATAAAAGTCATGGAAACAGCTGAATAAATGCACCTTAATCCTAATGCATGCTAAATCATGTCTTACCACTCTGCTGTACAGAATGGGAGGAAATAAAGAACGGGAGATCAGTGCTGGTGATTACAGGGACGAATTGTCACCGCGACCATAGAAGACATTTTTAAAGGAACGGTTTAGACTGACAAGATGCTAGTGGATCATATAAATTTCAGCATCCCTTGTCAATCCTTTTGCATTTCCTTTTATTCCTCAAATTTAGGGAAATAAACACCATGAATGTCTAGTCTTTGACTATTTCATGAGTCATGAGTAACTCCAGGTCAGTACAGAACCCATTCCTGTCAGTAAAACAGTTCATTGACCTTTAATTTCTCTCTACCCCATAGGTGAGCGGATCAGTTAAGGACATATATAGCTGAAAGACTACATTTTTGGGTCGTTGTCTAAATTTTAGTGTTAAAACTTGATAGGAAAGAGCTGAATTATTTGTTTGGGTCTCTGAAATCTTTTTTAAAAGTAATCCTTTATTAATCTGCCTAGACTTTAGTTTAGGTTCTTGAACTAAATGATTTACCAAATCTAGACTGATATTGCACTGTTGTTAGGTGTTGAGTACTAGCTGCTACTGTTGATGACTATACAATATCTGCCGGGATAATAAACGTACTCTGAATCTGAATATAAATGTCCTTTAGACTTAACCACACACCATAATATATAATTTATGCTCACTGCACATTCAATAATATTTACCCAACACCACAGAGCCAAATGAGGCTAAACTACATCAATTATTAGTGGTCCTTATGATTTATGACTGTACAGTCATCTAGTGCATTTCTAGCATTTTCCTTCTTTTGCTGCTTCTGAAGCAGATTTGGTGTAGAAGACAAAGTTGAGATCCCTCCTATGCCCCCTGCTGGACAAACTTTGGAACATCACATGCTGAGGGAGCTCGTTCCTTTGAGACCTTGCACCCACTGTCATCAGCTGCAAGGCTCCATCCCATGGGGAGGAAAGGGAGCATGACAGTGTAAGAGGTACAAAACAGACGTGTTGGGAGCTGACAGTCGAGGTCTATTTGTTTGAATTGGAAAACAGTGAGGCAGGAAAAGACACAGATACTGACCGACTTGCACAAGATCATACACGTGCGGCGCATGCCTTAGATTCTTAAAGCCCCGGAAGCACCATTAGCCTAGCGCTCTTATTTAATGGGGGTCTGAGCATGAGGTTCAAACTGATAGCAATGTGGGCCGCTGGGCTTCCCATGTTACACCAGAAGCTCCTCTCTTGGTAGAGATGTTCGGTGCTCATAATGGCAGCTGGTGCTGTGGGTACTGCCAAATGAGATTAAATCCTTGAACTAAATCAACTTTGCCCCTTCCTCCCCCCCAAAGAATGTGAGTAAGCAGTAAACACCAAGCTGGCCTGAAGAATCTCACCAAGATCCTCAGGAATTTAGTTCGCAGAGTGCCTGGGGACCCAAAACAGAAGCCTATGAGTGCCATTGCCCCTTATAAGACTAAAAAAATCTTATCTGTTTTACCAGACATGACTTTATCGATAAATTCACTTCGAGCTTGGTTAAAAATGTGGAACGAAGGCGGTCAAAGGCAATCTGCAAAAGTATTATGAAGAAATTAAAAATACATGAAAATAACATGAAACATGAAAATAAATTTCAATGATTTCAGGTCAACACATACAGCTCACAGAACAGGCGACCTAGAGAAGTCTAAGGCAAGATTAACTTGGATTTATTTTTAATAAAGCTTTATAAGTCATGGACAGAGGTTCATTCTTCTCCTCCCATCCAGTTGGACACATCCAACATCCCGCAGCAGGGAAACTGGTGGTATTTTGGCAGCCTTGGCATAAGGGGGAGGAAATTATTAAGATATCTGGGATGCACAGAGAGGATCACTGCAAACAGACAGTATAATGCTTAAAGACCAGCATTCGTAAGTTAAATGTTGTCCTTTATCGTTACAGATTAGCTTCAGGTGTGCTAACCTATAGTGAGGCACTTAACTTGAATTGCTCAAATAAATAAATAACTGGGGGAGATGGGTAAAATGACATGGTTACTTTGGATAGAAACTGCTAAGTAACAACAATAATGGGTAAAGCTTATATAGTCCTTTTGTTACATAATGTGAAGGGATGTCAAACTATAAAGTAGCACGGTCTGTGTGATGGAAAAATTCAGGTTTAAGCAAAACCTCAGTCTGGTCTGATGAAGAAGACTGACAGCGATGAACGAAATGATTTTAAAACGGGATCTGTATGTTGTAACCAAGTGCGATAACGAGCCATGTCAGCAGAAGCAGCGCTGTTCGCACGGGTGCACATCGCTAATCACCTTTTACAGCTCAGGTGAAAACAAACATTAATTATCTCTGACTCCTGACGGTTTATTTAATTCACTAGGAGCTGCCTGCATTTGCCAACGCGCCAAACTGCCTGACCTCCTTTTCTCCCGAGAGTCACAGACCAGAAGGCCATTCGCGTTTTAAAGCTCCGTAAAACCCGAATCCATGATAAAACCAGCAGCTGTTTTCCGGAATCAGCTAGGATAACAGCCCTCCTCTCCAGAACTGTAATATCCAGGAGCATTTACAGAAGAAGGCAGTTATTAAGGTGATATAAGTAGATGCATTCAATTACAGAAATCTTTTTCTTTGCTCCCTTTTGCTCGGATTCATTTCATTTAAAGTCTCCTGTGTTTTATTTTTTCACCGATATTTTATTTGTGCACAGTACATATGCCGTGCCAGAGAGGAAACTTAAAACCAGCACTGGATGTTCCTTTGTCAGGTCCAAGCTCAGAAGGGGCCACCGAGCAAGAGGTCATGCAAAATAAGTCAGTCACCGTATGAATCGGAGGTTCGATCAAAGACGTCTCCCTCCCATTCTGAGACAGGCGTATCCAAGAAAAACAGCGGCATGCTGAAGAGTATAGAGGACAATTGTGTGCCTGTGGAGCGTTTGTGGTGTTGGATAACAGCTTTTTCTGGTGGAGATCTGGATTGCCTAATAAGCATTTGAGAGGGATGTAGTTCACTGGAAACCTTGTGCTCTCGTGTCAAGAAAGGTGACGGGAGTGCATCTTCAGCTTGCAGCCATACGTGACAGGACAGGACTTGGTCACATCATTCTGACGCTTAAAATGAGACCTGAATCCACAAAGATAGAGATGTTCATTAGCTTCAAGCTTGAAAGTTTTCCCATTGTCAATTCTGAAACTTGTTTTACTGTTGACAGTGGCGATTTGGCTTTATCCTTCATGATGCCATTAAGCTTTGCTTGCAGTTTCTGAGTATAGTTCCCGTGGTCAGATGTCCAGAGCTGGATTCATGCATTAGCTATCTTAAGCTATAGCTTAGGACCTCAGTAAAATCAACTTGGCTATCTGATTGATCAATCCATCGGCACCCCACATTCACTTGGCAGCTTGTACCACTAACCCCCCCATGCTCATTAACAGATTATTGACTTACATAATTTTTAGCTCTCTCTCATTTCCTTTTATACCCCAAAAATTGACCAAGTGACCCACTTGGGAGGCCTCCTACCCGGGACCCCGGAGAAGTTGATCCAGCCCGCATATGTCTGTTGTTTTTACTCAAATATGGTGATCGATCATCTATTTCAGAAACTATAATAACCTGCTAACTGTGACCTCATGTGTTAAGATTCATAACATAGGCACCCAACATTTTTTGAGGCTTATAAAAATATTGTCATAGTTCTGGGTTGTCTCCAGGTTTCCGCAGGACCACTTGACAGCAATGGTGCCCTCTAGAGACATTTTGTATGCAGCAGAATGGAAATATGCTTCAAAAACAGTTTCAATCACTTTTCCGTTCCCCACAGGAAATGGGAATTCTGGCTGGGACAAACAGCCCTTCTGTGCTCGAATTATTTATTTTTACACATTGAGCATGTGCTTATGCTTACAATCCATCCATGAAATGTTAACTTGCTAACCATTTTGCACTTCTAAGATAAATATACAATTGTTAGAGATTAAAACTACAAATATAGGCTACTGTGTTTGAAGACAGGTTTACTAACCAAAGCCCATTACTCTGGGTGCGAGTGGGTGATTGGACCAAATTGATACATGTACCCTCAGCCCCTTAAGAAACCAAAATATCACTGTTAAGTAATAGAGTTCTGTAGTAACACTCACTGAAACAAAACTGATGCAATTCAAATACAGTGTTTCGACACACATGACTTTGCCACCAAATTACAATCTCTGCAAAAAGTACTCACTTTTTCAGTTAAAATTTTGAATAAATGGCATTTTCCCCTGTTTTTGGCTACGCAATAAATTTAGTGCATTAAGGATTCAGAAGTGTTTTTCAACAAGCAGTGATTAGTGATTAGTTGTTATTGTTGGCACAACACGGCACACAGCGCACAACAACGACATGTATCCTCTGCATTTAACCCATAAGTCACATAGCAGGGGGCAGCTAATTCAGCGCCCACGGAGCAGTGCTTGGGGGCGGGACCTTGCTTAGGGTGCCTCAGTGGTAGTTTGCTGGTCAGGGATTCAAACCAGCAGTCTTTCGATTACAGGTGTGCTTCCATAGCCATTAAGTGACCACTGCCCCATATTTGTCAGATTAACTAACGCAACGAGTTATGTATGTAAAGTTCAGGTTTTAGGGATGGCTCCCCGCCTTCTATGCAAAGCTCCTTCATGTCAAACAGCAAACTGGAAAGTAGAAGCCCAGCCTTCAGATGGTCCATTCCAGAATGCAGATCCCGTTTTAAACTCATTTCTTTGTATGTATGATTTACGTGTATTTGAGCCATTTCCCTGTTGGAACACGAAAGCTGGCAAATTAGTCCGTATTTCACACCTGCCAATATTTACCTGATGGTAACAAGCTCGCTAGTCCCTCCTACTGGCAAGTAAACCCATAGCATTATGTTGTCATCGCCATGCTTAATGACAGGGATGGTATTCCCTGGGTGATAGTGATAAACAAGTTCGTGCCAAAACATAATGGTTCATTTTCTCTTTAATGCCACAAAGTGTCCTCCAGAACAGACCTTGGAGAAAGCTGGCCTGCGTCCACCTCAGCCCCAAGCAAGTAAAATTCCTAGCCTGCACAATCATTAAAATATTCTCATGCATAATCACAAATATAATCGCTGTTTCTTTACTGGTGCAAAAAATGAACCTTTCCATAAGAAGACCATCTTCTATTGTAGCGTTCATGGAACACAACTGGTAATGGGTTGGTTCAGTGCCTGTGATCAGAAGGCTGCTGGCTTACACCCCATGGTAGGCAGGCTGATGCCGAAACCACTGGGTCCATGACCAAGGGTCTTAACCGCCAATTGCTGGCTGACCCTGTGTTGTGACGTCCAAGCTTGCTCTCAGCTGTATGTGTGTCTCATTGAGCAAGATGGAACAGGTGAAATATACAATTTCCTCATGGGAACAAATTTAATTTCACTATTACACTCTTAAAAATGCCCTCTGTGAAGCTTGGATTTGGCTCTCCACAGAAAACAACTGCCCCGGGCGGTTCTAGAAGATCTCAGGATCCATGACAGGGTTTCTGGTGACCTCTAAGCTGATTTTGATTGTCTGGGATCTTCTATATTTTTCCCCATTTTGTGACATGGGATATATTATTGTACTACTGGAAAGTTTTAATTGTCCTCCAAGTTTTCAGCTCCTAACAATTAAGCTTTACGCTCCATAGGGTGTACTTTGATATTCATTCCTTGACTAATGTGAGTTGCTGCTTCAGTTGGGAAACTTCACAAGATCAGTAATATTTATTCTTAATTCAAAGTACATGGTGGACCTCATTTACATTTAAGTGAGAGGCAGCATGAAAATGGATATAATTGTTTGGAATTAGTAAAACTCATTTTTACTTTGACTATGAAGTGTATACTTTTATTTGACTCAACCACAAAGCAAAATTGGAAATAATCATTCGGGGTGAATAATGCACTTCCTGAAAGCTCTGTCTGTAAAATGTTTGTACAACTGATTGTCATGATTTTCTATTGGCTCAAATTTAGGAGAATTTATGCAAATATTAAATAAACTCAAATTTTGGAGAGCCCCATTGCCGTGTCCAGGACAAACAGTTGGAAGATGGATGGATGGATGGATTTATGGAAATTGTGGAGAGCAGAATACAGTGAATTGTATTCAGCTGTACTCTTCATTACAATTTCAGACAAGTGTGTGTTTTCTAGCACGTTGCGCTAAAGATTCAAAGTATAACTATACTATACTTAACACAGAAACCAACCAAGGGATGTTCAGATAATGCTTCCTGTCAGAATCTGGAATTCAAATACTTTGTTTAGTTAAGTCTTCTATTTCAACCACGTATCTTTTTTTTTGGCCATAAGAAACTACTATTAGTATTTTTCATGTCAGGAATAAACAAATGTCTGTGTGAATGTTGAAAGCACCTAAACTGCATTGCTCAGGGGCTTAAAAAAAATCTTTGTGCAAACAGCCTGAACCCGAAGATTTGTGGATACCTTTTCTGGTAGTGTTACAAAATGAGTTGCTGATTGGCAGGAGTTAAAAGCTGAACAAATTGGTGCTGCATCTCGACAAGAGCAAGTACCATGCGTCTTATTTTCCGTAGGCCCTGGGCACGTTTTCATGGCAACTCGATGAAAGGAAATATAAATGACAAATATGCAGCATCTATCCAATGTTGTCAAAGATGTATCTGCAAAAGGGCATAAAAAGATCATCACAGGCATGGCATTATTCACAGCCTGTTACAGGCTGGCATGCTGAAGGACGAAATGGCAGGTAGGGAGCATGCACTGATTACAGAGCTTTGCCACACCCACCACATGACAAATCACCTCAGGGCTGAGAACCTGAGTGCAGCCATGTGGCAGGTAATGCCTCAGCACCACAGTAGTCCAAATGGACCAGTATGAGTTTTTTTCCAGTGCCAATCCTGCCACCAACCCCCAAGTTTTTACTTCCAAGATGGAAGAATTCCTTATAGGGCTGAATGTACATTAATGTCATACCCAGGACAAAGCAATTGCAGGTTAAGGGCCTTGCTCTAGGACCCAATGGAGTATAATAACTGAGCATTCGCAGGATTTGAACCAGCAACCTTCCACTTGCTGGCACAGATCCCTAACCTCACAGCCAGCCAACGATCTACCTGCAGCTGGGTTTTGTAGGGATCCAATGAAGGGAGGTAAGTAGAACACAAGAACCAGAAGAAGCCAGGAGCAGAAAAGGAGCAAAGAGCAAATACAGCAAACCAGAGCAAACACAGAGCAACACATATGAACGACACAGGACTGAACGACACAGGACTGAACGACACAGGAGTACAGGGTCAATCATAATGACGGACCGGGCAATAGAGTAAGGACAGGCACTTAAATACATCTAACAAGGGATTCAACAAGGAACAGGTGCGAGCTATAAATAATCAATCATAAAACAAGAGATTAGGGGCAACAAAAAACAGCTGAGGGAAATCTAAAACACTGGGGACTAGGTCAATACAGGGAAAATAGGTGAAATAATTGCAAAACTAGGCGCATAACAAAGATAACCAGAAACAGGTACAAAAACAATGAATGGAAAAACATGGGAAAAACCAAAATGCAAAATCTCTTCAAACCCAATGATGTGCTCTAATAGGAGGTCCGCTTAGCCCATTCAGTCAAATGGCGTCCCAGGGAGCAGGGGACACACTAGAGACAGAACAGTCCGGCGACAGCTGCTGGCCAAATGGGAAGATGACTCAGCAAGGCAAGACCAATCCTGACACAGTTGCAATGAGATATAGGCAGGAGATGTATCCAGAATGTTTAAGCATACTGAAGTCTGAAAAGAATGATATTTTATAGGAAAAAAACCTTTTGTGAAACCTGGTACTCTAAATATGTTCAGGAAAATGACCTTGAGCTGGATAAGTGGCTGCAATGGGTTGGTGACCCATCCTGCATTGTTCCCTACCTTACACCCGTAGCTTTCAGGATAGGCTTTGGCTCCCACAATCCTGCATAGGACAAGCGGGTATGGAAAGCGGATTAGTGGAACTGACAGATAGGGTATGTACAGACATTTTATACCAAAGTTCACATCAAAGTTTAAGAAAGACAACAGTTTAGTCATATTCTGATATATTTTCATGATTCGTTACAGGAAAAGCATCCAGAGGGAATATCTGGCAATCAAGGCCAATGGCAATCAAGCCCATCAAAGAATTACAGCGCCACCCAGTGTCATTATAGATCATTTCAAATTGAATAAACTTATCTGAGGGATAGTGTAGGAAGAATCTGTATGACAGTTCTTTCCACTTCAATATAATAATAGCAAAAATATGTTAAGACTTTAAATGGTGTAGTGGCATATATTCTTGCAACATGGTTAATGACCATATTGTTGTTGTTATTATTATTATTGTTGTCGGTGCCCATTTAGCTTAAACTTAGACCATTTTATTCTGAATCATGTAATCAGAAGTAGAAGAAAATAGTTAGAAATCGAGTTTAGTACTAATCCCGTTATTACCAGTAGAAGGACTTCGAAACTACATTATTTTTTCATGTTGATGCTGATGCTGACGCTGCCTGTATATGCATAAAGCAATACTACACTGCTAATAACACTGCTATGGTAAGTAACATCACTTCAGGGGTTTGTTTGCCCATAACAGGGAAGTTCACTTTACCAGTGATACCAGATGATGTGGATTAGTGATATTCAAACACTCATAAATCCTTTGCAAATCGATGGCACGCAAACACTTAATTCCACCATTTTCCAATTGGGTAGGATCTGTACCAATTAATTAGACTAAAATCTAGACTACTTGGAATTAAAACATGAAACTGTAAGTCGTGCTATTAAAAAAAAAGTAAATTGCAAAACAAAAGGCTTCAGAAAAGCACAACAGAAAAATGTCGAGAATTTCAGACAGAGTGTCCTTCTAACACAGTGTCCAGATAAATTCTTATGAGATGTTGCATGTAAAATTCTGCTTTATTTACTGTTTGAACAAGTATGAGTACAGTGGAATTATTTAGTTTTTACATACCCCATCTTTCTGTCATTTCTGACAGACACACACACGCACACACATACACACACAAGTTTGTGGGAACTGTCTATTCATTTCTAAGGGATAAACTCTAATCCCAACATGACGACCTTAACCCCCTACCCAGCTCTAACCTTAACTATGAGTAACCAAAGAAAACACGAGCCTTTAGGTATTTTTAGTTTTTTGATTGCATTCACAGATCATTGTTGGGACCTGAAAAATGGTCCCCGCAATGTCAAAATAACAGGTTTTTATTACATTGTGTGGAACATTTGGCCCCCACAATGTAATATAAACACAATCATACACACACACAAGAGAGAGTAAGAGCTGGGGTCTGAGCTCAGGGTCAGCCATTCATCTGGCATCCCAAGAGCAGGAAAAACCTGGATTAAATGTCTTGCTCAAGGGTCCAATGGAGATGCTATTATTCTGCTGCAGATGGGATTCAATCCATCAACCTCCCGATCATAGCTACAGAGGCCTAACCCACTGAGTCACACATTGCTGGTTCAAATCCCGTGGCTGGCAGAGCGGCTTCACTGTGGGGCCTTTAACTCAAATTGTATCAGAGACACTGGCTAACTCTGCTCTCTGATCCTCACCTGCATGTTGCTCTGGACAAAAGTATCTGCTAAATAAATCAATGCCAGATGGAAAAACCTTGGTATTACCTCCAATGTAAATTGCCTTTTAAAATGTGAGCTTTCATATTCAGGTCAGACCTATATATATATATATATATATATAGCTGCACTCTCAGATAAAAGGGTAAAAAACTGTACTTGTCAGTGGGGCTGTACCCTGAAGGGTCTCCCAGTTGTCCTATTAGCTGTAGGAAACTGTACAGAAATGGACACTGGAGGTACATTATTGTTGTTTTTACCTTGGGGTGAGGGTACCCGCCCAGTGACAAGCAAAGGTACAAGTGTGGTACCCCCTTTGTTATTTGGTACCAGCAGATATTGGGAGGTGCTGGTACTCAGAAGAGAAAAGCAAAGAGGTGTTGCTACTTGTTACCGGTAAATACCGGCTCTCTCCATGCACTGCCTGTGCATAAATATTGAGAAAAATCATGTATTAAGTAAAAAGTAAAGCTTAAAAAAAATCACTGGAGTAGTCATTCCCGCGAGCTTCAAACTAACAACTAAAATGTAAGTGTTTATAATTATACAGGTCAATTGACGACATCTAGCGTCCATTTAGTACTGTACTTAACTATAGATTCAATGTATATGAAAAAAACTAAAGGCACCTTCGTCTTAACAGATAGGAGATGCACTAGAATATATCTTGGTTTTCTTATAAGACGACCATTTCTCATGGTAATAATAGTCACATCGACTAAAATAAACGAATTCCTTAATTAATGTCCAAATACATTTAAGTTAATACAGTAAGATGTATTTTATAACCAGGTAATTCGAACTTGGGATCCACAGTGATTGATCGCCTGATTATTTTATATTTATTTGTTAATTTACACTCTTATTTATTTGTAAATCTATTTATATTTCTCTTTGTATGTATGATCCCATGGGATATAAGCTAGGCTTTAAAAGGCACCCGTTTGGGACAGACGATTCCCTGAGAGCAGCTAGCGAGGCTTCGCTGACTCCTGACATCACTTGCAGGCGAGCATCTGCCAGCTGTTTCGCTGTCCGCTATGGAGCATCGCAGCGGCGGCTGCACCTCCTGACTGCGCGCCTCTAACACTCACTCCTCTCGGACGAGTCTCAGCACTCACAGGTAGGCGAGTAATGCACCGGCAGCCGCGTGTCTGCAAAAAAGCCTGCAATTTTTATAGTAAATGCCTGGATTATGCCTAAGGCAGACCGGAGGAGAGCGGTATCTGCTGTTTGCATGGGTATTTCAGCAAGGAAACGCTCACTGCCAGAACCATCACCAGGAACAATTTCGCACTAACGTAATGTTCAATAATAAATACTGAATTAGGGCAGTAATGATTTAAAGTGGATAATTTTATTTTCATAACCTGCCGACTTGTGGTGGTACGTGTAAACCGTGGTATTGTAAGTAGGAAATGCATCGATTTCGGTAGGGGCGGCGTTTTGTCTGACAGCTTGTTTTATGCCATTAATGTTGAATTTGGTGCCCGTACTGTTCACTGCATACATGCTGATGTTAAGAGACTGCGAGGATAAAACTGCATGCCGTGGCGCCCGACTTTCACTCGTATTGACAAAGGCCAGTGAATGACAGTAAAAAGCGCATCTTTCCGTCCCGAAAAGCATCGATCCCACGCTAGAATAAGTCAGTGCGTTTCAAAGTGAAATAAGTCCGTGAAATAACTTTTTGACTAGTGACTCTTTCCTGTACGTATCTAGCATTCACTTTGTTTACGTCGTATTCCTATTTGTTAGTCAAACATTGGCTTGTGATGCATGTGGACTTGCCTCCGACTAAATAATGCAGGAGTATCGGCCGAAATCACCGTTACTGTCGTATCGCTTCACTTTGTCAACATCCCGTATTTTAAATCTTTTGTGACTCGCACGGTGTCACTCCATCTTATTTAAAATTTCATTGTCATCATAAGGCACAAACAAAGTGAACACAGTGCCACACCTAGTACTGATAATAAGGGGCGTGTGTCTTATTATTACATCACAGCAGCCCCCGTGGGGGTTGGGGAAAGGGTGGATTGGGTGGGGGGATTACTATTTCAACCCACTCAAGGAGCTCGTAAATTTTAAGAGGAACAAAACAGCATTTCTACCCAAGTCATGTTGTTTATGGCTTCGTGACCTTCTAAGAACTTCAGCGCAGTGGCCTGTGACGATATGCTAATACTGTAAATTCTGTATGGCGGGAGCAAGCTGGCAGGCTTTATTCCAGTCTATTCTTTACGGGAGCTGGTGAGATTAACTTTTGCCAAATGTCTGCTGTTCTTACAGATATCTGCATGTAAACCCTAATATATATTAAACAAGCGTGATTCAAGGCCACTATGCTTGATGCGGCATTTACCTTAAATTGTAAATTTTTTCTGTGTGAAAGAATTTTTCTGTTCTTTCTCGATTTTCTATAAAAAAAAAATCACCGTTATTATCCTTATAAATGCATGCTGATCACAAACTTAAAATAGATACGGAAGGTGCAACCTTTAGTTTGAAGCATATGAATAATTGTAAAGGGGTGGTATGATTAATTCTTTGCACTCTGCAAGCCACGTACCCATGAAAAATGTGATGGTAATGTGCTAATTGGTAGTGATTTAAAAATAAAAATCAGTCCTTTCATTTTTTTTAGCAAAAATAGTAGAGATAACTTTGTAGATGGTTTTAGGAGGTATCTGACCGCATCATCTGGCACTTCTTCTGCAGTTCTTTGCTGTCCCCATAAATCTCATCATGCCACCTTTAAATATGATTCTGTGTGTCTCTGTGTAATAGCTGGCTGACCCAACCCCAAAAAGTTAGTAATCCCCAGTCTTAGTCTTAGGAGCTGGACCTATTCAGTTGGAGTTTTTGCACTTGTCATTTGTGAACGAGTGCAGGACTGATCAATACAAACACTTGTTGAAACAGCACGACTGAAGAGCTCAAGAGCCTAGCAGATTCACAGTCAAACGTGTGGTCAGCTCTTGGCTTAACTTTGTATTTTACATTTTGAACATGAACATCATATACGTTTGTCTAATCTTATTGTAATGCAAAGCTTATGCATACAAATACTGCATGTCCACTGTACTCATTTAACCCATAAAAGAAGACTCCTCTTCCTTACAGTATCTCCTTTCCCAGTAATATTAGCTTGACTACAAAGACAATGCTGGCATTTAAACAGCCAGAACAGTTTTACAAGTCCAGCTTATGCACGATTGCCGACTTGTGTAGTACTGAATTTTGTATGGCAGGGCTCAATAGTTTGTCTCATAAGCTTGGAAGACATTGATAGTCTGCAATGCTCAAAGGTCCTCACATTTTACTCTAAATCAGATTAATGACCTTGTGGAACAGACTGACATGAGCTGAACTTGCTCTGCTTTGGAAACACTGGTATCTATGATCCCCTTTTGCTATGCTGCATATAGGGCACTTTCCCATTGCACCAGGTGCTGTACTTTTGGTACTTCAAGAAAGCACCAAAGGTACGGTTCTCCAAGCTGGAGTAAAAACTGATACTGCCCCTAAATGGCATAACAACGCAAGGCAGGGTGTTTTGTACTGAATTCTAAAAATGCGTACATATATTATAGTGCAGGCAGGATGAACTGTGATGCTAATACCAACATCACATGTTATGCACATGCAATTCTTACATTGCGAGTCAGCAGGATTAGATCAGGCTTTTTCATACCTTCAAATCTGTCAGTTTAAGTTTCGCTAAAACATTTTTACTCTATCATAGGAAGAAAAACTTAGCAAGTTTAGCAATTTTAACGATTATTCTTTTTGAAGATTATCTAGTGCATGTTTAAAACCAGTTGACCTCCACTGCTTTTGCATGAGGGCTGCATTCATTCTCTGAGACAGTCACAATCATTTTCATCCTTGCTGGTTAAATCAGTCCTAGATTGGTTTGTGAGAAATTTGTTTTACTCCGTCTTTGCTTTATAAATACACCAATGTTTATTACAACAAAATTACATCAAGATATTTGAAATTTGTCCAATACGGTGATGCCATATTATATTATATAAAATATAATTTTCTCTGTCATGTCATCCTGATCTTGTATCTCGTCTTCCAACCACATCTCAATTAAGGCTTCAGTTTCTTCATTTGTCAACACATCCATCATTATTACTTTAATTTTTTTTATAGTGTTTATCGTTCGTTTCTGGGTTTGCAACTTCTTCAAGACTGTGGTTATATTGTGTTTAAGAGGCAGGCTATTTGCATAACCAATCAACACAGATAGCGTTTCAATTCCCACCCCTAACTACTGAAGTATCAAAGAAGTGCTCCACTTGGTTTGGCATTTTAGGTACTAGAACTTTTGATACCGGTACTTGACCGGAAGTTAATATAAAAGGGAAAGTACCGAAAGTGCCGTACTTGGTGCGGTGGAAAAGTACCCATACATGGGCAGCATCTTCTGAGTGGCGCTGACTTTGCAAGCTGGTTTCACTTTATCTTAAATGGAGGGTGGAGATGAGGAGGGTTGCCTAGGGTGACACATGGGCTTCCACCAACACTGACCATTCCCATGTACATCCCAGAAGAAAGTACTTCAATCTTTCAGACTTTTTAAGTCGATCACAACAGTGAACACCCCCACCCCCCACCCAGCTGGCAAAGTATACCCGGTACCGGACATCAACTTTTACCGTAACAGCCCAATAGCTTGCCAGATTATTTTCTTTCGTAAAAGTATCTTTCACTGTTAATAACGTTGGAGACCACTGATCTAGACCATTGTAGAAAATAGTAGGGGGGGGGGCTCTGACAGCTGAAATAGCCGGGGGCTGCTGACCATGTGAATGTGTCTCTGCATGAATCTGTCTGCCTTTCTTCCTAGACCAGAATAGGAGAGTCTCAGCTCCACCATGATTTGAAGCCTGGATGGAGGGCTTAGCAGTCTGTGTGTGGAACTCACGGAGAGCCGCTATCATTTCAATTCAATTTATGTAGCGCTTTTCAGAACAGTCGTCCCCAAGGCACTTGACAAGTGTGTGTGGCAATCCATTACTCTGATTTTATCATGCACACAACAGGATGTTCTTGTGGACAATGGTACAGACCTGTTCTGATCAAGAACACATTGCCACCGATGTGGGGGGCCACCCCTGCCCAGGCCGGAAGAGGAATCCATGGCTTCCCTCAGGCTTTTCTGCCGAGCCATGGCTGGCGTGCCATGCAGTCATGTTGCCGTGAGATCATTTTGTCCTGCATCATTCCAGAGTGTTCTCCCGTAGCCCTAAAGCATCACGCACGCACCTGTTCCTGCTTACACAATCCCAATAAAATGACATGCATATATATATTGACTCACACACGCAGTGCATATAAGCACACATGTAGACCCTCAATCTGCCCCCCCACCCTATCTTGCCTATGCATGCCTCCTGTCAAGCTGAAGAGGGTCATCTCCCCCAGTTTTCCTTTTACCCTGTAACAATGTAAGACATGAATTTTAATATGTATCAGGTCTGATGGGAAGCTTGTCACTCCAACAGCTGTAGGTTGTCGGCACGATGAGCTTCACTGATCCGTAACTGGGAAACCTTCCAGATAGCCAGAACCATGAAAAGGTAGGATATCGGACTCCTGGATTTAGATGTAATTGTTTTGAACAGTGTGCAGGAGGACAGCTGATTCCCACATTCCGGAGATAAGCAGCTGCAGATGCAATGCATTCAGGCATGGTAGGCGGCCATAGCGTGTAGCTGCACGACGGGGTGCCCTCGCAGGAAACGAATCAAGTGCCCTTGGGAAAGGATAGCAGATCCTCTCTGAACTCTCACAGCATGATTAGCCAGCATGTTTGCCCCTTTGTTTAGCTCCAAGGCGACTGGCCCACCTCGTGAAACAATGAACACTCAAGGACACCAAGAGGTTGAAACTCTGGATTCTATTAATGGTGGAGGGTCACGCACAGTTTCTGCTTGTTCTGACTGTCTGGTATTACTGTGTTATGCATGAACTTTCTTGAATTTAGTTTATGCTTTAGGCAGCAAGTTACACTAAACAGCAAGTAAGGCTGGATGGGTTTTTTGGAAGGGATCACCGGAAATGACATTATCATCTGACTGCTGATAATATGACAAACTTGAAATTAATGTTATCATGATTTTTTTCTTCTGATAACTTAAGAATTTCAGTGTGTATTAAACATACATCTACGTACATTTCAGTCATAGATACATGTCTGTGGTAATAGT
Source organism: Brienomyrus brachyistius (assembly GCF_023856365.1). Lineage (NCBI taxonomy): Eukaryota > Metazoa > Chordata > Actinopteri > Osteoglossiformes > Mormyridae > Brienomyrus > Brienomyrus brachyistius. The sequence goes on along the minus strand of NC_064548.1, from coordinate 10,650,194 downwards.
CTCTCCACGCATGGCCTGTTAAAAGCATTTTATTTGATTATATAAAACCACATACAGACAACGGACCGTATGTTCCTCCAAGAAGATTTTTCTAATTACTTTGTCTTCCAAGTAGCTAATGATGAGTGGCATCTGTAGAAGCAAGATTTGTTTTATCGCTTCAGCAGTATTAGGTCACAGTCAAAATATGATCCAAGATAATTCAAGACATCTGGTCATTTAGTAATGCGTTGGCTGCTTGTAGCGATTTCTACCAAATCCATGTTTCCTGCTTTATCTCTAACACTTTGTTTTCACTCCAAATCTTCATTAAGTCTTGTGAGCCAGCAACCATCTTCGGAAATGATCCCTCACTGGGAATTGTGCTGACAGGGTCTGTGGGCCACACAAAGGCTTGTAATGGCTCATTGGAGCAAGTAGGCTTTATCCAGCAAGGCTAAGGTCCAGGAAATGAGCGCGCTGATATCTTGATCTTTGACAACAAACTCTGCCACTATGGTTGTTGAGGTGCCAGTCTTTGTTCTTCTTATAGATCCCAGCTCCGTTTAAGTTCACTGGAGCTAATCCCTGGAGGCTATAGTGATCCATGACTCACCAGTTTCCACGTAACTCTACAGATTTCCAGTGGGTTGCCGAGATACGGATTTTGCCATTCCTGCCTGGCAGAGGAAAAAAAAACCATTTGCAAATATCTCATCTTGTAGGAATGATTGTGCGGCTCTGTTTGTTATGCTGAAACAGCCACAGAAATTAGATGCCAGAATGCACAGAGAGATTTTTTTTTATTCATTTGATGGAAGGAAGTGTATGCATTTTCAGTAGCAAGTGAAAAAACAAGTGAAATTTTTTACACATTAAGCTCGGTACTTAAAAGTGTGTGACTTTTGGGATAGTGTGGTGAATTCTTAGTGTTAAATAATGTAAAATGTAAAGTTATGATACATAAATGTATCATAGAGTTTAAGGGGGGATGCGTGACTCGATATGTTATGATGCTGTCCTTTGATTGGAAGGCCACTGGTTCAAATCCCATCGTCTGCAGAGTGATGTCACCATTGGGCTCCTGCGTAAGGCCTTCAACCCCCAGTTGTTCCATGGACAGTCTGACCCTGCCTTCTCAAAAATGATTGTAGCTTTGGATAAAAGTGTCTGCTAAATAAATAAAAATATAAGGGAATACATTTTTTAAAGAAGTGTTTTGGGAGTTTGCCACTCTCCTCTTTTCAGCTATAATCCTCAGAAATTGGAGGGGCTGTTTATGTTGGCTTATGTTGAATATTTTGATTGTTTCACTGTACCTTTTTCAAGAAAGATCCATAAAAAAGCATCGCGTCTCAGCAGATGGCTGCTTAATCAGTCTGGATCCAGGTCCAGCATTCTGCCTATTGCTTCCACTTATAGCTGGAAATTGCCCAATATTCAGAAGGATTTAATATCTACGTAAAAATCCCCGCATCTTCTCCATTGTTGTGTAATGTTTCATAAAGTCACACGGCTCCTGTTCCAGTAACTGCGTGCAGATAGCCAGCATTAGTCAAGGAGCAGCGATGGAGCACGGCCGTGACTCATCACCGCCACCGAGGATGCGATTCACTAGCCCCGCTGTCGTTCGCGGTTCCTGCAGCACCGCCTGAGAATCTGGCCGCCTGCCAGGCCTGTGTCCGTTTGCTGCGATAGCCTGCCACGCTCCCCGCTAGGAGATTCCAATGGCAGACAAGCTAATTAAGCGGCAGCGAAGACCCAGTGAGCAGCTCAGTCTTGGCCGGCGGGAAGCATTGCCTTCGGAAGAACGGCGGGTGGCACGGGCTATGGAACAAGATTTTTGGTATATGAATATATGTGAATTAGAGTTTGATGTGTTTCTCAGCACTCTGCCAGTATTTCGTGACCTACTTATATCTCGATTGCTTTCTTAAAGGGTCATATTTTATGTAAGGCAAACATTAATACTCTTCCAGTAGCAGTAATACGACGGCTCGGTGCACTAGCGTGTCAGTGCCTCCTCCCCCTGACTCATCCCTTTCCCCGCAGGTTATGCCACCCCACAGGTTGACTGGCAACCCAACTGTGAAAGAAAAGGGCTGATCCAACCACCCTCCCACACCAGTTGCCGCCTTCCTGTGTCCCCATGGCAACAGGAGGCCACGCTCTCGAGAAGGACGTGGTAATCAGCCTACAGGTAAAAGCATGCACTAACTCTCCTCAAACATGCGCAAAATTTCCCATCTACAACTCCTGCACACAAGGACCCCTGCCATCGTGCATCATTACCGGAACCCTCGGCAAGGCCGACATAGCCGCGGTGCTCATGGTGACTATTTAGAGCGACTGAAATATCCTTAATTAAACCCAGTTGCTATGGCGTGTCATGGCAACAGTTGACAGATGCCCAGTAACATGTAGTCAGAGCAAGGCGCTGTACAGCACGTGCTGCCTTGTGCACGTGAGGACCACGGCATGGACTCCCGTGCCCCTGGTGTCTGCTTGTCACCAGCAATTCTGATTAAACTGAACGATGTTGTGAGGAATCCGGGGTTGTTGGGTCTAACATGGCGCGAAATGCTAAGATAATGGTGCTGCACTCAGTGACCTTGCGTTAGCTGTCTCCCAGGCATGTAACAACAGCTCTCACGTACATTACTGGATCTGACCATTTCCTGGTGTGTCAAACAGGGTAAATACAATCTCTCTCTTTTTGTTTTTAAAGAACTTTCTATCTGTCTGCCTGAATCTGTGGCGGTTGTACTCTAATGGAGCATGACGATTTGAAATATCCATCTCTTTATGCTTAAACTGTGTTATTGTGATAGGAACAAGTAATGTCTTACAGATTTACTCCAACGTGTTGTTAAAGGCAGTTTTTGGAAATTGCCTGTACTACTATAAAAAAGGTTTAAGTGATGCATAAAAGAATATGTTTGTGAGTATGAAACTTTATTGTAACAGGATTCATGGCAGTAAATAATAATCCACGGCTTTCACATCATAATTCACATCTTACCTGTAGGATTCTATAAGTACCTTTCCACGACAAACAAGCAAGAAAGGCTTGTCCCCTTTGTTGACATTCGTTTATATAATACCTTTGGGGCAGGTATGACGATCGTAAATGTTCTTAAATGAGTTGGAGGTGCGTGCCAGTTAAGATCTAAGGTGCAATACGCCATTGCATTCTGATTATGTAGCGAAGTATTCCCTGGGAAGCAAAGAGTCTGAAAATCAGAGGCTTTTATGTTCTACTGCTGGCAGTGCCTTTCATTACCCCTGCTGAAAGCAAGCAGTCCATATAAAGGGGATAATTTTGTGAAATGTACAGGACAGTGGCTAAATTATGGCAATAATTGAGGTAATAATTTAGTATTACAAGAGTCCCGGTTGCCTATGTAAAAAAAAATTAAAAAAATAATGCATGTCATGTATGTCGATAATGAACAATCAGCCATGAATGCATTTCCGGAAAGATGAGGCAAATAAGTGAATGCAGGCTGTGTAGTGGGAATTCTCTAATTGCTCACGGGGTCAAATCAAACAACTCCCTTTTCTGTCAGGTAGTGGAAAAGTCAGTGTCAGCAGGAATTGATTAATGATGGGAGTTACACTGGCTACGTGGCAAAACTGAGTTTCTTTAATGGCTGTCAAAGCATGCTGAGGTGATCTGAGGCATACGGATGAAGAAGAAGCCACCTTGATGTGGGCTGATGGGTGGGTGACAGCTGTAAACAGGCCCTACTTTTCTTCCAGACCTCAGGGCACCTCAGATACATGTCTGAGACGCAATGATTCACAACTCACACATGGACACCATGTTTCCAAGCAATCTGGTCATGTTGCTAAGCTTTATGTTTTCGGGTCAGAATGTGCCAATTTTGAAATAGGACAGGTAATGACTGTATGAAATAGTGTACAGACTTAGATATACTTAACACAAATATTTACCCAAAGTCCCACTGCTTTTTGAAGATGAAAGATCTTGGCCAAGATATTGACCAAGTATGTTAAAAAATATGATCTGTCTTGGTGAGCATGTCCAGGTATAACAAGGTATTTACAAGTACAAATGCATGAAAATTTACATATGCTTTTAGCACTAGACTCTGTACGTACGTACAGACTCTGTAAGTACTACAATAAGTTTTTCTTTTCTGCAGGAAATATGGTGGGAAAGCATAGGGGCGCATGCATTATAGGTTGCTATGGTGAATGTGCTGCCGCACAGCCAGGCTTTGTTGGCTGAATGTCGTCAGCACGAAAGATTGGAGGCACTCGAGTTGGCCTGAGAACCAACATTTGAATAAGTGAATAAGTCAAATTCACCCAAATGAGGGTGTCACAGAGACCCAGATCGTGTGTCTCCTGTGATTTAAATGGCAGGCAAAGAGAATTCCCAAATAATTAGAAAGCAAAGGAAGTTTCCAGAAAACATGCAATAAAACCTTACTAACACTTTACTTGATGGGGCACAAATAATATAGTGTTATAGTATTGCTTATATATGAATTAAAAAAAGTTACATGCTGATCTCATTAATTGATCATTAATTAATCATGACACATGTTTTATCGTCAGCAGTTACTATATTTGTTTCTATATCGTTTGTAACTACTGAAGGAGCTATTAAGGTAAGTAATGAATAACAAGGTGAAATACTGATCATGTTTGCTCATCTTCTCATATATTCGTTCGTGATTTGTTCATAATTTGTACTTCAGTAGTAACTGAGTTATTACTGAGTATTTGTGCCCAGTCGTAAAGTGTTACCAAAACCTTTCATTTACTGAAATTAGGTCTAATAAAACTGAATACCTAACCTTTGGCATAGTTCTTCAACTGGCCACGATATTTTCAGCTATCATGGAGCTCATTAAAAAGTTTATTTTGGGAATGTGAATCTTTACTGTTAAAATATATCGGAAATACATGCTATTTTTATGGATGGGGGGACAGGGGTAAATATAATTAACTTCTGTTCCAAATGTTCTTAATCACAGTTAGCTTAACTATAAATATGCTTTTTGATAGACTTCACTAATCTTTTCAAGGAGCCATCTTCATTCTGTGATGGACATGCACTATCTGGAAAATATTACTGTATCCTGGAAAGGAACAATGAGTGGGACCACAGGGAAATGATTAGTTGCGATGGTGGGTAATTTTAAAATAAAGTATTTTAATAAATAAATGATGAATGATGGGAAAAGAATGCCTTCAAATTTATTTTAGCCAATATGTCATTTTTCAGACAGCTTGGCTCAACCATGCCTGACTAGCGACAGCTCGACAAAAATGATTTCTTTTCGTAGATTCACAGCACTGCCGAGCTCAACAATGGTTTGCTGGGCTCTGATAGTTGCTATGGAGAGAAACAAACAAAATTCCAGAGAAAATTTCAAGGAAACAGAAACAAGTAATTAGCTGGTGACGGATGTTTGGTCTCGCAATAAAAGATTTCTGTGTTTTTAAGGTGTCATAATTCTCGGTATTGACTTAGAATCCAGAGGCAAGAGGACTGTGAGATAAGTACATGTGGGTATTTTCCCCACTATACAAATGAAACTTTGATGCTCTTTAAATAAGACAGATATCCTTTTTCTGACTGTGCCTTAGTCTTTTTCTCTTTCGTTGCTGTTCCCAGACCATATATATATATATTTAGAAACATTTTATGGCGTCATATTTTTTCCTGAATAATGCGAATTTAGGGTTGAGGCTCATGGGTGTGGATGACAGGTTCCAGGCCTCATCACGCTGTTTTTGCTGCAACATCATGACACTCTTGGAATCCGCACTCCGCCAACAGGATGGTGAAAGAGACTGCCTCTCTCTCAGCAGCCCCCTAGAGCTTCCTACAAGCCATCGTCAGACTGACAGTGTGTCTTCATTAGCCGGAAATGTTTTGATGTCACAGATGTCAGACCTGCGATTTTGTGAGAGGTTCTTTATTGCCACAGTGTCATCACAGCGTAGTAGGTTTCCCAGGATGTCAGGACAGTGGTTTGGAGTCATCGCATCAAGTGGCCCCTCCTGTCAGAACTACTCTGAGTCTGTCTCCCATGAATGTTAACTTGATTATTCCATTGCCTGGTTGTTATATTGACATCAGCTGGTTGCTGACATCCAGACACATTTTGTTGCGTCGGTAGCTGTGCTCCCATTAATGTTTTGTGTAAATCATAAGCAAATTGCTTATAAGTGAAACTGCTAATACGGTGTGTTTCCATTAATGGATGTCATATGGATACTTGCCATTTATCATTTTGTGAGATTAAAACCCATGGCTCATACTTCAGCGTGGAGCGGACTTTCCCAGTTAGCAACTCTAAGAGAACTAATTATCATGTCACATGCATCTAATTTGTAAATTCTGTTTCCAGAATTTCCAGGTTTTTTTTTTTTTTTTGACTCAGGCTATATTTGTGTTTTTTTTTCCGAAATTTGCCTATTTTCTTGACGGGACATGAATTATGTAGAAGTACACACTGACTTAATGCATTAATTAACCAGTAATTAAGTGTTTGTTAAGTACCAAACCCATGTTCATTCATCATTAATCAATTTTGACAGTTCATGTATTTCATGGGCAAACCTATATTAGTTCATGATTTGTTCTTGAGGAGAAAATGAGTTAAGTGATTTTTGCCTCCTCATGAGAACTTTTCCCATTATTAACTAAATAGTCAACTATTGACTAATACAGTACTTGAATGGAATAAATGAACTGTCATGATTTATTAATGATGAACGGGCATTAGTTACTGGTTAAGTAATGCATTAACTAAGCATGTACTACTACATTATTTTGTCTCCTGAAATAAAGTGTTATATTTTTCAGTTCACATTTTAAAAATGTCAAAATTTAGGTCAGTAGAAAGGCCACTAGATCAGGCACAGCCAGACTTCATCAGGGTAACACTGGGCTTTTGTTAAAGCATGTGTGAAGCCCTGTCGATGTGCGTCCTCTGAAAATCACTCCGTTTTGGTTGCAACCCTGTGCTGCAAGACAAGGATACTGAGCCTGTAGCATAAACAATAACAGAAATGATCTTCTAACAATGATACAAATGATGCCTGTAGTGTTTCTTTCCAGAAACCTTGCAAATTTGGTGATGTTGCAAATCGGCATCTGGTGAAAAACGATTTTGTTTTTTTTATATATAGACCAGAATGTCTTCATAAAAGCCTGTAAAACAGTGTGTTTTCCCTTCCCTGCCACCATGCTGTTGTGTGATGGAGATGAATCCTGACAGACTGTTCCACAGCCCCAGTTTCACCCAGAATCTGGCCTCGGGAAGACTGGAGTGCACAGGTGTTGTTTGCACATGAATGCCCCCCCTCCCCCCCCCCAACCATCCTTCGACCTTCTGTTTTTCTACAGTACAGATGGGGCTGCTTCTGTCTGCCTCCCAAAGTTCTAGAGGGGGAGCAGCTCCCTGAAATTGCTTGGGTTTTTATTCTGTTTGTGCGCTGACATGACGCACAGGTGTGGGAAGTCATGCAGATTTTTGCATACACATTGCAGTTGAATTCAAGCGCAATTTTGTCAGGTTGCCTGATGTATTAATTTCGTCCATTTGAATCATTTGTACTATGAGCAAGATGAAGTGCGGGTAGGGTTACCAGATGTGGTGAGATGAAAAAGGATATGCTCTGTCGCTCACAGAATCTCATAAATATAAAGCTTTTAATTGATGTCAACTTCCGGAAACTTTCGGGAAGTTGACGTCACTTGTGAGCAGTGTGACACATGGGGTTGTGCATATCATTCAACTTTTTAAGTAAACATGTGCCCAAGCCTTGCAAACGCTGTAATGATACTGAGTAGCTGTCTACTGTGTTCTACTGTAACTTGCAACATTGGGTCATACAGGTTGCAGAGCTAAACCCAGACACACTGTCGATTTCTGAAGAACTGCCCCGATGTCTGGACAGGAAACCATGATGAGGATCAAGTGTCCGGGGAAGCCGGATGTATGTTAACCCTTTAGTGCAGGTGCTTTGAATGAATTTTTGTTTTCGGTGTCAGGCACATTATGGTTTTTAAGCCCCGGCTATATGCAAAGACATAAACATCCCTCGTTCATCTTCTGTTCGGAACAGAGGCGCATTTCAAAGGTTGTACGGATTGTAGTAAAATGGAGTGTAAAGATGAGTTCAAAGTCAATAGTTGAATAAAGATGAAAGAGCACTCAAGTGCAACAGCGCATGCCTAATGAAAAGGCAGGATTTTATTAATTCATGTAAAAACAGGGGGCGCATTCTACAAAGAAGAATGTTTTATTTCCCGTCAGTTAAAGATGCCTCATAACCACGTTACCTTTGCTGCCTTGTTGGCCATCTGTTGTGTTAATGATTAAGCTCCTTTATGGGAGTACTAGTAAAATCTGAATCCCGCACACTATTTTTAAGGACTATTTACCCTGACTAGCGGTTACGAGATGGACGGATGCAGCCATTCACAAATGACTTGTTGAACTGCAATTTGGCTGCATGGTAACTATCCTGCTGTAGGACACATTTTTTTTTCACCAAGGACATTTACATGTCTGAGGAATTAGTTCTTGAGCATGGTCAGATACTTCTCACACACATGCATGTACACACACACACACACAGCTACGCACACACGCACATGTACATACAGTACTGTGCAAAAGTCTTAGGCAGTCAAAAGAAATATTTTAAGATATTTATCTGTGTAATAAATATACTTTTGCTCAAAACAAAAAACACAATTTAGCATTAGAATATATGCCTAACACAATAGCTACTAAAAATAATTTCTTCTGTTCTCGCAGTTACTGACATATCTAGTTGGATGGCTAGATGAACACCGCTTGAGTTCCGAAACCTCTCCTCAGGGGCACCCCTGTTATTCCATTCCTTAATTTAATTTAATAGTTAAAAAAGCCAATGATTAGCAATTGATTAGCTATATGAGGTGTGGAAGTCATTGAATAAAAAAATGTATGGGTGTATTTGGATGGTTGCTGCAAATACAGGTGTCATATTAGCAAAAGTATTGAAATGGTGAAGCAAACACATTTTAATAGGCATAATAACATAGTTTTACACCAACAGTTTGTGTTGTTAAGGTTGGAAAGTGGTCACACTCTCTGGATATCAGTGGATATCAGATTTTCATCGGATCATCCTGCCTCCTCTGTTACACAATATGGCAGGTATATCGGGGGGTGCCTGCCAGTCGCAGTCCGCCGCATCAAAGGCGCACATTGCGTATCTACGCTCCCATATCTGGATTCTCGTTGCCTGTCACGTGGGGCCCGCTTTCCCCAGCTGGAGTGTGACATTTCCTGCGACGGATCTGAGCCTCCTCGTGGCCACCGCCTACTACACCCCCATCAGCCCCGCTGGCCTGTGCTGCTTTCAGAAACCTAGATAAAAGAGGTCCGGACTCGGGGCAGGGTGCAAACAGCAGGCCTGTCATCACTGCACATGACACACAGCAGGAAACAAAGGCGGGGATGAGCTGAGAGGGCCGTCTCCCATGATGCAGTGCGCTTACCTTTATCAATGGGAGAGTCAGCCTTCACACAGGATCTGCACCCCTGCAGACACCAGTGCCTTAATGTCTGTCCTAGCTCACATCGGCTTGCATAAACATGTATATCATGCAGTCTCCAAATGCTAGCATTTCTCTTTAGACATCTTCCCTCCCCAGGGATGTATAAAGAGGTGCGGCCACCTGGGCACTTGCTCTACCTGAAAGCTGATTGGCCACCAGAGTTTCCCTCCCTATTCAAAACACGTCATTGGCTAATGATTAAGTTGGCCCGCATGTATGAATTACGGCCCCTCTTATGCTCCCACCTTTCATAAAAATCATGGTATCACCCCTTCATCTCCCTGTCTGCTGTGGTGTTGATTGACCTGGTGAGACACAGTTGTTGGAAAGTAGTTTACCTTTTGGACATCAAAAATTTCTCCAGTCAGGATTTTTGAGGTCAGTCACTGAATGCCAATCACTGGAATCAAAATTGGCCGATACTAAATGCCGATCACTTTTGCTGCACACAAAGGCATGTCTCATGTATTTTGTCATCTGATTGGCTCTTCTGATCTGCCTTTATAGAGAGCTCTGATCCAACTATTTAGAATGAATATTGGCAGATCATGATCAGTGGTTAATTAATAGGAACGTCTCTAATTATACATCATCCGGAAAATCAGTATTTGAGAAGGGTCATGTTAAAGGCAGCCAGTCGAGTAATTAAGACTGAAAATCAGCTGATTTCAATAGTTGCCGATCAATCGGAGCATCTCTAATTCTCGTATTGTGACTTGTGGTCTAGACCCTGCCTGTGGAGGAGGAGGAGAAAGACTCCGGCGATGGACAGGAAGAAGAGGACTGGGAGAAAGCCCTTTCTGTGGAGAGGTTTGGAGACATCATCTCAGAGTCTGCCAGCACCAACGGTGAAAAGCCTGGTCGCAGCTACAGCGAGACGGACTTTGAGTGTAATTGTCATGGTCGTCTATCTGTTCAGAAATAATGTAGCTTCGTGCTTCACAAACATCTCGGAGAGATAAATGAATAACTCACAGAAGTGTTTTCGATGGAGCTGCAATGGGTTATTGAGAAAACGGTATTCATGTCAGAACAACAGCACTTCCACTATTGCGACTTAAATGAGACGCGTGAATATAACGGTACGGAGTTTGCATGTCCTCTCTGTGTTGGGTTGGTTTCTCCATGTACTCCAGTTTCCTTCAGTTCAAAGACATGCAGTTTCGTGAATTGTGTCTTCTGGAATTCTATCAATCTAAAGCCATGTTTGCTTGCATATCATCAGCAATAAGCCCACAGTCCTTTTGATCAGGTATTGGCTGCACGAGTGAATTCATAATGCAAAGGAAAGGCTGTGGAATGTGCCTGAAATCGAGAGATGGCTGGAAATTAAACTACAATTCAGGAACAACATGAGGACCTAAGCTTTAAAGACACCCCATACTTGTCTGGATTTCAAAGCCAAACTAAAAACGGAACCCTTAAGGCTCACCTCAAACACGACAGGGGAAATACTTAAACATTTATGATTAACATACACCCAATAAATATGTTCAAAGCTCAGTGTTTTTTGTCCTAGCAGCTCAGTTCCAAATATATCTACAGGTGAGGAAAGATGTTTTCTGGGGGTAGGGTCTGCTGGAAGGTGTTGCCGGAAGTTTATGTCTGGTTATTCTCTCCTGTAGACCACAGACATACATTCCACCACATCCACCACCCATTATCCAGCCACCTGCCACCCCCAGTGCGGTTCCGGAAGAGGGCGCTCAGCTCTGATCGGCGCAGGAAGAAGAAGCGCAAGAAGAGGAGGACCTCCATACCTCCCTCCGAGTTCACGCCCACCATTCACGAGGTGGACGAGGAGGAAGCGGAGTCCGACGGCGAGGGCCAAGGGGAGGCGGTGACTCCGACGCAGCTGGAGGATGAAGGCCTGAAGGTAGACCTGGAAAAGAGGGCCAGGATTGCATCCAAGAGTGACACTTTACTTAAGGCTGTCATCTATAATGCATTATAGATACCTCTATAATGCATTATAATGGCCTGTAAAAGGATTAATATTGACAGTCATAAGGCATCATAGTGTTGATTATGCTACCTCCTAAGCTCCAATGAAGCTCTCATCTATAACACACTATAGATACTTTCATAATGCATTATGATATTAGAATGAAGGATTCTTTGTACTGTATTATGAAGGTATCTATAGTGTTTTATAGATGAGAGCTTCATAAAGCATTCATAATGCATAATAAATATGCCAATATTACGTTATGCCAAAATATTTATACCCATGTTTATAATGCTTTATGAATGCATTGTAATTCATTATGGATGTGTTCATTGATTCTTATAGATGTGGCATTCATTGAGTTACCGAAATATTTTATTGGTCTCTTAGAAAATTTCCAGTCTGTTTTAACTCGCTTGTGTTTGACTTTGTTTAGCAGGACCCAATGATTCAAATTAATTATGAAACTGAATATAATTGTAAATTGATCTAAATTAATCCAGGGATTGAGTAGAGTGTGGAACAGCCACCCTGAGGCACACAGTGAAATTAGGTGCTTCCAGCAGCTTCCCTGCTGGGCTTCCCTCGCAGCTCCTGACCCCCTTCTACAAGAAACAAATGAAACAATTACTGGCAGTTGTTTATACTTATAGTGCTGCAGATGTTTAGCTTTCGACTATTTGTCTTGTCTTGTTATGTCCACCAGAGGGGGCCAGTGCTCTTTAAATCAAGTGGATACAGTCTTGTGATCTAGCACAATCTCAGTTAAATCTCTATCATTATCACAGTTGTGTTTTTAATGCACTTTATTTTGAGTGTGACATGAGAATTTGAGAGTTGATCACGTGCTACAGGTTAAGATCATTAAAGGTGTTGGGTATCTACACTATCTACAAGAGCTACACAACAGCTGCAATACATACATTTCTTCTGGCTGCACCCTTTATTGGTCCCCACACCTACTACTCCTCTGGCTGCATCACACGGCTTGGTGAGCTGTTCTGGCATCTGGCAGTCATCTGCCTTGTCTTTGCAGTCCAGCCTAAGAGATGATGAGGACCTTGTGCTGCCCCTTGCCTTCGCCAGCTTCCATATGGAGAACGAGTGCCTTCCCAGCTCGGATGCAGCCAGGAACACCAATGCGGGCTTGGAGCAAAATGGACAGAGGCGAGACAAAGAGGCCGGCAGTAGGTAAGCCAAGACCAGACGGACCATGCTGAACCATAGCTGTCCAGTCAGTGTGTGTGGAACACCAAGCCTTCTGGCATTTCTCCTGTAGCTACGCAGATGATGATCTACTGGGTACAATTCAATGGGGACAGAGGATTGGATGTAGCCAAACCATGAAGTAATTGGATAAATCAGCTAATTGCTTTCTGCTGCTGAAATCTAGGATATATTACCCCTGTCAGTGTGTAACTTGGGGCAATTATTAAAGTAGCAGCTTAAGTCTTTGTCATATTTCGATATTTAACTGAATATGACTAGATGACAGAAATTTCTGTGCAAATCAATTTGTGGCAACATTAAAACATAAAAAAATGTTCCTTGCACATAGTTATGAACAGCAGCTTCTGACAGTTACAGATTGCTTATAAGATGCAGAAGGATTGGCTTGTGTATGATTCTGTGTTTTAGTTCCCCCTACTGTCCCTGGTGTCTAACAGCACCAAGGATCAAATAGCAGACAGGTTCCCCTTCATTGCCATCAGTTATAAATGGTGCAATTGCATATCAAACTCAGTATCTGAGAACAGCAAATTAGAACAGCATTATATACACACAGCATCTTATAGATCCAGGTCAGATTGAGCTTCTTCAACCACATCTCATTTCCTGCAGGTTCTTGGACATTCTGGAACCTTCTGGAGAGACCACTCCAACCTGGTTCCACAAGAAGCCCATGTGCCGGCAGATGGGGCCCCAGAGGGCTACCTATGACCTGCGGGAGCGTGTCTGCATCGGCAGTATGACCAGTACAGAGACTGCCGTGTACCAGAAGGTGCCCACTGATGAAGCAGAAGCCCAGATGCTGGCCACCATGGACCTGGATGACATGAAGAGTAAGGGCCATCATGGTCTTCTGCACAGGAACCAAGCTATTCTTACTGGTATTCTGTTTTCCCATGGTGCATTGCTCTAATTATAGTTACCAGCAGTTTGGAATTAACTTTAACATACCGGCCTTGCAGTGTATTAGGTTTATATGGTTTAAACCAATTTAGCCGAGGAGGAAGCAAATGCCAGCCAGTTTTGGGAAATACTTTTAAAGTTGGGTTTTATCCGTGGACGTGTCTAGTTATAGAAGCTGACAGGAACGTCCTAACCAGCATCTGAACCCTCAGTACTCCAATCCAGAGACCACTGGCCCAAACCGCCATTCCGCACTACTTCCCAGTAAAATAAAAACACGGCGTGGCAGAGCATCGCATAACAGCGGGTACGAGAACGGTAGCTGTCGACGCACTGTTTGCTTTGCGGACAGTGGGCGCTGGTTCGGAGGGCCTTCTGCTCAGCGGTGAAACCGAATGGAATGTTCTGAGTGGACTCCGCACGCTCATAAATTTGTTTTGGTTGAGAGTGCAGCACCAAGGTCATCTGTAATGCCTTCTATTTGCTGCCTTTAAAGTAAACACTGGCTAAACCACACATTCCAGCAGTCGGAATGTGGGGGCAGAGATCGGGACTCTGTATTTCACTCCATTAAACAGGCTTAGAGATAAGGATGTCCCGCCTTGAGCTGGGGTGGCTTCAAACTGGCAGATACATTGAATTAGAAGTCTGGCCACTTGCTACCGTAGTACATAATGCAGTCCTGATCTAATAAGTTACAACTATTGCCACAGACAAAAATGCCAAGTAGCAAACAACTTGGAAGAGCCAAGGGACTGTTATTTTATTTTAGGATCTAAAAAGTGTTCAAATGAGCACAGTATGTTCTGTTCAGTATTCTGTTCTCTATCAGTAAATGGGTTATTGTGTTGTAAAGCTTTATTCTTTACCTCGGTCTATGTTGCTTTTATGTAGTATTTACCCCCACGAGGCTCTTTCCTGCCCCTTAACTGTACAAGCCTTGATCCATTTCACGTTTGTGCTACAGACTTTTCCCGGGAGGCTTAGTTTCTGCCCTACGTAGCAGAGTATTTGACCCTATTCTATGGCCCAGTCCTGATTCCCAGATGTTGGATGGGGCCGACGTGCTTCTGCTGAAAGCTGTTGGCACTGGTGTAAATCAGCTAAGCTAACTATGCACCAGCTACGCTAAGCGGTTATGGAAGGACTGGGGTGCAGACCAGCATCCCGATGTGGCGCAGTTGAACTGACACATCTGTGAACATAGTGCGTAGCTGTATGCGTCGGACCTGCAGCATGCAAGCGATTCAGCCAAAGTCATCATGGACACATACGTCTGTGTGAGCTGGAATCAAAGAGTTCAGTTTGCTGATTGACTGAAACGAAAATTGCGTTGCCAATTGTTCAATCAAACTCCCTTCACCGATAAATGTGGCAGTACGCCATTTGTTTTGAGACACACGTAAGAGGATAATCATCTTATCACAAGAGCAGGAAATGAACAGTGCAACTTAAGAATCTTCTTAGAAATGCTGTCCCCCTTGCCTTCGTATCGTTTGCTGCAAGACAAATGCATTTTTTTCTGTGTCCTAATTAGTTTGCACTATTGGGCAAAGAGACTTTAAGCTCAGTCAGCTGGCCTCCAGTGATAATTAAAACTAGGGGTTCTGATTGATTATCAGACACTCTGCCCCTGGCATTTCCTGCTTTTACAGAGCGAGAATCATTGACTGCTCAAGTCGCACAGAATTAGTACTAGAACTTGTGTGGGGCTGAAATTGGATTTTTGTTATACCCAGGCCAGAAAAACATCGTACAGCTCTTATCCATTTTCTCTCTCCCCCATAAGAAAAAGCAGTCAGTTTAAAACATTAAAGTGTCAGGATTTGATACTGGATTATGTAAATTAAGCTGAGATATCTTTTTTTATTTTCAGCAACAGAAATTTAATTTGTCACATATTGCATTGATTTACATTCCATTTTAGCATTTTAGCGTTGGCGTGTTTCAGCCTTGAACAGAATTTCTAGAATGTTCTCAGAAACTGATTATACCTTCACCAGTATGAGGATTTAAACTGTTGGGTTTGTGAGAAGAATGTTGTTTCTCCGCTCATTGTGTATGCGTGTGTGTGGGTGTGGTTGTGAGTTCAGACCGGCTGTACAAGCAAAACAGCCAAGTAAAAAATTTTAGGCAATTTAAACAAAAATGTAATTTAGATTTAATTAATAAGCGGTGATATTTAGCTAGGTCAAACGGTTATGAGAGTTACTTAGTTGATTTGCCTGGAAGTCAAAAGCATGTAAAAATGTTCTTTGAAAGTTTGGAGGTCTGAAGAAGGTTTTTTTGTAGTTCTGGCAGCTAATTCAGTTGAATGAGACATTCCAAGATAAGTCCTGGTCAAACATTAAAGAGAGCTCACACACTAGGGACCTCACACGTGGACGCCATTAGCACCACACGCTCTCCTTTTGTAAACCCCTCTTATCTCTTACCATCTGCCTCAGATGAGAATGCCACTAATGGCGTGTAATGCGTGACAATTGGAGGACACTCCTGACTCAAGTCGCGGTCCCCTTTTGCAGCATCGGTCAAACGAGTGTTAGATCAATGGACAATGTGATAGAAACTAGTGCTTGACCGTTCAGACAGCTGACTATCCTGCAGGCCAATCGATCTACTGGGCAGGGTGGAGCTATACCCAAACTGTAACCTACAGTAGCTGTCCCTACTTGTGTCTTTTAGTGTCTCTGCATTGCCCAGTGGATCCCAAAGTGGGATGTTTAGGTTCAGTGTGCTCTCACATAAACTGTCACACCTCTCGTTCTATGCTTCCTCTTCAGTCTTGACACTTTACCTGTAAATAGGACCTAGAGCTTGGACATAACTGCATTTTTCATCCTCGGATTTCGCTCAGTAACAGGACAAGGCGGGACTCTGTATTTTTTCCCTCTGATATAGGTTAAATATCGTTTTTATTATTGAAGCTCTGTTTCCGAGGCAAGGTGGGTGCAGTTGGGTGTAGTTTGCTTAAGAATAATATCAACACCGAAGCAAAAAAGTTTATCAGCTTAATTTATTCCTTTTTTTAAAATAATATTATTATTCTGGTTGTAGCACCAGCTGCGGGATCCCAAATCCCAACAGTCTGTGGACAGTCGTCCTGCTCTTGCTAATATCGGCAATCGACATTCTTCATGGTGAGCTCTGTGAAGCAGCCCTACTGAGTCCGGGCCTAACAGCAAGCGGCACAAGAAGCGGGAACCCTGGATGGTCGAGGCTCTCATTCAGAGATTGGAGGCACCATTCCAGGAGATAATGGAGGTCGGAGAGGAGTCAGCAGATCGCACAGGCTCAGGCCGTGGGTCACTTATAGGCAGGGAGGGACAAAGAGAAAGCAAGTGCAGGGAGGAAAGAAACTTTCTGGAGGGGTTTGAAGACTTTGAGGAGTTTGTGCTGGATTTTGAGGACTATGATCTTTTGGAATCAATTCACACCCACCTGGGCTCAAGTCCAGAACCTTCTCGTAAGTTGTCATTGAAAAGCTTGAGGACATGGATTTGTTTTTTTGTGCTGAAATGTTTAAAAATGATGGCAAGGTCAAGTAATTAGACTGATGTATAGAAGTACCACTATGTGTCCAGAGCAGCCCTTTAGCAATTTCAGTCTCGATCTGAAATAAATTTTGATTCCGAAATGTTGGACATTGTGTCAGGCCATTGAATAGTAAACTTTACAGTGACGGAACAATTAGCTGATGCATTTCTTACTGTAATTGCTTAGAATCAGCAGGTAAAGATATCGTAGGAAGTAATACAATGGAGGAAATTTGACTAAAACTGTAATAAGAGCCTTAATGGATGTGCCTGGGATACTGATGTGGCAGGAAGTAATTCAGCCTGAATATGCCCATTGATTAGAGGGATTTTAAAGTGAGCTGTTCCATTGACCTTGAAGAAAAACAGAAGCCAATTACTGTCAAACCAATTCTCCGATTCACTACTCCGATGCAGTAATCAAATCCTTTTAGGTCGCGGGGTGAAATAGGTTTTTGTGTTCTCCTTACACACTGTGAGCGTGGTCTTCTACCAGGAATTGGAGCTTCCAAGCGTGAATGTATTTTTCAGTGACAATTTTTCATGCATTTATGGTGGCCATTATACTGCTGAAATGGAAGCTTAATGAGTAGGGCTTTTTAGCTCTTAGAAACAGGGACTAAATAGAGACATTAAAGAACATCCATTTTGACTCATTCTGCAGGTTGAGATTTTTATGGATAATTAGGTATCCAGGCTATTTTTATGTTCTTACTTACAGAAAGTTGTAATCACTTTTGTTCCCCCTATGGCAAATTCTAAGATGGTACCAGTACTTTACCTTGCACTCACACCTTTTCAGCATCATGACGATGAAGCGTGCCTTAGTTAAATATAATACTACATCTGTGACTGAAAGGTCGCTGGATCAAATCTCAGGGTCAGCAGTGTGGTTTTACCGTTGGGCCCCTGGGCGCAAGGCCCTTTACCCTCAGTTGCTCCAGCGACTGGCTGAGCCTGTTTTCTCAAAAATGTCTGTCGACTTTGGGTGCATTCTAAATAAACTAAGTGTAACATGCTGGTGCAGTGGTTAGCGCTGTTGCCTCACACCTCTGGGACCCGGGTTCAAGTCTCCGCCTGGGTCACATGTGTGCGGAGTTTGCATGTTCTCCCCATGTCGTCGTGGGGTTTTCTCCGGGTACTCCGGTTTCCCCCCACAGTCCAAAAACATACTGAGGCTGATTGGAGTTACTAAATTGCCCATAGGTGTGCATGTGAGAGTGAATGGTGTGTGAGTGTGCCCTGCGATGGGCTGGCCCCCCATCCTGTGTTGTTCCCTGCCTCGTGCCCATTGCTTCCGGAATAGGCTCTGGACCCCCTGCGACCCAGTAGGATAAGCGGTTTGGAAATTGGATGGATGGTAACATTCTCATAGGACTGTGTACCAGCATGAAAGTTGCTTGCAGCGGTTGTTGTCTGTGCGCACCCTCATCCCAAACTTCTGCCCGAAACTTTTGCTGGCAATTGATTCCTGTTTAGAAGCATTTTTATGCAAAACCTGATAGCATTTATAAAGGGATACATTTGTAAAGCCTCCTGAAGTTATATATTTTATAATATATACAACTCATCCATGCATGTTACTTGACTGGTAAATACTGATTCTGTTTTTGCTAGTGTCCTTTCATATTGTCCATGGCTGTTGTTCTGCTTAGCGGGCCTTGGCTAAGTGAATAAAATGTAAAAGTAGTACCCTCCAGCATCGGCTACGCTAAACTTAAACATCTCCGCGATCTCAGTCGTCATGCGAGGCACGGCGTATTCTTGGGAGAGAGTGTAGATCTGAAGGGGGCTCTTCTTACGCTGAGCTACAAATAAACAAAGAGGGGAAAAACTTAACCCAAGGTCAGAAAGACAGGGAAAACGATGAGTTGCAAAATATATTCTTTTTTTCCCCCTATGCTGTGTTGAGCACTCCCCTTGTGGCCACTATGACAATGCAAAACAGCTGTGACCTTTGACATAAGAGTGGGGTCTCTAACCCCACTACTTCACTGAGAACACAGCTGACCAAGCCACAGATAGACCCTCTGTATAGTCACAGTTTCAATAATTGAATCTGATATGAAACAGCATTTTATGTTAAGCCTGTTTTACAAACCTTACAATAATAATAAGTCTTTCTTGTGACTTCATTTCAGGTTCTTTTGTATAATTTTCTTAAGTATAAACTTTACCGCGCAATATAAGATGACGCGTGAAATTGCTCTACCAATTAACGAGGAATATGGAGGAAATTTGCTTTTAATTGTTACTGTGTTGGCTGTGTTACTGCTGAGAGGTACGGTCGCTTTGAATGTTGTTTCACGTGAGTGTGATGCTCCTCGTTAATCTTACTTAACTTCCTAATTTTAAACTACTGATTTTCTACGTAATGGCTGCACGAGTTATCGCATTCTCTCTTTGACGCTGCTGCAAGGTCACCGATTCGAGGACAACCCCGGAGTGAGGCGCCACCTGGTGAAAAGGTCGTCCCGTAATCAGGTGACGCGATGCAGCATCAGCTCGCCTCCTAGGTCCGGCGTTCGGAAGAAGAAAAAGTCGGACAGGAAGACACATGACGTGAGACCTCCTCTGATCTGCGTACCAGCCGCCTGAGGACACCCGCATTATCCAAAGTGTTACACGAAACTGTTTTATTAAGGCGAGCTGCCAGTATGCTTATCTTCCAGTTTGGGCAAACTGTTTACTGTGCTGCTTAATCCTGAGAAAATTAATTGCATGGGCAGATCGCCTGCAGTGGAAATTTTGAAGCTTGAGTTCCCAACTGCATTACACAAGCCAATTTCAATATTTATTATAAGATCTGCTAATAGTTCTAAACAATGGGGGCTGGGCAGCTTACTCGGGCCACGGCTCTTGGCAACCACCTATTGATCCATTTCCTGGGTATCGACATCAAATCAAAGTTGGGGATTAATCACTAAAACCCAAAATTAATCACTTCAGAGGTTTTATTTTCTCTGCATGTTTACTCTGTCCTGCGTATTGCCTTTACAACTCAGATGTCTGCCTTGATAATCAGCCAAGCTCTTGTAGTAACCTGATCTTCAAAATTATAAGGTCTATTTGATACACTATCGCTCCAGTAAAACAATGCTTAGTCTGATGTGCGTGTATGTTTATCCTTCAGATCTGGATCTATGTGTTTGTTTGGCCAGGTGTTTGTGGAGCTGAACGAACTGATCGTGGATAAGAATGAGGACATGCACTGGAAGGAGAGGGCTCGCTGGATTAAGTTTGAGGAGGATGTTGAGGAGGAGACAGATCGCTGGGGGAAGCCTCATGTGGCCTCCCTGACCTTCCGTAGCCTGCTTGACCTGCGTAGGACCATCACTCATGGTGAGGACTGTCCACATCTCATGTTGTGGTGGTGACCACAGTTGCTCATGCTTCTTCTTAGGCCAGAGGTTCTGATATTGTTTTTTTTTTGTTTGTGGGTCAGAACAGGAAGGTTCCAGGTCCACTCTGTGTGAGTGGTGGGAAGGTATTGGTGTCCTGGGAGGGAGGCAAGGTCGTGTGTCAAGCTCTTAAATAATATGTTGCTGCATTACTAATAATATACTGTAGAATTGTTATTCTTTTTTTTCCTCTCTGGGCCCCGACAAACCAAATACAATATATTCATCCCTCATATTTGATCTTTGCGGAGTCAATGGAGGCTCTGATCAGGGCTCTCGAAAGACTGAGCAAGAAGTCTGAGTGTCTGGGCTTGCGAGTGTCCTAGATAAAAACCAAGATGCAGACCTTTAATGACTGCTTCTGATGGGCACAGCCATCAGTAGTGTGTCTGTATGCGGGGAGAATGTCGACCTTGCCCAGGGATTCACTTACCAGGGCAGCGACATTCATGTTTCTGGTGACTCTTCCTATGAAGTCCTATGGGGTCATATGGTGACTGGAAAGGGGTTTGTGACCCTTCCAATATCTTTGCAAGAGGTTGAATGTCCAAGTCTTTAGAGTCCTGGTGCTCCCTGTCTTGCTGTCTGGCTGTGAGACATGGACGCTGTCCAGTGAGCTGAGATGAAGACTGGACTCCTTCGGTACTGTGTCTCTTTGGAGGATTCTTGGGTACCGCTGGTTTGACTTTGTGTTGAACAAGCGATTGCTCGAGGAGACCTGAAGGAGGCACATTACCTGTACTGTGAGGGAGAGTGAGTTACGGCACTATGGCCATGTGATGCGTTTCCCTGAGGGTGATCCGGCTCGTGGGATCCTTGTTGCTGAGGACCCGGGCGGCTGGACCAGGCTGAGGGGACGCCCACGTAACACCTGGCTGTAGCAGATGGATGGCCATTTCCAGAGGGTTGGACTGGACCATGTGTCTGCCTGGGGGGGTCGTCAGCAGGGATCCTGTGGAGTTTTGCCGTGTGGTGGGCGCGGCAACGTGCTGCATCAGCGCATGCTCCCCAACCTGACCTGACCTGATCTGATATTTGGATGGCCATGTTGTTTTCCCTACTTGTTGTACATGTTTTGCTTAAGCCAGAACAGCTGTCCTTTGTGTTCCTTTCTCTGCTCCCATACCATCTTCCTCTCCCTGTATTCTGAAGTTTCAAACTGCCATTTTACACAACCCAGCCAACAGTTAGGAAATGTTGGCTTCTGGCTCCAAGTCAAAATTTGTCCCCTCCCAGGCACCGTGCTATTGGACCTGGAGCAGACCACACTGCCGGGCATTGCCCACCAGATAGTGGAGACCATGATCATCTCTGATCATATCAAGCCAGAGGACAGAGCCAATGTTCTCCGGGCTTTGCTCCTCAAACACAGGTCAGTATTGAGTACCTGGCCTGGCCTGGTTCTTTCAAAGTGAACTTTATTGTCATTGTGCACAAGCACAATGGAATGAGGTAGGAGACTATATTAGTGTTTCACACATACTACTAATAATAAAGTAGACAGTAGAGCAGAATAAGTAACATTACATTTAAAAAAAACGGTGAAACGATAAGTTGTCCATACAAAATGGTAGCTTCAGAGTTTACAGTGACATCACATAAAATGGCAGAAATAAATGGAAAGTAGCACAGTATTGGTTTCACTGTATGCCCGTTTGTCCATGCTTCCTGTTATTTCAATACAATTGAAATGCAATCCATATATTATGCTTTATCCAACATTTTTTGGATCCTCATCAGAGTGGCCAACAAGGATCATCCAGGGTTTGGCGATCTCGTTGGACACTAACACTCACGCATGTCACCAGAGTCTACAGTGTTTCCCAATCCAGTCCTCAGGGACACCAGACAGTCCATGTTTTTGCTTCCTCTCAGCTCCTAGTGCACGTGTACCAGGTATTTGGTGTTCCTGATTGGCTGGGAGCTGGGAGGGAGCAAAAATGTGGACTGTTCCGGGTGCCTGTGGACTGAGTTGGGAAACACTGGTCTACAGGGAATCATGACAGCATCCCCAGACTGACAAAATATATAATTTAACCAATTGTATCTTAAAGAAATAAAATTTTATTCAATAGTATGGGTCAAAATGCAACATATTTGTAGTATTATAGCTGTAGTACAATATCTTCTTTGATTTTTCAGTTCTCTTTTTATACCTCTGGTTCATGCTGGAGTGTCATCGTGCTCAGTATTTGGGGTAAAAGAAAACAACCCTCGCCATTTCCATGGCGGCCAGCTTTGCGTGGCGCTGACTCACATGTGTGGGCTGCAATCTAAATATTTATAGCTAATGGTATAAATATAGACGGACGATCCTCTGTGGAAAATGCCTCGGCTTTACAGATCGTGGCAGGAGGACACAGATTTTGTTTGGGACAAGCAAACAAACATGACCCCTGTTGCAATAAAACAGACGCACATAATGCCTTTAAACCTAGTGACAGCTCTTCCGATGCTGCCAAACCGAGGCATCTGCCCCCCCCCCCCCCCCACCACCAGACGTGGCGCCATTTGTAACGGGTGGGCCCTGGCCCAGCCTAATCTCTGGCTAGACGGCAGAGCCTGCACGTCGCTCCGAAGGGCTTCCCTCTGAACTGCTGCGCCAGCCCACATTAAACCTACACGACGGTGCGGAGGAGCCGGCACTGATTAGCGCTCCGTTACTGTACCTAGACACATGTCACCTCCAGCGGCGACCCAGCGATGCGTCCCGGCATCTCGCAGCAGTTTTCAGTGAGAAAGTGAGTGGAGTAAATCACTTCCCAGATATGTATTTATAGCGTGGAAAGAAGAGCAACGAGGAGCAGTGTGACCGCACCTGGCGCTCACTTGCCCCCCATAAGGATCACTTTGTTTTAAACGCTGCCTTGTGTCACACCTATTCCCTTGGTTTTTACCACTTCTGCACCTAAACAGGTGTGTAATGGGACTTGCTTGCTCCTTTTACTGATACTGACATCATCTGCTGGACTAGAAAACACTGATGCACCCCTCTGTCAGGGCGCATCTCTATCCAGTTATTTTATTGCAATTTTATTTTCCCCCAAAAATCAGTGAATATTTAAATTATTTCAGATTTTTTTCCATTTGTTAACGAACACAGTGGCATTTTCCGGGTGCACATTGCAATATGATGCAGCTATAAGGCATAGTAGGCCTTGCTCTATTGCGAATGTAGCCAAAATAAGGGGTATTTTTAGGCATGATGCAAAAGCCAAATAGATAAATATCACTGGGGTCAATCTGTATTAATAATGGGCTTAACAGAGTTAAAGGACAGTAAGATAAATAGTCTTAATTGGGCATAGTGCACTAGCCATGTGATGCAGTAGAGGTAGAGGCTAACCCCATGTCTAAATAATTAAAATATATTAAGAATTAATATATAGACCAGCAGTACATCTGGTGAAAATTTAAGGGATTTATGTACTTTTTTTTGGCATCATACATCCATCCATCCATCCATTTTCCAAACCGCTTATCCTATTGGGTCGCGGGGGGTCCGGAGCCTATCCCGGAATCAATGGGCACGAGGCAGGGAACAACCCAGGATGGGGGGCCAGCCCATCGCAGGGCACACTCACACACCATTCACTCACACATGCACACCTACGGGCAATTCAGGAACTCCAATTAGCCTCAGCATGTTTTTGGACTGTGGGGGGAAACCGGAGTACATGCAAACCCCACGACGACACGGGGAGAACATGCAAACTCCGCACACATGTGACCCAGGCGGAGACTCGAACCCGGGTCCCAGAGGTGTGAGGCGACAGTGCTAACCACTGCACCACCATGCCGCCCCTGGCATCATACATATAAAACATAAAAGGGAGGAGTGCCGGTGGCATGAAGTCATTATGCTGTTTTAAATATTGAAAAGCCACCCAGATGTATTAGAATGATGTGTGTGCTTGAGCATCGTTGATGTAATTTATACCGTGGCTGGATCTGGCCTCTCCATGCCTCTTGGTGGCTTACAGGTGAGACCACAAAGAAGGTTGCGGTGAAGACAGTAAAGCGCAGAGAAAGGTCACATCTATCTTCTGTGCTTTGAAACGGCTTTTCTTACAGCCACCCCAATGATGAAAAGGAAGGCTTCTTTCCCCACAACAGCTTGGTCCACGGGATGGGCAGCTCCCATCACAACCACAACCACGCGCCTGAGCCTCTGCTGCCCCCGGTGGCCGAATACCAAACTGAGCATCAGGAGAGCAAACCTCAGGAGCCTGACAAAGAGGTGTTTGTGAGCTTGTTTGTGAGTCTCCTGCCAATCGTACAGTGTCTGTGGTGTCGCCAGTCGTCTTAAATAAAAGTGGGTTCTCCACGTTTAATGCGTGTCAGCTTGCACTACTGAACAACTTTTTTCATGGAATTCTGGAAGGTCCGTGGTCTTCAGAGATCACTCACACAATCTTCAGAGTTGATCTTAGAGATAGAGAGGTCTGACTTTGGCCCAAAGCCTTTGAGAATTGGGCGTCAGGATTGGCATGATACCTCCAGCTGCTGCCCTAGCATCCATTCTTTGCAGCATAATAAGGTGTAGCATCTTCCATAAGAGTCACACATGACATATGCAGTTGGACAAGAGAAATTTCCACAGCTACTAGGGCTGAATTTGTTCCCTTGCAAGTTTACAGGTGTTTCACTGTGCTTTAAATGTGAAATGTTTAATGGCTGATAATGGGGAATTCTAATTAAAGTCATGTGCCGTTTGGTAATATTTCATGAACCTACTGCCTTGTCTCTGTAAAAAAAAAATGAGGCTCTACTTCTCCCCTTTACTTGTATTCGAAGCATCTATTAGAAAGGTATTAGGTCTCTGCTTTTGCCTTCATCGTGCAATTGTGAACGCTGCATGTTGAACTTCATCAATATCAAGCAGTACATAATAACAAATTTAAGTTAATATTTTTCTGCAAATGAAAGAAAGCAGTCCACCCCATCGCCGCTGAAGGCCATCCGGCTGCCAGATCCATGAAACTCCTGACGAAGATCCCCAAGGACGCTGAGGCCACAGTGGTCTTAGTGGGTAAGCCGTCACCAGCCACATTGGCTTTGGGCGTTTCCCACCAAGGGCACCAAAATATCATATGTATCCTTTTTTTTCCACAGCGGATTTGATTGCTGAGACATACATGCTGTGTGTAAAGCATTAAATACTGTTTTATTACACATACCGATTATAGAAATGCACAACAGGGTGGAGTAGACTGACTTTTGCAGGACCGCACTCTGGTTGATACAGTAATGTTCCCTGCTGTTACACTTGAGCTGTTTGGTAACAAACTTTAGCTGTCTCGATGGGATTTTTTAACTTTCACAAAACATCAAAAATGTCTAGAGGGTACGGATATCTGTTATTGGTATTGTTAGTCCTATAGAACCAGAATCCTATTATTTGCCCAAGTACAAATAGTACATGGAATTTGTTTTAGGGCAGGTTGTGGCATGAAGTGAACAATTTCAACAAATGCAATAAATGAATATGATAATTAGACTGGGAAAAAGGTAGACGTATAAGAAACTAGACATGCCATTAATGAATAAATACGTGGACTTATAAATAAACATGAGACAACTAAATGTAGGATACAAACAGTTTTGGGGCTTGTGCAAAATAAGATTATAAAGTTTGTAAAAGGAAACAGTGGGTGGCTGAGTATGGGAAGGCACTGTAAGTGCCAGTGTGCTTCTCATTGGTCCTTTTTATGGAAGATGCTCTTCGGATGGTGATTTGTTCTTGTCCTCAGGGCTCAGGCCCTTTTCTCTTAGCATTTACTATAGCTGAATTAAGCTAGTAACGTCAGATGTTAAGAGTATCCTACTGTGCTGGCTACATGTGGATGACCTGTACTTTGGTGTGTAGGGTGCGTGGACTTCCTGGAGCAGCCTGCCATGGCATTTGTCCGCCTTAATGAGGCCGTACTCCTCGAGTCGGTGTTAGAGGTACCAATACCGGTCCGCTTCCTCTTCCTGCTTTTGGGACCTAGCTATTTCAACATGGACTATCATGAGACCGGCCGGTCCATCTCCACTCTCATGTCTGACAAGGTGCGCTCCGTTTAATCTGTGCCTGAGTTCTCTGCTATCTTACAGGGCCTTTGCTTTCATTTCCGCATACAGTGCTAGACAGTTGTTTTAAAGTTCATACGTTTTATGTGCATATCTGCCTGTATTGTAAAACCCTGTTGTTGTAGTCAGCACTATTGCCAGTTCTGTGTAATCATATTATTTATGTAAGCTGCTACAAAAGTAATTTGATTTCTATCTGTAGAGATGGGTCTATAACATCTCTTTTGTTTTTGTTGGGAGGGCCACCCTATCGTGACTTAATATGCATTGTGTTATAGTAAATTCTGTGACAAATTGTGGACCCAGTCAAACGTTTGGACACTCCTGCCATTAATGCATTATCTCTATTTTAACTATGTTATTTGCCTTATAGTAAAACGACAATGAAGTAATACATATTCCATATTGCACCAACCAGGAAATATTTTCAATATCTCAGAACTTTCTCAAATTTTATACTCTTCGAAATAGTCATATTTAGCTTCGATGACAGTATTGCAGACTCCTGTCATTTCTTAAACTAGCTTCTAGATGTAGCCACCTGCAATGCTTCTCCAGCAGTCCTGAAGGATTTTCCACAAATTCTGGACACAAGTTGTTCTTACCTTGTTCTTACTCTTCAATCCAGCTGATCCTAGACCAGCTATATGGGGTTTAGCTTAGAAGATTTTGTGGGTGAGCACTGTCACAGCACTCTATCTCTTTTCCTGTTCACAAGATAATAATACACAAACTTGAAGTGTGCTAAGAGAAATATATTTTGTGTGTGTGTGACACCCACATGTTAAATAAAATCATAGCTCTCCACCCCATTGTCCCTTTTCCATAATTGAGACAATGCAGAGGACAATCACTAGTAGCTGTTAGATACAATACTTCATGTAGTATAGCTCTTAAGCTTCCTGAAAACCTTCCAGACCTTCCATGAAGTGGCCTACTTCGCGGATGACCGTCAGGACCTTCTCAATGGCATCAATGAGTTCCTGGACTGCAGCATCGTGATTCCACCTTCTGATGTGGAAGGGAAAGATCTGCTGAAGAGTGTGTCCTCCTTCCAGAAGGAGATGCTCCGCAAGAGGAAAGAAAGGGGGAAGAAAGGCATGAATGCCACGGCAGGGTCTGAATTTGAGACCAAGGGTATGTCAATTTGGGCCACATTGGGAGGATTTAGTGGTGGCCATCTCTGATAGGTTGATTGGTGGCTTTGAGGTAAGGGATCTGTCCTAGCAATTTGAAGGTTGTTGGTTCAAATCCTGTGAATGCCGTGAGTGATCCTACTCCATTGGGCCCTTGAGAAAGGCCTTTAAACTGCAACTGCTTTCCCCTGGGCATAACATTAATTTACATCCAGCCTTGTAAGGAGGTCCTCCATCTTACAGGGAAGATTGGGGGTTGGTGGCAGGATTGGCACTCCAGCCTCTGGAAAAAACTCGTTCTGGTCCATTTGGACTGGTGTGGTGCTGAGGTATCACCCGCTGCACAGCTGCACTCAGGTTCTCATCCCTGAGGTGGTTTGTTGTGTGGCAGGTGTGGCAAAGTGCTGTAATCAGAGTGTTACTCCATACCTTTCTAATTTCTGATGCATCACTCTGTAGGTGGGATATTTTGTTGGTCTTAAAATGGTTAATCAAATTAGGATTAGACATAATGGCACAGAAATAACGTAGGTTAAAGTAAATTTGCT
The DNA here is from genome assembly GCF_023856365.1 of Brienomyrus brachyistius. Classification (NCBI taxonomy): domain Eukaryota; kingdom Metazoa; phylum Chordata; class Actinopteri; order Osteoglossiformes; family Mormyridae; genus Brienomyrus; species Brienomyrus brachyistius. The sequence goes on along the minus strand of NC_064548.1, from coordinate 10,621,837 downwards.
TGAATAGAAATTGAACAGAATAACCCAACAATTTGTGGGAGGATGGAAGACCCAGTTTCTGAATCATGAATGAAAGTATCCTATAGGGCTTGAACAGATCCATGCATTATGACGAGGTCAATGTGATTCTGTTACAGAGGTGCTCCTGGAAGAACAGGAGGAGGAGGAGGTGCTAGAGGTGGATCCTCTTAAGCGCTCCGGGATCCCATTCGGAGGCCTGATACATGACATCCGTCGCCGTTACCCCCACTATGTAAGCGACATTCAGGACGCCATGGACACACAGTGCGTGGCTGCCATTATATTTATCTACTTCGCTGCGCTCTCGCCAACCATCACTTTTGGGGGACTGCTGGGTGAGTGCTGGCTGTGGAAAAACGAGCAGAAACAATTAACTCTGACAGGTGTGTTTGCATTCTGCTGAGAAAATGCAGATTAGTTTGTTTTGACATAAAGTTGCGGGCCCTAAGTGTCATTTGTGTGTGATTTTATACCTGTATTAATAACATGTACCTACAGCATGTATAATTTGCTCCAAAAGAAGTAGCATTGACATTTCTCTATGAATTTAAATTGTTTGTAAAGAACTATGGTCTAATTAATGAGTGATTCGTTTTCTCTTTGTGTCTCTGCGTTTCCTTCCATGCAGGAGAAAAAACAGACGGGATGATGGGAGTGTCAGAGCTTATCGTGTCCACGGCCACACTTGGGGTGTTGTTTTCTTTGCTAGCTGGGCAACCCCTGCTCATCATCGGATTCTCAGGGCCCCTGCTGGTGTTTGAGGAAGCTTTTTACAACGTAAATCTGCTGTTTGCTCATTTAGCTAATCTAGAGGAGACTGGGCCAAGGCAGAGTACAACCAGCTATAATGATAGCATTATTTATTATTGTTATCAGTCATTGCTGAGCGGACTGTTTGAGCCAAAGAACCTTAATTAGGTCTTTTGTGAAAATTGCCCTTTCAAACAGAAGACCATGTTTCCTAATCTCCATCCCTCTCTGTCGCTCCCCCAGTTTTGTCAGGCTCACGGATTTGAGTACCTGACCGCCCGAGTCTGGATCGGGTTTTGGTTGATCTTCATCGTTTTGGTCATCGTGGCTGCAGAGGGCAGCTTCCTGGTCCGATATATCACCCCTTTCACACAAGAGATTTTCGCCTTCCTCATCTCGCTGATCTTTATCTATGAAACGTTCTCCAGGCTTATTCAGGTGAAGGTCTCCCTCTGACAGCGATGGTATTTGGAGTTTTGGACTTATGCCTGTGAGATGATGATGTTGATAATGATGATGATGATGATGATTCTGCATGAATGTCTCAGGTGCTCCCCAAATAGCCTTTGCTTAGCCTGACAAAACTCCACTTCAGGTCTTCCAGGAGCATCCGTTGCTGAAGAGTTACCCAGCAGTGACCCCCCATCCTGCTGTAAACCTTGTTGAACATCACGAAGAGGACCACCACGGTCACATGCTTATGCAGCCCAACACGGCTCTGCTGTCCCTGGTTCTGATGCTGGGGACATTTTTTGTGGCCTTCTTCCTCAGGAAGTTTAGGAACAGTAGGTTCTTGGGTGGAAAGGTAGAGTATGGCATCTGATCTGCAAACTCTCAGCAGTGCTCTGTTCTTTCACCTGAAAGTCATAGTGACAAAATGTGTTTATTGTCTGATCATTGAGGCCAGAAGAATTATCGGGGACTTTGGAATTCCGATCTCTATCCTCTGTTCCGTGATCGTGGATTGTGCCATCCCTGACACCTATACTCAGGTGACTCTCTGTCCAATCTTTCATGTATATATCATAAAATTTATTTCTGTATTTCTCAAAAGATGGAATGGTATGTTTGCATCGTTTTTCCATCTATCAATTCATGTTAAATAGACACCTATCCAGTCAGGACTATCCTGGAAAGTGTGTGTGTGTGTATATATATTAGATTTATATTACATTGTGAGGACCAACTATCCCCCACAATGTTATAAAAAACATGTTATTTTGACATGATTATTTTGACCCTTTTTCAGGTCCCCATGAAGATCTGTGAATGCAATCAAAAACCTAAAAATGTGTCATATTTTGTTTGCTTACGTATGATTAAGACTAGGGCTGGGTCGGGGTTAAGGTCATTGTGTGGAGATAAGAGTTCTCAGCGTGCGCTCCTTACCTTGTGAAATTTCCTCACTACTGAATAACCACATTCTTTCCTGTCTCATTTGGTGCTTTCAGAAGATCAATGTACCCTCTGGCTTCTCAGTCACATCACCTGACAAGCGAGGCTGGTTTATCAGCCCGTTTGGGGATAGACATCCTTTCCCCATCTGGATGATGGGAGCCTCAGCTGTCCCAGCCCTGCTGGTCTTCATCTTAATCTTCATGGAGACACAGATTACCTCGTAAGTCCGTTGTAACCATTCTGGTCTAGATTAACGGATGATTTGGTCAAGTTAAGTGGTCTGTGGTAGACAATGAAATCTTTCAGAAAAGACCCATACGACCCCACGTGAGTGAATATTTGCTGCAGGTGTTTTTAGAATTTAGTGATTAATTGTCACTGTTGACACACCACAGCACACAGAACACAACATTGTCAATTGCATGACAATGTGTTCTCTGTATTTAACCCATATGTGACAATGTGACATAGCAGGGGGCAGCTAATTCAGCACCTGGAGACAGGGGCGCCGCTAGCAATTTTGGGCCCTATGACAAAATATGAGGTTGGGCCCCCCTACCACACCCATTCAGATCTCTGGGGGGCCCTAAAGGGCGTGGGCCCTTAGAATTGTCCCAACTTTCCCCCCCTTAGCAGCGCCCCTGCCTGGAGGGCAGTGCTTGGGGGCGGTACCTTGGTCAGGGTACCTCAGTGGTGCCTTGCTGGTCGAGCAAGTGCGCATCCCTAACCATTAAGCCACCACTGCCCGATTTTGGCACTGGATTCCAGTTTGTCTCTGTAAGTTTGATTCCAGTTTGTCTCTGTGAGTTTATATTGGACTACTGCGATCTCTGACGCTCCCAGGTTGATCTTAAGTAAGAAGGAGCGCCGTCTGGTCAAAGGCTCCGGATTCCATCTCGACCTGCTCCTCATTGTCTTGCTGGGGGCCGTCTGCCCCCTGTTCGGCCTGCCCTGGTTGACGGCCACCACCGTGCGCTCCGTCACCCACGTCAACGCACTGACTGTCATGAGCAAAGCCACTGCCCCTGGGGAGCAGCCGATGATTCAGGAGGTCAAAGATCAGAGGATCACCGGCATGATGGTCTCTCTGCTAATAGGTGAGGCTTGGCTCCCAATCCATTTGCTCTGCTCATGTTCCCTTCTGCTTCTCATCATTATGAGTTGCTGGCCTACTGCAGTGCTCCATGAATGGCCTTGCCCCACCTCTATATCCCAGGCATGTCCATTGTGATGAAGAATGTGCTGCGACACATCCCATTGGCTGTACTCTTTGGGATCTTCTTATATATGGGCATCACTTCTCTCACTGGGATACAGCTATATGAGCGCATCATGCTCATGGTCACACCTGCCAAGCACCATCCTGACCACATCTATGTCACTAAGGTAACCAAAGCTGAAACCAATGAGAGTCAGGCAGTGCAGTTAAACAGCTCAGTTGGGTTGTTTTGATGGCTGTATGTAACTGTAGATTTATCTGGGGTAATATGTTAATTCTGTAGATGTCGATTTCAGAATATCTGAATGCCCTTCAGAATATCTGTTGCGATTGAATAGTATTAAAATATAGAGGTGTGTCTCCCAACACCCACTAGGTGGAGCCCAAACAATCTAGCCCGCAAATATATAGTTAGGTAAACACTACTAGAAAAGATGGTGATGTACAGTGTTCATGTTCCTCAGGGCGTGCTTGTTTTTGTGTTTGTCTATGTGCCCATGGGCTTTGACTTGAAGGTGAAGACCTGGCGCATGAACATGTTCACGGTCATCCAACTGATGTGCATCGCGCTGCTCTGGGTCGTCAAGTCCACTGTTGCCTCGTTGGCTTTCCCCTTTGTACTTATCATGACTGTACCCCTACGCCGTTTGATTCTCACGCGTGTCTTTGAGGAACGGGAGCTGAAAGCGGTGAGTGTGCCTGTTTTAGCCCTCCTATGTCTTTTCTCAGGGTGGTGGTGGTGATTTGCTAAGTTGACGCCCCCTTAAAAGACAGCAGGCACCTACACTATATTGCCAAAAGTATTGGGGCACCTGCCTTTACACACACATGAATAACATCCCATTCTTAATACATAGGCTTTCATGTGGAGTTGGCCCACCCTTTGTAGCTATAACAGCTTCAACTCTTCTGGGAAGGCTGTCCACAAGGTTTAGGAGTGTGTTTATGGGAACTTTTGACCATTCTTCCAGGAGAGGATTTGTGAGGTCCAGCACTGATGTTGGATGAATAATTGATCCCAAAGGTGTTCTGTCAGGTTGAGGTCAGGGCTCTGTGCAGGCCAGTCAAGTTCTTCCACACCAGACTCGCTCATCCATGTCCTTATGGACCTTGCTTTGTGCACTGGTGCACAGTCAGGTTAAAACAGGAAGGGGCCATCCCTAAACTGTTCCCACAAAGTTGGGAGCATGAAATTGTCCAAAATGGCTTCAAATGCTGCAACATTGAGAATTCCTTTCACTGGAACTAAGGGGCCAAGACCAACCCCTGAAAAACAACCCCACACCATAATCCCCCCTCTACCAAACTTCACACTTGGCATAATGCAGTCAGGCAAGTACCGTTCTCCTGGCATCTCCCAAACTCAGACTGATCCATCAGATTGCGAGACAGAGAAGCGTGATTCGTCACTCCAGAGAACACGTCTCCACTGCTCTAGAGTCCAGTAGCGATGTGCTTTACACCACTGCATCCGACGCTCTGCATTGCATTTGGAGATGCAAGGCTTGGATGCAGCTGCTCAGCCATGGAAACCCATTCCATGAAGTTCTCTATGCACTGTTCTTGAGCTAATCTTAAGGCCACATGAAGTTGGGAGATCTGTAGCTATTGACTCTGCAGACAGTTGGCGACTACTGCACACTGTGCTCCTCAGCATGTGTTGTCCCTGCTCTGTTATTTTACGTGGCCTACCACTTCCTGGCTGAGTTGCTGTTGTTCCCAATTGCTTCTACTTTGTTATAATACCACTAACATGTGACCGTGGAATATTTAGTAGTGAGAAAATTTCACAAATTGCACAGGTGACATCCTATCACGGAACCATGGTTGAATTCACTGAGCTCCTGAGTGCGACTTGTTCTTTCACAAATGTTTGTAGAAGCAGTCTGCATGCCTAGGTACTTTCTTTTATACACCTGTGTCTATGGAAGTGATTGGAAAACCTGCATGGCTGCCCCTCACATCAGGTTCACATGTCTAATGATTTGTTCTCTAGTCAATTTATTGAGTAGTTTCTGAACAGTAGATCACTTTTTAGAAATGACTGGTTGATTGAGTTGATGTCTATATTTTTTGTAGCTGGATTCAGAGGATGGCATCCCCAATTTTGATGAAAATGGAAAGGATGAATACAATGAGCTTCACATGAACGTGTGATGCTCACGCATGCGGAAGACACTAACGGCTTTCCCCAGAGCAGCAGAACTCACCAATGACTGCAAACGAAAGCAGGACTGTGCAAACTCAGTTGTAGGTACATATGCACGGTTGACCACGTAGCATACAAGATAGAACCTTTGAGGTTTTGAGTCTATGGTTGTATTACTTTATCCATATGAGAAACATTTGTAGATGTGCATTTGTTAAGAAGAACTACATTTTGAGGTTGTATTTTATTTGATTTCTGTTTTATGTTTTGTATCAACTATTGTTATGATTACCGATATATATATATAAGTTGTTTTGTATGAAGCCCAAAGTTTCTTTGAAGCCAAGCGGTATGACACAACATTCATAATGGACACTAAGCGCCAACAGAGCAATGCCAACCCACTGACACGACCCGATTCCTTAGGGACATGGTTACAGTTCCAGGGCTTCTAGGCTGCTCATTCCAAGCTTGTATAGCTTGTCTTGCTGTAATGTTTCCAGCAGGGCGGGAAAGTTTTGGCAAAGCAGTAGATCATCAGTAATTTGGAGTTTACAGGAGAGCTATGTCCAAGAGCACAATTTCTCAGTATTTTCTTAGGAAAATGTATGTACATTTTGGTGTGTGTTTATCACCTAAAACTGAAATGTTCTTTTTTTTCCCATTAGTCTGTGAATTATTTGTTAGTATGTGTACAGTAGAGTCTTTTTTAATTTAACTTTCCTGAACCTGCTACTGGAAATCCTGAAGTGGGATTATCGAATACCGGAATACTGACGATTGTCTCTTCATAATTTCCATAGCCTTAATGATGTACTGTACAGTAATTTAATGTTGGAGAATGTCATCGCATTTGTAGCATATGTAATTCTCTTTAAAGTGTGGATGACACTGGAAATAAACAGAGTGGTTTTATACAGTCTTTTTTCTCACATTTCCTGATTCTCCTCCGCCCCCCCCCCCCCCCCCCCCCCCCCCAGCAGAAGGCAATCGCTATATGTTCCTGGAGAAGGAAAATTAGTTATGCAGCAAAGGGCCCTGAACACTTCACTGCTCTGTGACAAAGAAAATAACACTTAATGTGGCATCAGCCCAAATGTCGATCTGTAATCAGAACTGCCGCAGCGTGCCAAGAACCATCATAATACTATTACATTTAGTAAAGCCTGTTATGCAGAACACCCAAACTGTTGTGCTTTCCCCAGTTTTCAAATAACATGCCTTTTCTCCATTCACAAACTGCGGTCGTGCTGTATATTTTAGTTTGAAAGGGGGAATCAAATAAAACTGCCCTTCAAACTGCAAACAGTGCACTGTCCATCAAATCTCTCATGTGGTGTTGCTGTTTACACAAAAGGGGGCCTCTTTGGGAAAGCCTTTTGACAGCACGAGTGGACCAAGAGGTGACGGTCTTGCGCTGATTTTTAGCTCAAGCGGAGGCTGAGAGAAAGAAATATCAGCAAATCTCAGGCAGCATTTCGATACATCTTAAATGTTTTGTTGTTGCTGTTTTTATAAAATCAGATACGTGTTAGACATTCTGAAACTTAAGGTGCTACGGATCATTACTGCATCACACTCTAAATGTGATTATTTTTCGTGTGTATTCTGCTCCGCCTGATCGGTTTGCAGCAAACTGATCTGGCGCCAAATCGATGTAAATCGGGGCCTGCATTTCTCGAGGATTTCTCTGCTACTGTTTTGTGAGATCGCCGATAGAGCGAATAATGGACACCGGCCGGCGCAGCAATGCAAGTCAGCAGAGCGCCTTCAGTCCCACTTCAGTGCTTGTTTGAATTCAGCAGACACTGGTTTTTGCAGCCGAATGGTTTTTTAGACTAGTTGTTTATTATCATGCAGTGCAGAGGCTGAGTGGTCAGCACTGTGACCCCAGACCTCCTGGGTTATGGGTTCAGTTCCTACCCCCAGCCCTCTGTGTGTGGAATTCACATGTTCTCCTTGTCCTCACGTGGGTTTCCTCCAGGTTTTCCTCTGCAGTCCAAAAACATGGACTTAGGTGAACCGAGATCTCTAAACTGCTCAGTGTGAGTGCACTCCCTGCTATGGGCTGATATCCCATCCAGGATATCCCTGCCTCGTGCCCTGTGTTTCCTGGGACAGGCTCCAGCCATACACGACCCTGCACTCGATAAGCAGTTGCGGAAGATGGATGGAAGTTTACTAGAATCATTTCCTTGGGTCTAAATGGCTTTTGGAAGTGCTAAGAATGTGCTAATGATTGTTAAATTGCCACTGAACCTAGGAATGAGAGTCTAGCCACTCAGAAACATTAGATTGTCATTTAACTCAATATTTTATATCAGCTTGTTTTTCTATCATATATAAAATTGTGAACCATTCTGGAATATGGGGAATATGCTGAAAATTTCCACTTATATGTATAACTGCTGTTTAAAAAATGAAAAAGCTACTTTTGAGCAGATGGTGCTGAGTTTGTGCTGAATAAAGCACACATAACACTTTGGGATAAATGTTTTTAGATAGGTGAAATATTTTAAAATGTCAAGGCATGTCAGAATACCCCGAAAGTGACTCAAAATAGGCATTATTGTTATTTTCTAAGAACACCTGTTGATTGGAACTAAAAAAAATATCCATACCTACAATATAAAAAAATATGCATATGCAAAAATTGTTGTCAAGGTCATTTAAGTCATTGTCCCTCTGGGCCACCCTTGAGGCTGGTGACCTTTTAATATTATGCAGATACAGCATTTTACAACCTGTAACATTAGGCTACACCTTGTACCCTCACATTCACATTTACATTTTCTTTATTTAACAGATGCTTTTGTCCAAAGTGACCTTCAAGTGAGGTGAGTAGCACAATACCAACTTACAGCTGTCAAGGAGTCGATTAGTGCAGCTAGGATGAGCTTACAGTGGATGCCCAGGTGCGAGTACTGTATAAGCAATATGGGGGCGTTTCATCATCTCCAGTGTGCTATTCAAAGAGGACAGATGAAAGGAATAGACTGGGCTGTACTTGGCACTGGTCTTTTTATCTTTGTGAAAAAAATAAGTAAGAACAGGCTTGAGTCAATGTGATCTAAGTCAAGGGGCAAGTCCAGATGTGCATAACATTAGATCAAGTGGCAGCTGCTGGCATCCGAACCAGCATGTGGAGGAGCAGTGATGGCAGTTGCCATGGTAGCAACCATGTTACTGCCTCCAGATGGGGAGCTGCAGAAGCTCGGTCACCTTTTGGAAGTGCATTTTAGCTCCTGCGGGGAGCTTCTGCAAACACATCTGAACCAGCTCACACACGTACTTAGCAAAGGCTTGCCTTGAAATTTCCTTGTTCAGTCAAAGCCTGGAGAGTTTTTTAAGTTTGGGCATTGTTTTTGCATTTTGCCATTTCCGCTCTTGGCTTGCCCCTACCTTGGGTACAGGATACAGGACACAGGAGATGATAATAAAATATATTTTGCTCTAAAAGCACTTCCTGTGTTTTATCCATCTTTTTGGTTAGAGCAAAGTTGGTTACAATGAAGCCCCCTCATCTCTAGTTGTATAATACTTTCCCACACTATAAATTACAAAATAATGAAGAAAAGTTATTTATATTCTGGGACAACAGATGATCTGACTTATTGCACTGTATGGATGTGTAAAAACATTTTAATGGTCTGGCTGGAGGAGAATCAAATTATTTTTATAAGTTGATCAGGCATCGTGGGACAGCAGAGCTAGGCGATGGTGATGTATTAGTTGGGAACATCAAAATTTAATGATCTACGCTGAATAAATTAAAGGCTGGAAAGAAAGAGCACATCGACTTTCAACATTTTCAAAGGAAATTGAGGATTCTGTCTGGAAACAATGAGAACCGGTAAACTATGTATGAAGTAAAAACATGTTTTAATATCTATAATCGTGTTTTCTTATGCATAGTGTTGTGTTGTAATATCAGCTTGCTAGGTGTATGACCTGGCGAACAGAGTAGCAAATTAAACAGAAACACTGAATTGCTCCTGTTTATGTCTTTAATTAAAGATTTTACCTTAGAAAAGAACAGCAAACATTTTGTCTGTGTGTTTTATTACGTTATTCCTTTTTATAAATATAACGTGTTATGCCTTTTTGTAAATATCTGTAGCCATGTTATGATACTTTATGAATGCATTATAATGTGTTATGAATGTGTTCATAAAGTCATATAGACACTGGATTCATAGAAAGTATTATTACTGCATCCACCCTGTGGATATCCAGGAATGAACATGGTGGCCTTGTCAACACAAATGGTCAGGTTAACGTTGAAAGTCAATGTCAGAGGTGGATAGTTCAGCTCCAGAAAGTAAAAATCCAGATGAGGATTTTGTTTCAACCAACCAGTTGAGTACTTTGTAACTGTCACTCTTTACTCTATACTCAACTGATTGGTTGATATTTTATTTTTACATGATCAGCAGTAAACAATATGACAGCAACATGTGACATTGGAATTTTGAAAGCAGTCAGAATAGATGTTCAAATTGTCTGATATTTTAGTCTAAAAATAGTATTTTATTGTCCACCACAGTGTAATAAAACATATTTGACATAGTAGTGACCATTTTCAGGTCCCTACAACAATCTGTTAATGCAATCAGAAAAGTAAAAATGTCAAAAGTGTCATATTTTATTTGGTCACTTATGGTTAATGTTAGGGCTGAGTAGGGGTTAAGGTCATCATGTTGTGATTTGAGTTTTCCCCAAAGAAATGAATGGAGAGTCCCCACAAAGATATAAATACAAACCTGTGTGTGTGTGTGTTTCATTTTGCGATAGTTTTACAGTAGTTAGTGTTCCACTCCAGTACCCTTATCTCCACCCTTAAAGGCTGCCTGAATTGTGTAAGCATGTGGTACAGACACTTCTTACACCTTTTCTTTGTTGTTTATCTTGTTGTTGTTCATTAAAATGCCCTCAGAGGCGACATGAGTAATTCTGCGTGCAGCCAGTTTGTTTTTGTTGCCATACATCATGCGGTAATTTGCAGAGCCCTCCGTCTGATTCTCAAATGTGTCATTACGCTCATTATTCTGTCCAGGATCACAGGGCAGCCTGGCATGTTCTTCGGTGACCTGAAATTCACTTCTGTTCATGGCCCAAAGCAGAATCTGAAGATGCCTTCTTTCTTGCGGAAAATCCCTTCATGTCCATGAAAATAAAAAAAAGAACTGAGGCATCGATCTCACCTGTTTTCGATAGTTTGGTGAATAGAACCATATGCATAAATACCACCTTAGCAGTATTGTTGAAACTGCTATATAGTATTGAGAGATTTAAACTGGGCTTCATGGGAGAGGGGGGCAGTGACTGTGAGCAATGAGTGCAATGGAGAGTGAGGCGTGGCGGGCCCCAGGAAGCTGAGCCAGGGGGGTAATGGTGATGAAGAACGGGAACAGTAAAAACTATATGGATAGTGCAGTTTCCACATGGGGAGGGGAGGGCAGAAGAAGTAGCAGGAACACATTCTATGAATGTCATATCTATTAGAATCAATGAACACATTCATAAACCATTATAATGCATTCATAAAGCATTATAAACATGGCTATAAATATTTATAAAATGCATAATTTATTATAGCCATGTTTATTATGCATTATGGGTGCCTTATGAGGCTCTCACCTATAATGCACTATACATACCTTCATAATGCAGTACAAAGCATCCTAAATTCTTATACCGACCATATAAGATGTAACTGCAAGAAGAAGTACCCCATACCTCCCTTTGAGTTCACGTCCACCATTCACGAGGTGGACAAGTAGGAGGCAGAGTCTAATAGCGAGAGACAAGGGGAGGTATGACTCCAACAGAGCTGGAGGATGAAGGCCTGAAAGTAGACCTGGAAAACTGGAAATCACTGTTGACCAGGATGGAGTCCACAAGCAGCCCATGTGTGAAAAGAAGGTCTGGGACACTTTACTTAAGGCTGTCATCTGGATTACCGATACCTTCATAATGCATTATAATGGCCAGTAAAAGAATTAATAAAGAATTCCATCATCTTCTGTTGTCATAAGGCATTATAGTGTTGATTATAATTCTTCAAAAGGTCTTATGAAGCTCTCATCTATAATGACCTATACATACCTTCTTAATGCATTACAATGGCCAGTATAAGAATTTAGGATGCTTTGTGAAGGCATCTATAGTGTATTATAGAGCTTCATAAAGCAGCCATAATGCATAATAAACATGCTATAACGTATTATGCCTTTTAATAAGTATTGATAGCAATGTTTATTATGTTTTATGAATGCATTATAATGTATTATGAATGTGTTCATAGAGTCATATAGACATGGAATTGCCGAAGTAGCAGACCTTGTAGACAGCCAGGAATGTGGCTTCATCACAAATAATCTGGTTAAGTCAGTGCCAGAGATGATTAGTTGAAACAAAATCCTGATTTGGATTTTTCTTTCTGGACCTGAACTATTCACCTCTGGTCTATGCAAATCTGTATTTGGAAGTCATATGGGAAGGCTCAGGTCCTGCATTTAGATGAGTAAATTTCAGTTACTGCAAGATGCCAACTGTATACTGGCTTGATAATACATTTACCAGACTATAATCATGTTATTCTGTCTACACAAGTAACATCTGTGAAGAGTGTTGTTGTAGTAATCAGGAACCAAACATGTTTGCCACCTACCTAAACACATTCTGAATCGGTGTCACTGTAAACTGAAGATTTATAAAAAGGCTGCCAGCTTCCTTATGATTCTGGGCAATATATCCCATTTACATGGCATTTGTGCCTTCTCTACCCTTTGCAATTAACTCATATACCGAGGATTAAAAGGGAAATATCACAACAAAGATAGTTCAAAAAGGTTTAAAAATATGTTGTACTAAATTCACTAATAATGCTTTAGTCCATAATCTGGCAGAACGTTCACAATGAAGGTCAAGGGAGTATATTTAGACAAAAGTGCCTGTCAGGAAAATGAAATAATATCAAAAACAGGGGTTTAATGTTCCTAAAACAGGGGTTTCATGTTCAAACTCGTCCTTCTGCAAAAGGCAGAACACTATTGGTAGTTTACAGATTTTATTTTTTTTTTTTTGTGCGTGTTTTCCAGTAAATTAGGAAACAAAAACAGCCAATAGATAAGGCACCAGACTGACGACTGCAAATTATTTTATGGCTGTTAATGGTCATAAACCACTATAAGCATAATACTATAATCAAATAATAGTTTGTCAATGAACTGCAGAGGCAATGTAAGGCTACATATACAATCTGATCCTTAAAATATTGTGATATTTTACACATATTATAAAGAGCCATGTGAATAAACGAAACCATTAAAAAATGTTTATGTTGTTAGTTAGTGAATTAAACTAGGTAGTTGTTTTCTTATGTCAGTCTTATGTCAAACACTGAAATTTCCCCACTGCAGAACCATCAAATGATTTCCAATAAAATTATCTAATGAATACTCTTTCTTCCCTGTATCATCTACCACTATCTGGCAAACTGTATTGAAGTTATAGTGTTTAATTTTCCCCCTTTCATTAGGTTTTTAACCTTTCTCAGTCCTACTGCAGCATTTTTATCTTATGCAAGAATCCATCCATCCATCCATTTTCCAAACCACTTATCCTACTGGGTCGCGGGGGGTCCGGAGCCTATCCCGGAAGCAATGGGCACGAGGATGGGGGGATACTAGAATCCTATTTGCTTTTCCTTCTGAAAAAAAATTTTTCGTTTAACTAATCGATGTTAATTGATATTATGCATTACTTACATCATTTCATTAAAATGGAAATAACTGCTAATCATCCAAATGACATTTTTTACAATAACTAAATGTACCGTTTTTACTGTCCTTACTATAAGTAATACTGTCTTCATCTCATTCAACATGTAGTATCACAATGTTTCTAATACAGTCTTTTGCAGGCGATTTTACAGTTAAATGCAGGCTTTTCAGACTTCAATACATTGCAAAGAACGATCCTGGCTCTTCCCTTTCTTAAGGTGGGAATCAGTTTCTGTACATTCATGTCCATGCTGGAATGTTCCGATTCAGCACAGGATCCCTGTGAAGAGAGCAGTGCTGTCAAAAAGCTGCTCTCTACCACAGCACCAGGCCATGGAGGCAGACGGAGGCTCCGCCCCCTCAGGCAGATCTGGCACAGGAAGTTCACTTTCACAATACCCAGCATTCTCCTCGGCGACATCTGCTTCCACTCCCTCAGTATGTCTGTGTCTGAGGACATGAGCGCCAGGCAACATTAAGCCGAATCCAGCGCCTTGAGACCCCAGCTACGAATCAGCAGTGACACTTAATAAATGATGAGCTTTTATGGGGATACATCTGTTTATCTCCTTTGATGGAGAGGGAGTTCCTAAAAACACCCCCACCCATATCTAATGTGAAGTGCTATTAAATGCCATTCCTTTGCCTCCCGCCTCTGCTATGCGAAGGCAGGCTAGGAATGGGAGTCTGGCAGATTTTCTGAAAGCAGCAAAGCCATAAGAACGGTGTTACGATGTTCCCTATCGTTAAATTAGCGATTACTCCGCTAAGCGAGGAATACGCACAAGAGGGGATATGTCCGTTAAATAACACGTAATCTCTGCAGAGTCAGTACGCTAACTCATAAATCTAGCTATTCTCTAAGTCTGAAAGAAATATTCATCCCACAAGAGGAATAAATACTGGCCAGTTTATTGAAAGCAGTGTGGCGTTTGGAATTATTGCTCAAACGTAGATGGGGCCAAGGGGCGGAGGCCGGAGGCAAGACAGAAATGGCACAAATGAACTCGAATCGCCAGCGTTTGAGTTTCCAACGCAGGGCGGTGTCTGTCAGAAGAAATGCCGTGAGAAGATTAGGGGCATAGCTGGAGGTTATGGGCCCCCTTGCTACATTTTGTCTACTGGGCCCTTGACATAATAGGTTGGGGGCCCCTATAAAATTCTGGGTCCCCTGAATTTGCCAGGGTATCTATGCCGCTCCAGTGTCTTTGGATGAGATGCAGCCTATTCAATCAATATCATCACAGTAAAAAGTGTTGCTTATTCTTAAGAAAATTAGCTGTTTTCTGAGACTACTTAATTTTGACAGTTCAGTTGACTGCTTTCAGTTAAGACAGCATTTGTGCAAGAGAGTACACTTTAATGGATGCGTTCCATCACTAATGGTTTAGAAAGGCCAGAAAGACAATTCCAGCTCTCCGTACCCATGCACTTAAACAATGCTGCATACTAGAGATTAATAGATTTTCCTTTTATTTTTATTTAAAAAGAAAATTGCCTTCTAGGCACTGGAAAGATGTTAGCCTGAACAATAGTGAAATTCTGAATTACATGGTGGTGCATGTATAAATCAATACGTAATTATTGATTTAAAAGGACAAAAGGAAATGAATATCTGGCTTAAATGTATCCATTACGGCAGACCACTGCATAGTGCTGATGTTGATATATTCAGCAGAGCTTATCTGAACTCAGTGACACCACTGGTGAGAATGACTCATCGCAGCTTGCACAAGAAGGAAATCTTAGAAGGCCCATTGAATGTACACAGGCAAATGAGGAGGGGACGCCTTGGTGTCCTGCTGACAAGCTGGGGACTCGTCAAGCTGCCCATAAGTCACGCTGGCATGTCGGCTAGCTTGACGCAACCAGCGTTCCTGTCTTTGTTGAAACAGATAACATAATGTAAACTCGGGATTAGTTTGAGCCGTCGCTAGCAGAGGTGCTGTCTCGACACGTCGCTCGCCGCCTCGAATCGGCCCTCGGCTCCTTTTGGCACGAGGTCTCCTTAAAATACAGCTGTCAAGACGAAGAGCTCGTTCACCTGAAAAGGGCCCAACGGCAAGCCAAAAAATACTGTTTTAAGAAGGTTGATGGGCAAAGAATGTCCTGTTGTGCAGGGAAAAATTCACTTGCCCCAGCATGGTAAGCTAGAACTCATTTGTGGATGAATACACACACACACACACACACACACACATTTCTTCAGGTACACAGAGATAAAGGATGCAATATTATTCCAAGAGCAAGAGTAATACCCACGGAGAGTGGAATGTCTGCTTAAGCCGAATTCTTGTACTAAAAAGCGTCAGGCCCCGTCTTAATTGCAGCGTCTGGTTCTGTCTGGATTGTTGGTCTAGCAAACGATTTCTTAAAGGAGAGAGGAATGGCAGCAAAACCCAGCTGTCACCTAAATGAGACGTCGTAACAGGCGTCAGAGCGCTGGCGAAGCAGGGGCCAGGTGGCACTGAGGCCTTGCTTCATCCGTTGGTCAGACGCAGCCCGGCACGTCTGAATCCAAATGTTTCCTTTGGAAATCACTACTGGAGGCATCAGCAACTAACTGAAATGGAACCGGAATTTATCGGGATTGTTAATTAGTTAATTTGTTTTTTAGATTCTAAGAATGCACAAAGGAACATCTCTGTATCCATGCATGGCATTTGGTCATATCTGACAGGAAAGTTGGACATTTCAAAAACTGCAACAGTAACTTTTCACCATCTCCTACATCTTTTGGTTTAACAGCAAACCATTGCTTTCAGGTTCATTTTTTGGTTGCTAGGAAACACACACTTAATACGATCGCCGGTGGTGACCTTAGAAATTTCTGAGAAACGGTAAACATTTCCATTTCACGAAGATGCAAGCTTAATTCCTTCTCAAAATATGAAAACAAATGGTCCGATCGAACCTCTTTAAAAACCTTATTATTAAATATCCATTTGCATTCTAAATGTTTACGGTGGGGAGGCTGGAACCAATCCCATGCTTGACCGGGCATAAGGCTGGTATACACACTGAGCAGGATGCCAGTACGATTAAATACATTGTGATTAAATATGTATTGCGTGTATAACGCATAGAAATCAATAGAAGGAAATTTAAAACGCGGGCAAGTCGTCCCATCAAAGGCTGTAGAGAATAATTTCAAATTTTCCGAGTTTGTCCTGCGGGTTTCAGAATGGAATATTTCAAAGAGGCTTTGGATGCTTGCTCAAGCTTTAAACCTTGGAGACCACATAAAGTCCGTGGTCTGTAATGGGCCGCGCTGGCGGTCATCAGGGATCACTACTCAGGCCCTGTCAGCTGCACCTCCCAGCTGATTGCTTTTGTGGAACGTTTGTGTCTCATCCAAGACGCTTCTGAGGATAAGGGGAGCTTGCAGTCACTTTACCCTCCTTTCTCTGATCTAGTCAGGATAGAACAAGCTTGCAACATGACAAAGGAATACAGGCATTAATATTATAGTTCATATTTTTCTTAATAAATCTCTCACCGTAATTATGTAATATAAATGGTTTGCACCTGGCGGGGGCGGCATGGTGGTGCAGTGGTTGGCACTGTTGCCTCATACCTCTGGGACCCGGGTTCGAGTCTCCGCCGTGTGTGGATTTTGCATGTTCTCCCCATGTCGTCGTGGGGTTTCCTCCGGGTTCTCCGGTTTCCCCCCACAGTCCAAAAACATGCTGAGGCTAATTGGAGTTGCAAAATTGCCCATAGGTGTGCCTGTGTGAGTGACTGGTGTGTGAGTGTGCCCTGTGATGGGCTGGCCCCCCATCCTGGGTTGTTCCCTGCCTCGTGCCCATTGCTTCCGGGATAGGCTCTGGACCCCCCGCGACCCAGTAGGATAAGCGGTGTGGAAAATGGATGGATGGATACTTTGCGCCTGGCACACTTGTACAAAACACCACACATCTAAAGAACATTAAAAATGCCAAAAGTACTCGTTTCTAAGAACTCAACAATCTACATTCATTATGTCAAAAGTCCAAATCAAACTCTATATAACTTAAATGAAACTAATTGTTCAATGGAGATTGGTAAGAATAGGGGTCGGCCTCTAATTCAGCAGAGTAAAGGTTTATAGAAGAGGCTCATTGTGAATGAAGATAAAGATATTTCATAAAGTACTAAATAATTATGCACAGTAATTGGCCTTTATATCCATGAAGTATCTGCCTCCTTAGTGCAGTAGTAGTGTGTCAGTCTCCTAACCTGAAGATCCTTACGTGAGGCATGAGTTGATTTTGGGGAGGAATATCAGATGCTGTGCCAGTTATCAGAAGATCGTTGATTTAAATTGCAAGGTGGGTTGAGCAATTCCACCATTGAGCCCCTGAACAAGGCCTTTAACCCCCAATGGCACCAAGGCCTGACTGACCCAGATTTCTCAAATGTATGTGCCTGTTAAATAATCATACTAATTTGCCTTTTGGTTAACTGCATTCATTATTCCTGTAAAAACAATTGTATCAGGGTATCAGACTCTACCTAATTGTTCAGCATAAAGGAACAAAACAGGGTACAACGGAGTACAATCTGACAGGATATGACCTGAGCACATTTCTGATGGTCCCCATTGGCTCCAGATCCTTCGACGCCCATTGGCAGGGACTGAGAAAGGATTTTTGTCCAGGGCTCACCTGCAGGGGGCAGTGGGGGACAACGTACAGCCCAGTAACATGGACCCAACCCATGAACACAATCCCAGAGTGCAGAACAATGCATGCTCTCTGACTGAGTGGACTGGGCAGGAGTTATAGCCTTTAAATAGGATAGTTGCAGAATTCTCCAATCTCAGCACTTTTTTTTAACATCCGGACACAATAAGGCGACTGTGTATTTTGGCAATGTCCAAGGAGTTATGCAAGGTCTGCACTCAGTTGAAAGGAATGCAAATGGTTGCAGTTTAATGAACACAGGCAAATTATTGACACCCAGTGTGTCTGGAAAAGTTAATTAGGAGCTTGTAAGTTCGCACACTCTCGACATTCGGACGCTATGCAAATCATAATCTGTTCGACCTCGGGGGTCATGAGCTAGGAATATACAATGGCAGAGTAATTAGACTACAATTTGCCAAATCTACTATGAGTAATGATTGCCTTTGCAAAATGATGGAAAATGTGGATCGGGGTGTGCAAATGAAAAGTGAACACTGTGAAGATTGTAATTCTATCTATCTATCTATCTATCTATCTATCTATCTATCTATCTATCTATCTATCTATCTATCTATCTATCTATCTATCTATCTATCTGTCTGTCTGTCTGTCTGTCTGTCCGTCTAATCTATCTAATACATGACCCTCATTAATAATACTGGATGAAAAAATTGGGTTAAAAACAGTCTACCTTAAACTCTTTGGAAAGGGCCTTTTATTTTCATGGGATTATCTATAACTCATTATACAGGCCCGCCAACCATTCTGCAGACATGGAGATCTTATGGCAAGATCAGACGTCCTTGGATGTGAGGGCTTCCATTTCCATTTCAGCACAACACAGGTTTCCGGAGCTCTGGCCGGGACAGAAATAGCTGAGATACAGATGAATATGCAAATCCGGGCGGATCCTAGGCCACAAGGTAAACTGGGGTCTGCACCAGCACAGAACGAAAGGGATGTCAGACATTGCCTCACGTTTTTGGGCTGCGACGGCCCCCCAACTGGCAGCTTTATTCACACTAGCTGTCCGGGGAGATCAGCAAAGACCAAGGGTCAGTAAATAGCTTCTTTTCATCTGACCATGACATAAGGCCTCTTCCTTTACGAAAAAAAAAAAACATCTTCTCATCACTTAGCCATGGCTGTTACACAAAGAATAAGTAATAAAGAGAAAGAGCAGTGCAGACACCCATGTTTCCGAGCCATTTGACAGTACTTATGATTATTTACCGTGAAATGCCTACAGGGACAACAAACCGGCACTAAAATTATTATCTAAAATGCAGCTACATCTTTAAAAATGTCAAGCTGTATATTTTGTGTAGTGCAGCTGCAGGATTGACTGAAACAAATAGATTATGCACTTTTCGCGGGTCTCAGATTTTTATCTAAAAAAGGAAATCATTTTTTTTTTCTCTTTCTGGTTTGAGCCGGTCAGGGCAAAGCAATAACCCAGAGCGGGGTTTGGGTGAATTTGTGTTGTCATGTGATCACAAAGTTGCGCCTAGGGGGTAACCTGGTTAACGAACCCCAGCTGACTCTGGTTAGTCTCTGAGCCATTAGTGTTACTTAGAGGCACAGTTTGGTGGATTAGGGAGGGAAGGGGGGGGGAATGTTATGGCTTAGGGGAAGCTTTGCCATGTTGCCAGTCTGCTTGAGTTTAATGTCACTTGGTTTCTTCTTGTTCTAGAAGCTTTCAGTTACATGTTTGCTGCATTTCAGCTTGCTGTTTTTAAAGGGGTCTCATCCCATTTTTTGTATTGTGTTTTCATAAAATAAAGCCCTTTGTTTGTTAAGCCCCTGCTGTGCTGAGTCTTTGCCTGTTCCTGTGGCAACTCTTCTCATTACGCAAATTAGTTCTTTTCCCTCTGTTTGTGCCTTACCCAAAAACACAAAGTAAAGAAAATGTCTAAATCTAAAGTCTTCCAACGATAACATCGACAGAAACTATGCTCCTCCAACAAATGGGAACATAAATCTCCCAGCATGCCTTGGATCTCCTTCTCTACTTGGAGTGAACGAGCTCCAATGGCCTGCTGCTATTGGAAGGGTAAGATGTAAATAAGGCAGCATCGCTCTGATGATCTGTAGAGTCTGCTCGGGCATTCTCAACAAAGGACATTAAAAGTTGCCTCGCATTTAATGAGGGCTATAGAGTTGGAACTCTTGCAAGAGGAGTATAAGGGACTGTTAACAGATTTTCAGAACCGGCAAAGCCTGTTAGCGTTGGACACAGACCAAACGGACTCTGCGTAATACCTGTTGTATTTAAATCTGTGGTAATTGCACACGAAACAGCAACAGGTGAAACTCAGGCAGAGGCACAAGTTGGAATAGTCAGCATTCTGCCAATATGTCGGCTTGCCCACCCCTCCCCCCAAGGTAGATTTAGATGAGTATGGGAAGGGTGGGGGGGGCCTCCTTCAATTTGTGGCTCTCAGAATCCTCCGATACCCCCAAGGTCTCCCACAGACCAAAAACAGATGAATTTGATGCATCTTCGTTTTGTACATTTACATTGAATTTTGTCCAAAGCGGGTGAATAAAACATTACAGACGTATGGTTGTCGAGGAGTTGACTAGGCATAAGTGTAGCTAGGCTGAGCGTCCAATGAAGGCCCAGGTACAATGTTAGCAGACCTGGATCATCTTCCAACTACTTACAATGGTCAGAGCTGTGGGGGGAGCCTGTATCCCAACAGGGAGGCTGGGGTACAAACTGAATAATCTTTAGATAAAACTGCTCCAAGGTAATATAACAAGTGATATTGCTCTATAAATGCTTCACCACATGAATGCTAATTTAACACTATTGTCCATGGAGACATTCATTATACAACTGACAATGCTAAATAATTAAATAATAATAATAATAATAATAAAACTTCAGAACCATATATTAAAAATTTAAAGAACGCAAGACACAATTACTTAGGTTATCTAAGGAAGGTCCTACCATGAATCTATTCCATTCCTTTAAAAAAATCGGAATTCCATTAGTGATAAGACATCTAATACTTTCTAAGTATGAGAGCATTTTCCTTTTAATGATACTGACCAGTTGGTCTATAATCTATATTTATAAAACGTTTATAAAACATACGCTGGTACACACTTTTTTAAAATAACAGATATATACATATATACGGTTCTGCATAAACACTCCCACTGGATCCAAATTCCTTCTAAAACTGGCTTCTAAAAAGTGCCTTCTTCTAATAAATCCTCTAAGGTAAATCAAACTGCATACCATAAATATAAATACTATAAAATCAGTAAGCACCCACAAAACAAAATAATCCTCATTTATATCTTGTAGCTTGCTGGAGGGCGTTAGATTACACACTGAGTGGCTATTTCTGTATCCTTAAATCAACAGCTATTAGTCTCCGGGGCAACCGCGTCAGACTGCTGGGCACTGTGGTTTAATGGGGGCTTGTTTAGGGGGCTCGCGTGACACCTCCGCTCTCCGCCACAGTAATCAATAGGTAACATAGAGCCAAGGACCCAATTCGGCTGCAGTGTGCAGATTTAATGGAGTGTTGACAGATGTGTAAGGGGCATATTCACATATAACACAGCATCTTTCAGCGTGCGCTGTTTATCGATTTATTTTTGAGATTTCAAGTCAGAAAATAGCATATGGTTTTCTTGCAGACGGAATAACTCCAAAACATGCAATAATTTCTTTAAAAATACTGCTATATGCTATATTCTATATGTGTCCATTAATTTCAATCTACAGTATTCTGAAATTCAGAATGGTAATACGCTAGTACGTTATCAAGTTTCATACAAGAACAAGACCCAGTGGAAATGCTTCTAGTCTATTCTTCCCGAGCAAATTACATCAAAAGGTAATAAAATATCATTATTTGTTGCTAAATATTTAATATTTTGACCTTTTAAATTTAAACGTGCATTATTAGTCTTGTGATTTTTTTTTATATTAAAAAGTCTGTTTGGGCAAATTGGGCAGGCGGTAGGACCCCGCGGACACCTCCCTGAGACTTCACCTGTTCGCATACACAGCGGCACTTTTCCACCTGGACTTGCCCCCTTCAGCCCATATCCATTAGTCCCTCTGCCACCAGCAAATATGCTCTCGTACATAGGCTGCAGCGTGCTGCTGGCATCCCTGGCGTTTCCGGCCACCTTGATCGGGGAGGTGGTTTTTCGCTGCCCGAGCTGCACCGCGGAGAGGCAGGCTGCATGCCCGAAGCTCACGGAAACTTGTGCGGAGATCGTGCGGGAGCCCGGCTGCGGCTGCTGTCCAGTCTGCGCCCGACAGGAGGGCGACTTGTGCGGCGTCTACACCCCAAGATGCTCCAGCGGGCTACGCTGTTACCCGAAGCCGGACTCGGAGCTGCCCCTGGAGCAGCTGGTGAAAGGTCTCGGACGATGCGGACGCAAAGTGGAGGCAGAGCCCTTGGGAAGTGTTGATCACCCCGAGCAGAGTGGTGAGTTACCCAAGCTATGCATCTCACATCTGGGCAGTCACTGAGCCTTATAATTTCCATCCTGACATTCACTCATATTTTGCGCATCAATTCTATACATTTGCATCGTTACTTTCTTTCGGTGTGTAATACGGAATTTGCCCCCATGACGCCTGTACTCTATAACATATTCTGAAAAATGGGAAAGGAATGCACCTGACTTAGAAACCACAAAATAATATTCGTGCTAGCTTTTGATGTTCTTTTACTTGCTTCTGTAACATTGTACTGTTGCTATCACACCCCCAGTATTCAGCAATAACAAAAAAAAAATCAACAACAGTGTTATTAGTAATAATAATAATAATAATATCTAGAGACTAAATTTGGCATTCTCAGATTTGTCCATTTCTAGTGGATTTCCTTCACGTGTTAATAAATTACATGTCGGTAGTGAACTTATAATACACGTAAGCGACACTGCGCTCGCGATTTGCGTATATGCGGCCACCAGCTCGCTAACAGATCTATCTTTTGGCACCAGGAGGCAGAACTGCCACCCCTTAAACGCTGTAACCTAAAGCGACCCCTCCCACGAGAAGAGCAAACACTCACTGGATTTTTTTTCTCTGTGTGTTGACTTCTAAAGTATCAGCATGCCAGCCAGAAGCCTCTGTGAAGGCAGATCACTTTGAGTAGAGCCGTTAACTTTGGGTAGTTTTCCTTAACCATTTGAAATTCCCTGAAAAATGCTCTTTTTATGATAGTTGCACCAGATCTTAGAGATCACTATAGTGAGCCCTGAGCCCAGGGTGAGATAAAAAAGAGACCCAGTGAAACCGTGACCTTTTAGATGAATTCTGATAGAATTAATTGCTTTGAACCCCTAGCATTCTTAGTTCAGTTGAAAATGGATTTGACTTTAATGTCATGACTTTTATGACTTTCCAAGGAAATAAAGTGAAACAAGGTAATAGGATTTAGCAATGACTGGAATGGCGAACCTTTGAAGTTTGACCTACTTTCATGTGAATTTGCTGGAAAGTTTACCAGAGGCTGGCTAATTTCTTTTATCACGACGTGTTTTTGGGCATTAAGGGTAATGGAATGGACCAGAAAGTTGCCAGTTTAATTCATCTTGTTGTTGTTGCCTTGAGCAAAGTACTTAACACAATCCTAAAATGGATGCATCTGTCTTTAACAGTCTTTAAAGATTACAGCCTATTTTGGCTGCTCTGGATAAAAGTGCTTGCTAAGCAATTAAACAATCTGGTCTAAATAAGTGCACAAGCATGCTTTCACAGTCTTTATTGGATTACTTTAAGGAAATGTCAGTCGCACTGAATGATCATTGGAAGCGAGGTCTTGCTGGCTTACACAGAAAGGTACGTGTGTGGATGTTGTCCAGGTCTTAGTGGAAACAGGAGGAAGTAATCTGGCCCTTTTGTGGCCTGAAACAAATAGGTCACATCTCTGAAGAGAAGTGTTCTCCCAGGGAAGGCAGGAAGAGTGACCCGAAACGGAGACCTGCGAGCCCTCCGCGTGGTGCCCAGATAGAAACAGGCTGGCTGATGCTGGGCGTTTTGTGGAATCCGTAGGAGGTTCCGCAGTAGCCTGCCTTAATTCCCATACCTCACTGAAGAGGCTCAGGCAGCGAGGAATCCCAGGACACGGAGTTCCATAACCGGCCTCCCATACCCTCACCGTGAGATGCTGTGGAGGGAGCGAAGCCTGTCCGGAAAACTCTGCCAGGAAGAGCTGGAACAAATTCGACCAATTGCCGTTGAAGGCGTGATGAACAACAAAGCATCAGTCAATGAGAGTCCAAACAGTGACCCCCACAGTTTCCACATGCCATTACGTCATCACAACGGCTGCTTATAATGACTTGCTTACTTTCTCTCCACTACTCCAATCGACCTGTTCATCGCTGGTTATCATGTGTCACCGGGAAAATATACCCATCTCGTCCTTGTCCCCCCCGGTGGTGGCCCTAGTCCAGTCTATCAGAATTCTTGCAACCTTGGCCACCAAGGGGTAATGATGTTGTACGTCACTTTGTGCCATCATCTGGTCACATATGCACCCCCCCCAATCCCCCTGAATTCAAATTGCTCCTCGATGCACATTCTGGTGCCTACCTAAGGTTCCCTCCGTTGGGTTCCTTGCAGTCGCTCTTACCTTGACCTCCGCCCCCCCAAGAGCTAAAGCTGGAGCAAATAATTTCTTTTCTTTCTCTATTTATTTTTTTGAGCATTTTCCATGGGCTTGTCCTTTTCCAATCAAAGGGACACATTGTATTCCTGCTGCTTCAGGGCTGTCGGAGGCATCCAGGACTGAAACAGCATGAATCTGAGCAAGCCCATTCAAGCCTCACCCGGTGTCTATCCCTCGCCTCTGCTTCCCTTCGTAGTCTCCCTTTCACACAAAGTGGCAGTAGAAGTCTCTGAGAGGGCAGTACAGCGTACTTCAGTTTCTAGGCTGCTGCTGTTCTTGAGAAAAGGTTATATTGCACATATGGCTCTTGACCTTGTACATGTGAACAGTCATTTTGAGGATTCATTGATCTAGTTTTAAGGCGAAATCATATTAGAGATATTTTTTTCTGAATATACTAGATTCTGATGGTAGAATTTGAAAAAGTGGAAGTAATTTGAATTGAGTTGGACTAAGTCGAAATGGATTCCTGGGTCCTTTTATCCTCTGACGTTTTTCAGTCACTCAAATTCTGCTCAGACGGAGGAAAAGATCAAAGCTACCAGTTCTGCAGCGCTATGGAGAAATGTTCCTGTGAAGTCCTGTGTTCTCTTCTACCTGAGTGCACATTTTTTTGTCCTTTTAGTTCACAGGAATGTTCAATCCTAGTGCATGAAATGGAAGAGGGTCCTGGACCACGATTTTTTTTTCTTTCTTTTTTCAGTATTTCTCTCTCTCCCCCTCTCTCTCTCTCTCTCTGTCTCTCTTCCTCTCTTCCTCTTTCTCATGTGCTCTGTAATTACCTTTGGAGCCCTGTGGGGTACATTGTACTGTGGCTTACTCCTGGCTCCTTCCTTCTGACTCCCCCACGAGGGGCCTAATTAGTTGTATGGGAGGTGGGCAGGAGTTGAGGTGAACAAGTGTGATGCCACGACGTTTGCGTGTCAGGACTCGTACCCTCTCCTTAAATCTCCTTGCTTTCTGGCCAGCATAATTTACAATCCAAAAACCAATGAGGTGTCAAGCCGTCAAAGGGGGGGGGGGGGGCAGGAATTCTTGCTGTGTCCCTGGGACATCAGTCAAGCACCCCCTGCTGGCTGGAAAAGTGATGGCAGAATGTCAGAAGGCCAAACTTCAATGACGTTTCAGCAAAAACTCCCAGGACTCAGACCTGACTGTGCCTTCAGCATCAATATAGGAGAGTGGTGTGGTTTTTATTTATATATTTTTAGTGCAACCACTTAACAACTTTACAGTTGTACTCTTCAGAATGTGGGACAGTATCAACTGTGTATATTCTGGGGTTTAGAAGAGGCATAACTGGCTTGTTGTGACAACTGGCTTTGATAGAAACATGCTCACATAGACACATATGCAGTTTATTGTACCAAGCTTGGTGTATATATAGTGTTAGGGAGTGTATTGAATAAAATAAATATCCTGGGAATGTAGTGTGAATTCAGGTCAAACGCGACAAAGCGAATTCTAAGCCCTGACTGCGGATTTGAAAAGGGTCTCTGTATGAAATGCTTATTTAATTTTTCACACCAGGCAGTTTTACAGGAGTCATTTGAAGTCATTTTGCATTAAGTAAGAGCTCCGCCATGTGCACTCTTGTAATGGTTGACACGCAAGAAGAAATCGCAGTTACCCAAATGCGTCATGCTTCGAGTTTCGGTTTACCGATAATTACATGTTGTTTTAGTGATTTTAAGGAACATTGACAGAACAATAGAGGCCACCTGTCATTTTGGCACTGAAAAAAAGTATTGAAGTGCAACCTATGTATGCTACCCAGAACACTTCAGCATAACACTGATGTTTTTTTCACTCCATGGCCAATCACTGACTAGTCATGCTGCTTCGCGTTTGGGCTTGAATTTTAAATCCATTTTCCACAAGGAACTGACAGGTTCAGCTTTAAATACATGATATTCTATAAAAGATAGGCACACCTTTTTGAGATATTCTTTGTGCTGAAAGCCTTTCTTTATTTATATAAGGGGGGGGGGGGGAGTAGAATGATTTCAAGGGCCCATAAGTGACATTGGGCTTAAATAATTTAGAATGTAATCGGATTGGTCTGGGTTGGGTGTCCAGTATGATATGCTTTTAAGGGGTCCCTGCCTAGACTTGGTAGAATAGCACAAATTATTTAATAATACATGTAATTGACAGTGACCGAATATTTCAACCTCCGCTTACTTTGCACACGGGTGCAAGATGCACGGCTAAATCAGATTCTAAGCTGACAGTGTGTAAAGATGTGACAATCTGGAATGTCTTCAAGTTTCTGAGCATCTGAATGGGAGCAATAATCACCATTATTATGCTCCTTTGTCAATTAAAGAACTACCTGGTTGCAGGTATTTTTCAACATGAAGGGAGCATCACGGCCTTGAATGAGGATGAGATATATTTACATGCAATAGTCCTCTCATTTACCACCTTGAAGCAAAGTTAACGGAACTCCAGCCTTGTACATTTAATCACTGTGTTAAAATATCAATAGCGTGTCAATCATTGACAGAGGTAGCGCTCTCTTCATTTTTTTGGAGTTTGCAAAGCAGCACAGATTTTAATGCCAACATACATGTGCAAGTTCTGTTCTGCTGTAGCCAGTGGCAGGGATTGAGATGCTCATATATCAAGATAAGAGATGAGTTTTTCTGGGCTTGCATTTAAATTTAGTTTAATGGATTCTGCTGGATCATCAGTTTAAGTTCCAAGACTGGGTGATTTATTATTTTACAGTGTAGGCCATCTCTATTTACAGTTTTTTGGCATGGGATAGGAAGAAAAACGCTAGCGGCAGGTACAGGTTAATCTCCTCTAATTAAACACTAATGTGCTTTCTCCTCGTTAACAAGGAACAGAAGAGTGCTTCTGTTTAAAGTTGGGTACGCAAGTCAACAAACATTAGTGCCAACCAAGGTTGGTGAACGATTGGCTCCCATCCTCTCCTGTTGATTGTGAAAATTTTCTCAGGAATACACTGGCATGCCTAGAAGTGATGGTTGGGGCCCAATCAGAGAACTCAGATTCAGCAGCTAGCTTCAATGCCGTTTCAACATGCTCAGTTGGCCAAAACAGCGGCAACCCGGGATCAACCATGTCCGACAGGCAGTTACTGACAGCTTGGCCTAAAATCAGATTGGTGTGTCCTAGGCTTTGAACTGCACTTGCTTCACTTGATTGGCTGAGGCATGACATCATCATGGATGGGGCGCGTGCGTCATTGATTGGAACTTGGGGAGGCTTTGGGACGGGCTTTGATATTGATCAGACATATGCTGATAGCACTGATTTCAGTGCAGGACACTCTGTGCTACCACCCTGATCCCAGCATGCAGAGGACTGACCCTTTCTGTTGAGTCAGGTTTCCTCCATCAAGCAGTTATGTGTTACTCTTGGACACAGCGGAGATTATGTAATAGAAGGAAACAAAGAGCCTTCAGGCTCAGCGGAGCATGATTTACCTGATCCTGTCGACGTCTTTCCACAAAATCGCTGGAAGGGATCCAGCGGAGATCGGCTTGAGTCACTGAATGCTGGCGGACTAAGGAGGGGATAGCTTCTTCTACTCCTCTGTGATTTACTTTTGTTTTGGTATGTCTGCATAGAATGATAGAATACTATCAACCTTTCAACCAAGAGTACCCGTCAAAAGTTTTGACACACCTACCCAGAGAAAGCTCTATTTACTATTCTATACATTTTAGAATAATTACACAAACATCAAAACTCTGAAATAACATATATGGATTATGCAAGGTAAAAGTAAAAAAAAATGTTGGGGGAGGGGGGTGGTACTGTGGATTGGGACTCAGGACACTCTGGTTCAAATTCTGTGGTTTGCAGAGTGATCCCACCATTGGGCCCCTGAGCAAGACCCTTAACCCCATTTGCCCCAGGGACTGGCTGACCCTATTGTCTCCTCTACGCCAGTTTCATTCTCCTGGGATGCTTTTCCAGGTCCCACATATGCTGAGCTCTCATTGGCTGCTGTTCCTTCAGTCTTTGGTCAAACACCTTGAAAACCATCTCTACTGTGTTTAGGTTAGGCGGCCAGGTCATGTAATGTGACACTATCACTCTCCTTTGTATGCGGTTTGGCGTGTCTAGACTTTTGACTGGTATTGCAGTGCATCAAAGGATACCAGAGGCATGAGCTACTCTTGTGTATCTATACCAGTACACAAGTTGATGAGTTTTGATGCTCTTAAAAACCCATTATACGAACCTTTGCTATGGGTTGAAATACAGTCCTATTCTTTAGTTGTATGTTAAAATCTCCATAGTTTTGTGGTTCATACAGTGTAATTTATTATAGCGCTTCAATGTGATTATCCACCTCTCTGCGCTCGAGTAGTTAGCAGGGCATTTCAGCCTCAAAAATTTATGCAGGTGGCTTGCCTTTTGTTTTATTATTCTCCTGGGTTCTTTTTAAGTGCTCTTTTTTTTTGCCACAGGAACTCAAGAGTTTTCTTGTGATTTATGAATTTCAGTTGATATGGCCTTCAACCGTGTCTTCTGCCTATCCCCCTTCTGCCTTAGATGTTGTAAACATGGCCGTAAATGCAGATAAGGACACGGTGCTCTTGGGTCGAGCCACTTGACCCATCCGAAAGTCACCCTGAAGTGCCTGAGGCTCAGCCAAACCCTGTAATAGCTAGTACACCAAGCACCGAGGAACTGGTACTACGGCTTCTGGAAGTCTGCCAGTCCCAGCGGTATTCCAATTTAACGGTTAGTGAAAGAACTTGAGAAATACTGGACATTTAACTGGAGCACCAGCATAAGGAAACTTTTTATATTATTTATTTATTTTTTGCATCTCTTCGTTGGGTTGGGTCCTCAAAAGACCCCATCTTACATAAGCAGGCATCTACGTAGTCCTAGTAAACTGCTCCAGGGTCGGTATTTTTCTGCCATAACATTTTCTCTCGGCAAACTTGACCTCTGCCCCATTTGTGGAAAAACAGCTCTTCTGCCCACCCCAGCCCATCCCTTCTTTTTGATGGTAGAGTTCATAGGGATGGTACAAAGCTGATTCCTTCAGTGTTTATACTTTCAAGAAATTGAAGTTTGTGTAAGTGTTCTCATGTCTGTGCTGTGCCTCAGTGGGAAAAGCGGCCGGGGGCAGGGCTGCAGGGAGTTTAGGGGGATGGGGGTGGGGTTGGATTGAAGGGGGGGGTGCCCTTTGTGGCCTCAGAGCAGGATAGTGATAAAAATGCAGGCTTGAAACATACCTTGAGAGTTGAGGCTTTTTCGTCTATGGATTGAAGTTGGCTTGTGATGATTTCTCCATAGCTGTGTATTTCATCATGTTTAGTAGAATATGGAGTATATTTGTTGGAGTTTCTTCCCTCTGCAGACTACATCTGTCTGATCACGTGCAAAGTTGGGGATGCTGTACAGTTCACCTCATTGTGAAGCTGCCAACTGGAAGGGCCGAGCTCTCAGTTCCTCCTGTGTCTGGACGACACTTGATATTGGAGCAAGCCAGCTGGAGCTGGAGGTGTCCAGGCAGGTGTGGAGATGCAGAAGCACAGATTCTTAGGATGCAGTGTAATGCCAGGTGCTGGCTGCAGCATGAATAGGGTCCTGGAGAAAGTCGCTTAAGGAAGCAAGCACTGTTCTTAGTCCTTTTATGTTTAGTTGGGTGTCAAACAGTAGATGGAGGTTTCATGCCTCGATTTCTCTTTATTCTCCTCTGACGTCTGTCACTAAAGTGAGACAGTGGAGAGCACTGATGGAGGATGTGGCTTTGGAGACACGTAACCAGCGAAGCAAGGCCTTCAGCGAAGACTATTCCACTGAAAAACACTTAGCTACAAATATCTTTATATGAAAAATATGACTGTAGGTGTGAGTACACTGTCGGCAAGCCTCATATTTGAAATACGTAGTGATTTTCAGTTATGACAGCATCTTTTCTTTAGTTTGAAACAGTATGAAATCTCGGTAACACTTTACTTAAGCCAATGTTTTTAGTAATTTATAAATAGATTTGTGATGCATTATAATGCATTAATAAAGCATTATAAACATGACTATAAATATTTATAAAAATGCGCAACACATTATAGCCATGTTTCATCTAAAATGCACCTTTATAGTGCAATATAAAAGCACTCAATTCTTAAACAAACCGTTATAATGAATTATGTATGTATCTATAGAGGAGAGTTTCATAGAGCATTCATAATGCATAATGCACATGGGTATAATATGTTATGCCTTTTGATGAATAATTATAGCCATGTTTATAATGTTTTATAAATGCATCATTATTTGTTATGAATGTGTTTATAAATTACTATGAATGAAACGATGAATCGCGAATCGGTTAAAAATCGATGTTCATGTATGTCTGATGTGGAAAATGAATCGCTACTTTAGCAGTACTTAACAGTACTTTTAACAGAAAAATTGGTGTAATAATACATTTGATTTCATGACGTCAGATGTCACTGCGTATTCACGTCGACGTCATACGTCGGCTTTTGGTTTTGACTGAATGCGAGATGGCGGGCGAATTTGAAATTGTGGACGCGTGGCCGGGCGGCGCGTGCCGCAGTGGTTAGCGCTGCTGTCTCACAGCAAGAAGGTCCTGCTTTCTGCCTCAGTTCCTTTCTGTGTGGAGCTCGCACGCTCTGCCCGGTTTTGCCGGGGGCTCCGGTTTCCTCCCGCGGTCCAAAAGCATGCAGGATCGGTTGATTGGTCAGGCTAAATTGTCCATTACAATACATTATGAAGGTGCATTATCGACGAGAGCTTCATAAAGCATTCATAATGCATAATAATATATGGTACATAATATATAATGCTGGGGCGGCATGGTGGTACAGTGGTTAGCACTGTTGCCTCACACCTCTGGGACCCAGGTTTGCGTCTCCGCCTGGGTCACATGTGTGTGGAGTTTGCATGTTCTCCCCATGTCGTCGTGGGGTTTCCTCCGGGTACTCCGGTTTCCCCCCACAGTCCAAAAACATGCTGAAGTTAATTGGAGTTACTAAATTGCCCATAGGTGTGCATGTGTGAGTGAATGGTGTGTGAGTGACTGGTGTGTGAGTGTGCCCTGCGATGGGCTGGCCCCCATCCTGGGTTGTTCCCTGCCTCGTGCCCATTGCTTCCGGGATAGGCTCCGGACCCCCCGCGACCCAGTAGGATAAGCGGTTTGGAAAATGGACAGATGGATGGAATATAAAATGCTATAATGGAGTATGTTTTCTGTAAATTGTTATAGCCATGTTTATAAATCTTTATCATTGCATCACACTGCATTTCGAAGGTATCTATAATGCACATTACATGAGCATACATTTGTGAATTGATTGCTAACTGGGAACTAAAGTAATATATACTGTAATAAATAGTGTTTCTTTAGCCAACATTTGAAATCTTTATTAAATACCTAAATTATAACATTTCATTTTTTCTTTAGTTTTTTTCTTACGGCGACTGTGTGTATGTGTTTCATATCTCAGTCCGAAAGCACGTAAGGTGAACTAAGGTGATTTGTGAGTGTTCATCAACACACTGCCATCTCAAGCATACGTGTTACCTTCTGAGGAACATGCTCATTCAGGAAGGGTAGATAGAGCAAAGGAAACATTGGTGGGTCACATGAGTATACCCCCCCCCCACACCACCACTCCCAAAATCCCAAAAACGATTTGTCTAGCACTGCAAAAAATAAAAATAAAAAACTGCCTTGATGGGGATGACAGGAAGGTTGTGTTTGTCAATGTTTAATTACAAGGTTAAACTTTTGGGATTTTACGGTGAACTTATCTGCTTTCCTGTGCAAATGCTGGGAATGTTGTATTGACTTTAAGGGGCCTGTCAAAATCTAGGGTCACATGGTGGATTTAAGACCTCCAAAACCCTGTACTGCATAAGGGGAAGGAAAAAGGATGGATAGATGTAACATTCTTTTTTGTATCATTCATTAAAATTTCTTTCAGGTATTTCTGTTTTTGGATGTTAGCTTATCTGACAGATTACAGCACCTCAGTGCATATGTACTATAGGATAAGCCATGTGACCTGGCTGCTGCATGACAGATCACGCCATTCCTGGTACCTGAGTCCCATTGTTCGATCTGCATAACAGAATGCTGATTATATGAGGCGAGTCAGTACTTGGTCTTCTACCAAGACATGCAAGCCTCAATGCTTTCTTTTGATGCTTCAGTCTGGCAATATGCTTGGATGCCCAGCAGGGGAAGTGCTGGACCAATCCGTGATCAGCCTGACGGAGGGCTCATCTGAGAGGAGGCCCACCAAAGACGACCCCAAGAAGAACGCGGTCCGGCACCACCGACAGGAGCTGAAGACCAAAATGAAGTCCAACAGAGCAGAAGAAGTCAAAATTCCCCCTGTAAAGCTGGTGAGTCCACATTCAGCGAGGTCGCCCGTGGGGTCAGCTATAGGGGACAGTCCTTCAGCTGAAGATGACTTTTGAAAAATGTGAGTGGATGCTTCTTTGTAGCCAACATTGGTTGAAGAAGCCTTTATAAGTGTATCAAATGCCAAGGTTACCCCTGCCTAAGACCTGCAATAATCTAGCACACCAGTGCCCTCTTCTGGTGTTGTTTACATACACACATGAAAGTTGGGTAGCCACTCAACTCCTGAAGCAGCTCTATGCTTCAAAAAGAGCTGTAGGCAAATATCCAGGCTTTGGGTATTGGAAAAATCTGTTGCAGCGAAACATTCATGCTAAATGCTTCCATTACCATTAAAATTTCCAGGATTGTGTTCTGTAGTTTTCCGGTTACGTATCCCAATTTTGTTGCCTTTAACACCTAACAAAATGAGGCTTTTAAGAGCTACATAACTGGCAGAACATAAAATCTTCCAATTAATTTATAACAAAATTGTTAACTTGTTCTTTTACAGCAGGGCAGTGTTAAACCTTGTCAAGTAATGATTTTCTTTGCTAATCATCACCTGCGAATATCGATTTCGAAGAGCTAGTTTGGACTAGTTGGAAATGCACTGTAATCCTTGTATGGAATCTGCAAATGCTTCAAACCTGCTAAACAGTTGGTTAAAAAAAAAAAGAAGATTTTCCCACACAAAAAAGTAGATGAGTGACTATTAGCACGTACCAACATTAATAATAATTAGGATGGTGAAATGACCAGATGCCAAGTAGGGTAACCCAAAAAGAATTTTCCCCCCTTTTTCAGGGGAAGGTTTCCATAAATTACAGACATCCATTAGACAGTATGTCATGAAATCTTAATAGGACTTTTTGTGAGTTTTCATAGCATGTCAGATTACATCACGTCTGGAAGCGGCCGTGCAACACTGCGACGCGATTGGGTGGTTTCCATCCGTGTGATATGGATAAGGTCCTGGCCGCTGCCCAGGTCTAGGCAATCTCTCATCCTGATCCAAGGGCAGAGTAGCCTCTGTCAGAGGGCCTCTTTGATGAAGGGGGTCTCGCCACATGGAGCAGGGGGCCAAATCCCCTAGGGCAGTGGTTTCCAACCTTTCCTGTTTCTTGTGATGAGAAATATTGCCAATGCATTAATATAAACACATTTTAATTTGGTTTTACAGCCAAACTAAGTAATTTTATTTGAATGTAACTCAAAAAAAAATTCACTCCATTATGTCCACCGAAATTCTTTATTTCTCGGTTTATGACATTACTCTCAAAACAGAAGATGAATGTTTAATACAAGAAATATCTACATCTAAAAGGTATTTGGCGAATGGCTCTAAAATCAGAATCCTGACAACCATCAAACGTGCTTAATAACTAAAACGACCCTAATTTTAAGGGATTAGCCTTCAACAAAATAGATCTATTGCAACTTCCGTTATTTTTTAACAATGAGTGACACAGTCTATAAAACAAAATGAACCAAGTCACAGTGATTCCTCACCTTTCCCCTCCGTCAGCTTCTCTCTGAGATGTTGCAAACTGAATGGTTTGAATTTAGCTATGAATTCTGGGATTCGGTGTATCGCCAAGACCGGTGCCGTCATACTGTTTGCAACCAGGAAAAAATACTGTTGGTGTCAATTAAAGATCTTCAGTAAACCCCTACTTTTAACTCACAAATTATATGGATATCACGTTTAGAAAAAAGATATTGAACTGTAAAAATTCAAAATTGACTACTGCCCAGCCCTAGGTTGAGCAGTGTTGTATTTTCTTCTATGCTTTTCGATTAAATCCTGTAGCCCCTCCCCTTCATCATTGTTGATTGCTGTGCCCCCCGGTTTAGAAGCACTGCACTAGGTGACTCCCTGGAGCCAGTCCTGACCACTTCATTTGGGTCCACAGAGCCAATGCCAACAAGAGCTGGACCAGGTTTTGGAGCGCATCTCTAAAATGCCCTTCAGTGAGAACAGGGGCCCCCTGGAAGATCTGTATTCCCTGCATATTCCCAATTGTGACAAGAGGGGGCAGTACAACCTGAAGCAGGTAAGGTCCTGCCTAAGCCTTTGGTCTTTGGTTCAGCGGCGTACTAACTACTGACTAAATAAAAACAATTTCAAACTAAATAATTACAGCAGGATTCTAAAGATTCAAACTTTATACAGATATTTCCTTTGTCACGTTGAATAACTTTTTCACTAGTTGAATTGCTTTTAAAATCAGAAAGACGAAGTATGAGAAAGCAGTTAAATCTAGCTTCTTTTATTTAAAGTGAAACAAGGACAACAGGCCAGTGAAATGAGTGAAGTGCTTCGTTATTGTGATGTGCAGGCTGTTTCCAAAGCCACTCTCTAATTGCTATAACTGTCACTTTTTGTTCTTTGTCATTGAGGGAAAAAAATCATTTTTTTTTTGCACATTTGGCGCCACTGAATTAAACTGTATCCCAGTCTATTGTGACCTCATTTTCTCGGCACTCAGTGGGGGGCGACAGAGTATGCCCTTACAAATGAACCAAATATCAGATGTTGTTAGTGTAACATGACACCCGAGCTCTGCCCCCCCCCCCCCCCAGGCTCCTCTACCTGAATGACAATGATAATATTCCTCACTGACCTCCACATCCCATGTTGTGTATTTCAGTGCAAGATGTCGGTGCACGGACAGAGGGGTGAATGCTGGTGTGTCAATCCCCACACCGGACGGCAGATCCCAGCGTCCCCCATGGTGAGAGGGGATCCCAATTGTAGCCAGTACCTTGGAGGGCCGGAAACAGAGCCCCCTGTCTCCCCACAGAAATAGCCGGACCCTGATCCCGTCACCCTAAGGGAGCCTTGAAAAAAAAAATCAAAAAAAAAGGAGATGGAAGAGCCAGGATTTCAAACAGCTAAGCGAGTTACAGATGTGTGTATGTGTTTGTGTGCTTGTGTTGTCTTCTTTGGTATAAAATGTATTCGATCAATCCTCAGTAATATTGCAAGTTAACAGAACCGAGTGTTCATGTCATGGCATATTAAAGCAAGAAAAATAAAAAGTAAAACAAAAATAAACATGAAGGAT
This sequence comes from Brienomyrus brachyistius, assembly GCF_023856365.1. Lineage (NCBI taxonomy): Eukaryota > Metazoa > Chordata > Actinopteri > Osteoglossiformes > Mormyridae > Brienomyrus > Brienomyrus brachyistius. Next base: position 10,585,742 of record NC_064548.1, on the reverse strand, counting down.
TAAGCAGGCAAAGAACTACCAATTAGAGAGCATTATCGAAAACGTTGGCATTGACTCTTTTCAAATGCAGATGTGATAAGACTCGACATACACCAGAGTATGGCTGGCTTCGCAGTACGCTGTTTGCAGACAGGGGGTATGAAAGCACACCCTTCAGGCATCTGTACTTCGTGCATTTGGCTGTGTTGTCATTTCAGCAACCCAGCTTTCCGTTTTTGTTGGTGTTGCTGTCCAGGCCAAGTCGCTCCTCTGCTTATTCAACTTTTAATCTCTCGGCTTCTCAATAAATGTGTGCTCTGTGCCAGACAGTCCCGTTTAGCCTGGTTTTCTATAGATTTTTCTGGAATTCTGAAGACTTTTCTACCTTCTCTGTGTTGGGACACTTCACTTGCCCACCCCCACTCGCGCACACACACACACACACACACACATTCCCATACACACCTCCTTCAGCGTAGCTATGCTGCCCCCCATGGCCTTGACGTGCACCCCCCCCCCCCCCACTAGGATTGGTCCCATCCTCAGAGAGCGCCCTGCTGTGTGCCAGCTCTGTTGCCAGGGATTGTGGGGCGGCACGGAAAGCATGTCGCTTGGAAAGACCTCGTTCCCCCTTCGCCCGGTCGCTCCCCGCACCCAGCCATGTGACACCATCCTGGGGAGGGATGGAGAGGGTGGCTTTACTAACAAAGTGCTGACAGAAGGCGAGATTAGGACCGGAGCCCAACATTGACAGATGCGATATTACATGGGTTTGACTTGATGTAAATATAGCCTTTGCAAATCCACAACCGGTATCGGCAGGCCCAGGACGTGGCATTGCCCAGGACTCCCTGGGGTGACTCTAACATACTTTTGGACCTTTCTGAAATGACAAATTTAAGAAAGAGTCTTTAATACCCCAGAAAGTTCACAGGGCCCCATCCAAGCAGTCTTCACAATGCCTGCATTCCAAAACAATCAAGCTCCCTATTTACATGCTCATACATCCGGAGTCTTATAATCATTGCAGTAATTTTTAAATGAAAATGATATGGTCCTGACTCTTCCGCAGCTGAAATTTTCAAAAGCTCTTAAAAGTACTAATAATAAGGCCTAAGCAATTATAATTCTGAAACAAAAGTCACGGACCTTATACTGGCCAGCTGTAGCTTCTCTGTGAATGGTCCGCTGTTGACTTTTCACGTAGGCTACTCATCGAATGAACGATAAACCCGGCACACAATATGTCCGCATTGTCCCAGTATGTGTCTGCGGGGCAGCGCATTTTTCCTGATTAGATTTCCAACTTAATGGGGTCTCTCAGTGTGACACCCGAAGTTGCAGTTATTCACACAAGCGCGGCTCTTGTGGGGACTGAGACCTGCCGGGAAGTCAGGTCCATTTCGACCGCAACTGTTTGGGCGGGTGCCGGCATGTTTCCCTTTCCCTCCCCGGTTGTACAGTGAATTTTCCGGTAGTTTGAGCTTGGCCTAGTTTGGAGACAAAGCGAGTTCTGCGCTTGTGGCCGGCAGGGTGGGGCAAGGCGAGAGTATTCACCATCTGCTGGTGTGTAAAACCAGCGTCAGGCATCAGACCCGACTTTGTGTTGGGACAGTGTCACACCAGTGACATGGGGAATTTCGACAGTGAAGCGAGAACGCCAGGTGCCCTACTTGTTGCTTGCTTGCCTTGCTTTCTCTGCAGTGTTTGGAAAAGACGACATGGGACGATGCACAATACCTTGGTTTATATAGGGCCACCTCAGCGAAGTCACATTCGTGTTACATCTGCATTTAAATGGAAAAGCATAGCTATTAAAGAAAGTTACATATGTATGAGAAGACATATTCATTTGGTGTAAGTCTTGTCCTGATATGCAGTATATCATTAAACAGATATTACCTGTGTTCTTGTGGCCGATGTCCTTGCTTTTTTTATATTTGTAAAATATCAAAGTTTAAAAAAAGACAAATGTATCTCTTCTAACAAAGAAAAAGCTGAACAAAGGATGTTCTTCTGTGCAGTAGCCTGGAGATCATGAAGCAGGCGAATTTGCTTGGGTTATTCTGGAAATTTCTGGAAATTTCCATAGCCATTTCGGTGGAGGCTTATATGCTGTTTCCACAAGAAATGTAGCTGATAGGATGCCATATATAATGTGTGTGTGTTTGTGTGTGTGGCACCCTTTCAGTTGAAATTACGTAAAAAAAAAAAATGCTTTGCCATACCAAAAAAGGTTACAAGAGTATATGTGTGTGTGTGTGTGTGTGTGTGTGTGTCTGTGTGTGTGTGTCTCTGTGTATGCTTACGGGGCACAATATTGGTCTCGGTAATAGTTAGCTGTTAGCTGGAAGTATCTGCATCACTGCCTTCCAAGATTTGGAGTTTCAAACTCCAAAGTTGCGTGTTTAGATTAAATCATCCATTGCCGCTGGGCTAATTGTGAGATAGAGGACAGAGATTCATGAACGCTTTGAAGTCTTAAATGCAGTTGTCAGCTTCTTTGAAAGGTACTGTATTGTAATTGTCACGTTTGCTAACTCACAAATCAAATCTACGCACACGTGTTTCTCCCCAGGTCTCAATTTGCGCCTCTCTGTGTTCAGTCTGTCACAGCGAATGAGCACCTTTGAGGTTCCTTTCACACATCTGGATTCTATAAGACTGCAAGATGCACTCCCCCCATTTTCCTCGGTCTTCTCTGTACTCTCCCTGGCTGTAGGCTAAACAGGAGTTATCCCTAGCAGGCCTCTCACTCGAGGAGGTGCACAATGCCACTTGGTAGGTACTTCCTACTGTTTTTGACGCACTGTTCACGCTCCCTCTCAATTCCTTGGATTTCTTACACAGCTGCCCCTGATCCCAGCCATTCTTTCTGCTTAGCCATTGGTGATATTGCCGAGTTTTCACTGCTGTTGTTTGGAACATTGTGTGGCTTAAGAACAAGAGATGTCCAACTCTGTATTCTGGCATCGTAAGTATGTTAACTATGTTGATAAGTATTTCTGACTATGAGAAACCCCATCACAGATGAGTAATTTGGTTTCCATAGTCATTTCAGTATTAGGTTGGTTTGTCCCTTGCATCATCCTAAAATTCTCCCTTGTTCCTGGGGAACCTTCCCGCAAGTTCTGACGACTTGCCTCTATGCACATGTCACAGTTAATTTATACCTTTTAATGTGCAGTCCTTGTTGACTGTCACTGTATTCATTTACAGTCTAACCCACCATTGTATCTATCTACCAACCTGCAAAAAATAAGAGTATCAATGCAGAAATAATGTACACAGAGACCTGCAAGGCAAGAACAAACATGTTCATCTGTGTTTACCAACTTTACATGAGTGCTGTATGGCATAGAGTCAAGTAGAGGTCTGGAAGCTGTACTGTGGGATGCAGCAATTACTCTGCAATGTTGATATCTAAGGTCATTACATACACTGCATTGCATGCATTTACAATATAGATCAAGTCTGAAGTGAATAACCCATGAACGTGGTACTTAAGCCTAATTGTTTCTTTAAATAAAAAACCTCTAGTCTTCAGGCAGCAGATAATAGTGGTTGGGAAACCAATCTTAAGACACTAGACCAAGATGTTCCTTGTTCATAAACCGAAATGGAAAACTTCTGATGCCTGCCTAAATAGGTATTTAACCTGGTTTACTTTCTGAAATATCCATTTTCACAAAATAAGTGTTTGGTGTAAGACACAGTTTTTCCCTTTATTGCAAGGCTGGTCATCCCAGGATTTGTAGACATGTCAGTGTGTTTCCTGGATGAGAACAAGCAACCATAAGCCCATGAAAACACACTACCACTCCTTTTAAATGAATACATAACTTTATTTAAATAAATGCTTTGTCATACCAAAAAAGACAAAGGTTAAAAGAGTACATAAATTACAAGTTGAATGAATAAATATTACACAGTGATATTCACTTTCTTTATAATTTGAGATTTAAATTTTTTTTTCTTCTTTTTAAAAATTTTGAGAGTTCCAAATGCTGAACATTTTCACGGTCCTCCTGTCATAAATGGGTCTCATTTCACGGGCCGGTTCATGTCACATTTACATAACAAATCATTTGAGTTTCCATTATTCCCAAAATAGTTATGCATTCAGAAACAAAACTGTAGTTACTACCATAATATGAGTTGTGATTATTGCATTAGTCTAACCAGGTAGGAGACTCAGAATCTGATGAAACACAGGGAAAGTTTACGGCAGCTTAAATTGCAGCTTAAAAATCAGCATTTGTCCACACCAGTGATTACACCGAATCAAATGTAGAATTTTAATTAGCTTTGGGGTTGGGGGCATTTCCGATCTCAGCTGAGATCGATCCGCAAATATTGTACAAATCTGCACCATTCCAGGCTCCAGACTATAAACATTGGTTTATTTTAGAGTTCAGAGCTCATCACATATAACAGGTTTGATATAACTTCAAACCTGGTCCAGATTGTGCATTGGCGTCTTGAATTGGATTGGAGTCTGATGGTGCATAATCAAGGGCGTGTGAGACACAATGCTGATTTGTACCTCCCTGGCCCTCAGATTCTGAAGACCCCTTTGTCTGTGAAGCTAACTGTATCTATGTCCTGCTGTAGTGACTCCTGTCTTCCCGCTGTGAAGGCCCAGTAATGAAAGCATTGCCCACTGCACTCACGCCGTCTCCTATACTGACGCCGAGGCGTGCACTTTTCGAAGGCCGTGCGTGCATAACAAAGTCCCGACGGAGGTTAGTAAAGTGTGAACTACCACTGTCCCTATCTGACGTCTGTTCTGGGTGCCAGGCGTAGGCTGCACTGCCCCTGTCAAAGCTACTAAAGCGAGTCCTTGCACAAAGCAGAGGGCCGCTTCTCCTCCTTTAGTGTGAGATCCAGTTGCATGCTGTCAGAGAGCTCTAACGAACGAAAGCTGGTCAGTCTCCTGTTTTTAGTACAGTTCCATCGTTAAGTGAAGCTGCCTTCGAAATGACGAGGCGCGGTTCCGACCAGGACTGTGTCAGTGACTCGGATAATGCACGGCACTCCTGCATCTCTTCCCATTATTTATTTAATTTTTTTTACAAAAACCCCAGAGGTGGATTTGGAATTCATCCCCCCCCGCTTACTTCAAGCAAACTCAGAAAGGTAGAAAGATATAAACGTCAGTGATCTCTGTTTTCTAAAATCATAGCTTATCGCTGAAGAATCCATTTGCCATTCAGGGCTGAGTGAACAAAACAGCTCATGGCTCGCTGTCCTTTAACAAAACACACAGATTACATGCCATTGCGACACTTTGCAGACAAGAGTTCCGAAATGCGCTACAACGACGTTTGTCCTGCCTTTAAATTAATTATGACCGCTTAATCGATCATAACGTTAAACCCTAAAATTACTGAAACAGGATCTCTAATTGCACGCAGTCCATCAGAGAAACATGTCCTGTTCTTTTCTGAATACACGGCAGCACAGAAAGCGAAATAGCCAAGCCGCTCTACATTTCTACTGATGTACAGCTTCATACGGGGGTGCAACCCTTGAATCGTTCTCTCACATCATCGGTTTTATGCATCAGTTACATCCAGCCATCCAAACACTAGAACATCTGTCCATACATCTCAGTTTCAAAACTAGAAATTACTCAGACCCTCCTTTTCTTTGCCTTGGAGTACATTGGTGACAGCGGAATAACTACCAAGTCGACTGAAACCGGAATTTGACTCCTCACTTACGTACAATATTAGCAAGTCCTTTTGGTGTCTATGTATATGTAAATCGCTACACAAATGTATTTGCGTATATAGTAAAACATTTTACATTCGCAACTGCGGCCTCATATTAAAGGGGCTTGCAGTGACTTGTACATTTGTTACACAGGTGATGCTTTAGAAATCGCCCTGGATTCCTAGTATTATGAGCGAGTCAGGTGCTGCTTTGAAGATTTACTGTGTAGAGTATCAAGACCATGATGAGAGTTGGCTGTGATGGACCAGCTGAGAAGGACGGGGGGTGGGGGGGGGTTGACCAAGGTTCTGAATTCAAATCAGATTCCCTCAGTCGTGACATGGTGGATGGGACCATGCAAATTATTTATATTTTGCATAGTTTTCAAACTAAAATATAAGTTCCTCTCTCAAGCACCAGTACTGTCATGTTTTTTTCCACTTCTTTTTTATAAAAAGACAAAACATTCATGAATCCACTTTTAAAACTAGTTTATCAAGGTTGCACCCTTTCAGCATCCAGGTCTTAAGAAACACGGCTCAAATGGGTGGATATTACTTCACTGAAGGAAAAGAAGACAGTCAAAAAAAAAAAATAAGATCAGACCAACACCCAGAACACAGGAAACAGAGAGAGCGATGCCGATGGCGGACGCAGTTTCGAAATTCTCAGGTCGCCATAGCGACCCTCACGCAAACCCATGCTGACGTTCGTTTGATGTAGTCGCTTTTGTTTGATGTCGATTCCAGGATGTTCCTCTGCGTTTAAGAAACGGCTACCCCGCGCTGTCCGCCGGAAAATCCCAGAGTCTGCCGATTACCCTGCCTCACCAGCAGCGGCGTTCTCTGCTGAAGCCCGAGTGTGTCACACAGCAATGGCAGCGTCAGTTTACATAGGCACAGTTGGCGTATTAGGCTAGCTACAGAGTCATAGAGTCACTTAAAACTGTTTGTCCACAACAAGTCGCTGTTTATGCTCAGCCTACGGGCCTTACTTCCAGAAATGCCTCGTTTATGGGCGAAAAATGAGAGCGCCCCCTCTCTGCAGCCAGGGCGGCTGGCTGGAGGGGCTGCTGACAGGAATAAAAATAAAAACATTCTTCGGGGGAGTCAACCACGCACACATTTACATGTGCACAAGCACGCACATACACTGACCCTAGCAAAAGATACACATTTCCAAGCAAATGAGGTTCCCTACGATTAAGTGCTCTGACAGGACCAACACCTGGATAGTGAGAATTGTATCAGCAGATCCATACCTCATGTGTTTATTTTTGTTCTTTTTTTAAGGAACAAACAAACATAAAGCCAAATCATTCTGCCAACGTAAGAGTTCCTGCTATCTCTTCTGATACCACACTAGTTAGAGATGTGAAAGACCAAGACAGCCCCGTTAATCGTAGATGCGTCTAATTCTGTATTCTTGATGCATTAGCTTAACTTTAATGATGTACAGTTTGGTGCTCAATCCCCAGCCTCTATAAAAAATATATAAATATATGTATACATATATATTTTTTTACAAATCATTTGCACCTCTTTTCAGAGGGGCCATATTACAGGCCTGGCTGGAATCCGGCTATTTAGAGATGAGCGCACAGTCAGAAAGGTTCGGCGTTTTTCAGCTTTACTCGTTTTTTTTGTTTGTTTTGCATTTCAAATCTCAAAGTGACTGGTGGGTGGATGGGTGAGAAGGAAGGAGGCGGGCCCTGGTTCAGGCAGTGGGTCCTCACTCGTTGATGTTGCTCCCACTCTCCAGGTCTTTGCATTGGATGTCACCACCACTGTAGTCCGTGCCAGGGAGCTGAACTCCATACTTGTCCACGCACCAGCAGATGCCACGCTTGCGACCACGGGAGGGCTTGCACTGTGGGGAAAAACATGCGATGAAGGGGGGCGGGGGGGGGGGGGGGGTTTAAGAAAACGGCTGGTAACTAAGTTAGGGTCTACATATATGCAATTTCTTAGATTGATTGCATCTGCAAATTAATGACATTAAATGTCGACAAGTGCCTAAATCCAGTTGCGTTAAAGTTGAGGTCCAGACCTGCTTGCGTTTGAAGAATCCCTTCCTGTCACAGTTAGGAAGGTACAAGGAGAGGGCCATGACGCGAGACGTGTCCTTCATTCTCTGAATGATCCCGTCCAGTTTTCTTCTGCATGGACCCTGTAAAATTCAGATGTAGAAGCTGCCAGTTAGAACCACGATCTGGGGAACCAGCCTTCTGACTTGTATCGGTGATTCCTGAAACGGCAAGCGGCGTGCTTACAAACTCTGGCTCATGCTTGTCGATGGGGAGTGGGGCGTAGTCGGTGTGACCCATGGACCTCAGCTTCTCCTGCTGCCGCTTCTTATCCTTGCGCATGGCCTGCGCCTTCTTGCTTGTGATGGGGTCTTTGGCGTACAGTGGCACTTTGGGCATGACGGGCTTGTCCACTGTCATCTCAGTTGTCACTGTGTCTTCATGCTCCCGGGACTCCCGGTCTGTGCAACAGAACGTCATACATGGACTATTTAATCAGAAATGATCAGAAGGTCGTTGGTTCAAATCCCATGGCCTACAAAGTGATTTCTCTTTTGAGCCACTGAGTAAGACCCTTAACTCCAACTGCTGCAGGGACTAGTTGACCCTGTTTCCTCAAATGTACATTGCTTTGAAAGTGTCCACTTAATAAAGGCAAATAAATAAATAAGACAACCAATATATTCCACCGCATCGAAAAACAAACAACTGTATTTCTCACTATTTCTTGCTGAGACCTGTCTTTTCAAATCATTCTGAAAAAGAGCTTCTTTTGCCACCAGGGGGAGCCTTTGCATTTGTTAAGGGCATCTCTGCTGCTGATCAACCCCTCGTCAGTCTACACGCACTCGCTCTTGGACCTACGGCGTGCTGTAATGCCACTCAAAGACGAACAAGGTCACCAGTATTTTATTGCCCCATAACAATAGGTTGGCCTTCCACTCGAGCTGAGGCACACGGTTGTATCAACGTAGATTTGACAGCTAAGGCGATGTCGGATGCTTTGTGGTTGCTTCTCTGACTGTGTGACGGGTGGATTAATTTCCTACAGGATTCCAAGCGGGATTCTTTATGCATTCAGCATATACATCACTAGAATAGCTCTGGAATATTGGAATATCTGGACTGGCCAACAGCTCCCCTGCTTTGCTTTAAAAAACTGGTCTGACAAGCATTTTCAGTAGAAAATGCAAACTGGCTTTTCAAAGAATCTTTTACAGCTTTAAACCATACTAAGGCTCTTTGAAGCTTTGACAAACAAGGTACCATGGCAACCGCGGACCCAGGCGGACGGTGGACAAATCCAAGGCTGGATGGTAATTGTATCCGTGGTTCAGGAGGAACCGCGGATACAGTTAAAATGATTAGCCACTGAGGCTGAGGGGCTACAAAGTTTCCTTACTTTGATTTTTACATTGCTTTTTATAATCCCTTTTTAAAATCTGCCTCATCATACAACCTTACACTAAACGGAGCACGTCCGTGCGAATGCCTCACGTTATTTTAATGCTAAGATTATGTGAAATATGCTAATTGCTAGGGTAATTTATTTACTCTCCTACCAACATGTCAGTGCTCCCTGATCCTGAAGCTATCTGAGGAAACTCCTACCTGATCTCCACCTGTCTCTCCGTAAGGTCACAGGCCACTGTGAGTGGCAAAGGAACAGAAGGTCCCTACTGCTACTCCTCCTCTTCCTCCTCCAAGTCAACGAGCGAAGGCTTTGACGTGGTCCCACAATCCCCCAGCGAAGACTACACCCCCCAACCTGAGGTTGCCTGAGGCCACAGCAACAAGCAGTGCAGAACCCACTCTTTTATTGTATAGCATGCACTGAAATAACTGGGGGCTCTGCCAGTGCAAGACCAGCGCCAGTGGATGACTGTGGTTATATTTATCCAGTAAGGAAATCCGACAGTATAGTGGTGTGCGGGCGGAGTCTGGCCGGAACGCCCGCCACCATCGCGCCAAGTATTGTTGCTTAGACGGATGCGAGATATCAGCGGACAGCTGAGGGGTCGATAAAAATAATCGGAACAAACCGGCTCCCACAGAGCACGGCGAAGGAAGGTCCTGATACCTCGCTTCTGAATGATAAACAAACAGCTTTTACTCTGGGCTTTTACTGGGGTATTTCTATTTTGGGGGGGGGGGGGTATGACAGACCAGAAGCATCTAACTGGACACCAAGGAGACCTCAGGGAACAGGCCACGGTGGTTTAACTGCAGTCGAACTGGATTCTCAGGATTTTGAAATGCTGGCTTCAGTGCTGGGGGGTGTGTGGGGGGGGATAACTGCACAGGCCTCCATCCATTTCAGCTAAACATAAGTGAGCTTAATAATGGGCCCTAGTCTTCTGGTGGATGCATCTGGCATGTCACAGGAATACAAGAACATTGAATTCACTGGGCTGGAGTCTGCAACAAACAATAAAACCACAGTGAAAGGTTGGTAACAATGCCCCCCCCTTCCTGCAACCTCCATCTTCTTGTTTTTTTGGGCTGATTGCTCAGTGTAAGCACAGAGCTCATTTTTTCCATGCTCGGCCTGCCCTGCTTGTAAAGAAAGCTTAGCAAGGCTGTGTTTAACATCTGAAACACTGCCAAGATTTTGGGTGATTGCCAGGATAGTGGTATCACATGCAGTGGCTCTATTCAAATGAGCTTTGGAATTGAAGCTGAAATGGTATTTCTGTCTATCTCTCTCTCCCTCTCTCTCTCGCCCCCCCTGCTCTGAAGTTTCCATAAAGACAAGAGGTCCCATCCAGGAGAAGGAGGTGTACCTGATACAATTCTATTTAAATATTAACCTGTGCACGGGGCAATTATACTTAATGAATATCTTAAGATCTCGACTGTCCGAAGACTAATAAAGAAAGCTGATCCCTTCCTTTCTAATCCTTGCCCTGATCTTCATTAATATAATGCCAGCTGATATTGCGCAATGGCGGCGCCACATGAACGCGGCTCCTGCAACCGGCTTAAATGCGCCGTGCATGAAGAAATGCCATGTGAGGCGTAATACTAGCCTAGGCACAGCGGAGCCGGAGGAATGGCTAGAATTTGAGATTTGCGATGACAGATGCGATGTTACTTTATTGATCCCTGGAGGCAAATTAGGAAATTAGTTTTATGTTAGAGATACATTTTATTGGGCTTATCATCGCTACACATATGACTCAAGAGAAATAAATGGGATGTTTGGCAACCAGTTCCTCATAGCCATGTACCATGAAAAGACCCACAGCCCAGTGCACAATATGGCGCGGCAACCAAAACAAGACGAAATCCTACAGCAAACAACCTAAAGATTCCTCCTCGGTGGGCTTATGTACATGGCATTATTAGCTGACACACCAGGCCCCAACTTCGTACAGCTAATCACTGGCAACAAATTCCCATTGATCACTGCATTTAAATACTGCAGAACATGCCCAATGCAGGATTTCTCTGAAGCTTCTCTGGAATAAGCCAGCCCATGTATCACCTTAACTGGACATGTCTGCGAAGTATCTCCTGGCAACACCCCACCACGTATCTTGGTAAATGATCATTTCATCTCCGAGAGCCAGTTATTTGCATGATAAGTATTCAGAGACATCTCCCCCACCAGAGATTTCCTCACTGCATCCCACACGATGTTCTGTGCGATGTTGCTCTTCAATCAGTCTGCAGATCCTGAAGACTGGTACTGATGTTTCCTTCCTTCCAGCTCCCCCCACATTCCTAATCCGCGTGGTCTGTTCACAATGAGAACTGAAAGGCCAGTGCCTCTGAGGAAGTAATCATTTTATTTAAGGCATGAGAAAACGATTAAGAATTGCTATCAAACCAGTTTCCTACTCGCACTTTGTCCAAAAACTTACTGCTGCCAAGTTAAAAATAGCAAGAACGTGGTTTTCAGAGAATCATTGTACAGTTTAGGTTTGATGCTTCAGGTTTCTTGCTCTTCACTGGAGAGCACAGGTTGTAGCTGAGGATGCCCCTTGCAAAGACTCCTCCCAGGACATGTTTACGAAGCGTGAAGAAGACAGCCACATATGGGAGGTCATCCCCACGACCATGCATCCCCTTGTGCATATCTCTTTCTGGACTTCCCATGCCTGGATTTGGGCTTTCCCACAGAGCCCAACAAACTCCCATTCCCAGAATCCCTGTCGACGGCCAGCCAACCACCAAGCGGGACCTGAGGTCTGACTTCCCGTCATAAGAGTTTCTACACCGGCTGATGTCAAAACCACGTGGCTCAGAGAACACGTCCATAGATGGGGGGGGTTGGAGTTAGGGTTAGGACTGACTGATAAAATGTCATTTCATTTCTATAGAGGAGGACAGGAGAGATGCAGGAGAATGGCCCCGAGCTTAGAAAAAAGACTGGATGGCAAGCCAGCCATCTCGGTATCGATCCCAGTGACAAACTGCACACTCCTGAGCATTCCCAACTGGCCAGGAACGGAACCCATACTGGTATGCCCAGCTCACATATGCTGTCTAGTATGACGATGCTGCCTCAGATTCACATGCCTGCAGCGCTTTCAGAATGATTTCTCACAGATGTTACTCATCCTCCAAGTGTAACTCACAATAACACGTGATTACGGGGAAGGACGTCGCAGGGGAGCATCCTTCAAGCACGGCAAAGAGATTCTCTGTTCACGTACTTCATGGGGGCTGCCAGTGGTGAGCGACACAGCGGCAGTGAAGCAGACCTGCCCCGATCGTCACTTTTTAGTGACGGCTGCACTATACCTACATGTTCAATCTGTATAACTCTGTCAGGAGAATCCTGTTAGAGGAAAAAAAAAACAAGAATGTTTACTTTTGAAATGACTGCACAACACGATCGGGGAATAAGAATTTTGTATATACAGCATAATGTAATATCTGAGAAAAGTGGGAAATGCAGCATTTTACTGCGCGAAGGATTGCACCACTGCATCCGAATGAGTGGTACTGCATCCGAATGAGTGGTACTGCATCCGAATGAGTGGTACTGCATCTGAATGAGTAGTACTGCATCTGAATGAGTGGTACTGCATCTGAATGAGTAGTACTGCATCTGAATGAGTGGTAGCCACATTTCATCATAAGTCAAATGATTAACATATGGATTCAAATGTAAGCACTGCTGACATTTTGGCAGGAAGGTTTGAACACTGGGGTGAAGGTGCCAATCCCCCCCCCCACCCCCCCCACCCCATACACACACCCTGAAACACTGTGCAGGCAAAGTGACAAGTGAGACTCCGCCTCTTTTTATTGCGGTGACTTACTGCAGCCTTGTGGTCTGACATAAATTCTGAGTATGAGCAACTGGAATGAGACCAGAAGACAAGCACGCCATGGAGAATTTAAAGGCCCCGTTTAACATCTCGCGCTTCTCCAGAAAGGTCCTTCAAAGTGTGATTGGTTCCTTTAGCAAAAATCAAAATGTAACAGCACGTATCTAACAGCACATTCTTTCAACGTCTTGGGTGTGTGTGTGTGTGTTTCTCTGTGTGTGTGCGGGGGGGGGGGGGGGCAGGGGCGGGCTGCAATGAAGTAATATCTTCTGGTGGCAGTTCCCAGGACTGTGATGTTCCCAGCCCCCCGTGACAGTGCCTCTGGTGTGGGTCGCGAAGTCGACAGCTAGACAGATGATAAAATCGGGTCACCTCGGTTGAAAAGAGCCCAAAGCAGTGGATGACAGCACTGTTCACAAATTACAGAGCACTAAAACAGCTACAGACACAGGAAGTTGCAGTTCAACAAACTCGCTTAATCTGGCGTTCCACTGCTATTATTATTATTATTATTATTATTATTATTATTTTGTTTTTAAGATGAGTACTAGACAGACTCTTTTACTACATATTACATTCATAAAGAATTTCAGATATCAGTATACGTTTGTATTTAACAGGGTGCTCAGTGTCCATTAAAGGAGAATGAAACTGTAGCAGGTAAAATGAAAAGAAAAAAAAAACGCCTCTATTACTAACTGCCAAGAAGAATAAGAAACGGGCAGGAAATTCTGTCCTTTAAATCCATCCCCAGTGTTATCCTCTCTCCTGGCCACATGGTCGGGGACATTCGACCTCTCGTGTGTCTGGTAAAAAGTGGGTTGAAACAGAACCCCCCACAGGAAACGAGAAGCACCTTTCTAAATCTATCCGTGGCCTGAAAGACGGCGCTCCAGAAACATTCTGCTGAATCACTGCAGCGCCACCGCGTTGCGGATTTCAGACAAAGAGAAATGCTCCACGGCATAAAGTGCGCGCAGGGCCTGGGATAATATGCAAAGAAAACATGATTATAGTCACAATATTTATCGCTGCGCAGCTGTGATGTCTCGTTTCTAAACGGCAGTGCTTCTAAAACACGTCAACTGCGATCGCCCTGCTGTTTTATGTGTTGATGTTGCCTCGGGGTGGCGGGGGGGCGTGGGGGGTTGGGGGTGGAGTGCTCCTGACTCAGACAGAAGTAACCCTTTCAAAACTACCGAAATTCAGCCTTGAGAGAACAATGCCAGGAACACAGAAATACATATATACAAAATCACTGCTGAATACATGAATAACATCCGGAGAGTTTCCTAGGTGTGCAGAATCTAAGAAAGGGACACATGTAATACTGTTTTGACGGTCTGAGACGGAAACACATAACATGTATGTAATAAACCCTTTTCAGGATCACCCACATTTTGCGGTTAGTATAAATCCTGTAGCCTCCATGGGATCAGTCGGTATTCTTGTCGCTAAATCAGATTTTTATCTACTGCTAATTATTTAGCGCTTCAATTTGGCTCCCTGCCGCCTACCGCTATCCTCCTACATGCACACACTGACACACACCCCATCATCACCCTCCTCCTTACAGATATAATCTCTGAACAGTTATCTGACTTGCAACACCACCAGAAGATATAAATCCAAATTCAGGCCAGCCAAGATTCACCGCCCCGGGGAAACAGCTTCTTCATTCACTTTAATAACATCTTCATACCAGCCCTTTCACATGCTCACTACAATAAGAAAGTACCGATCGATACTATTCTCAGGGCGGCGACTATGGTAGTAAACATAACATCACAATATCTTTGATCGTAAAATTGTTACAACCAAATTTCAATCAAATAAATAGTGATTATTTAGAATCGTTCCGATTCTCCATTTTCCTCAATCAGTCCTGACGACAGGGAATGCAGCCTTGTCAGATATCTAGGCAGACATTCGTGATACAGACTAATCTAATGGCATGGGGTGAAATTAAAAACGGGTTTCAAGTTAATCTCGCCATATTTACTAATTCCCTGGATTTAGATACCCATATAGGCTACCCGTACGCACACTGAATGGCTGAACCGAAACTACGAACGGTATGCTGCGCTCTTACATAAGACTATATATACATTGCATAAGAATATACAGAGACGTTCTGCTCACAAAACTAATTTATAACCTTAATATCATTTTTATGACATGCAAATGCCCCACTTCTCGCACGTGCTTCTATCTATAGCAAGTTTCGGTTGCAAAGTAACGGCAACATTTCTACCTATATGCCTACAATGTGCTAAATATACGTGAACATCTCTCTATATATACATTTTGTAGAGGACATTCAGCTGTGCTGTTGTTACTGTATACCCATGTAGCCTACGTAAACTTTAGTGTGACGGAATAAAACGAGGCATACAGAAGGAAAGGAAACTTCAAAGGGGCTGTAGTAGGGGGAAATAACTATAATACTCGCTGCTGTATTGTGAGTGAAAACAAACGCCGTTTGCAGATACACATGAAACATCAAGCGTTTTTGCACCGCTTTAGGTAGGACTGAGCTGGTGAACCTGTTTCGCACATTTAAAGAAAGGTGGGATTTTAAAAGGCAAGAAATCAGAACAGTTTCCAACGTGGTTTCCGCCAAAACAAATGCGATGGAGTGCATATTATGAAAACAAAGCGCATTTGCATTACAAATGTTATCAATGAAAAAGGTTACAATAGTGTGCGATTGGCTGAGGATCGCGCAGATTATGTGCGCTATATCAGGTCTGCTTACCTACGGCTGGATGCGCCGGTTTGTGTCCTTTCTCATTCGTGCACACTCCTCTCCCGTGGAGAAGGGCGTGAAGCGGCTTCTCTTCCCCGCTCCGCGGCAGGCAGCGCAGCCCGTGTGTGCAAGTTCCGGTGTAAACGCCGCACGCCTGACCCTCCGATAAAGCGCAGGTCAGGCAGCAGCCGCAGCCCGGCTCCTTCACCAGCTGGCAGCCGACCGGCACCGGAGGGCACATGGACAGTGCTTTCTGATCACAGGGCTCGCAGGGGACATAGGAGCCCAGGCACCGGGACAGTCCCAAGAAAAATGTCACCAGCAGGAAAAAAACGAATAGCATATTCTTCTCAGAAAAAGAACAAACCAAAAGAGTGTGGTAAGACGAATCAATGGATGTGCTTGGCACCTCCGGTCATCAGATTAAAAAAAAACAGATCTAGGCAGACCCTTAGGAAACGAGGGAGCATCCACGCGCACCTGTGTATTTTCTCTTCTGATGCAGTTTGCTTATAATGCAGCTTAGATGTCTATAATGGTTCAAAATGATCTGAACGTGGAGAAGAGTTCTCCCTTTTTACAACAGAAAAAAAAATCCAATTTTTTTGTTAATATTGGGGAATACCCTAAACAGATCCTTTATATTGAAATGATGTCCTGTATGCAAGCAAAGGAAAATCTTTACTAAAAAAATCCTAAATTTGGATTTTTGTTTTCTCTCCCCTCTGAAACAGATTCCAATACTTTCCCCTCTGGAGAACTTTTCAAAAGCAGACTGATCAACTTCAGAGTAGGCTTGCCTTTTTAAAAACAGCCAAACCCAAACCCCTGACTATGAATAAGCCAAACAGCGATGAAGGAGGCGCACTTGTCTTCTCGGTAAGGTGCTGGTTCCAGGGCGGGTCCTGGCACGTTTCCATCTTTTTTTCCTACAAGGGGATCAGTCTTTCACGCTCGATTACAGCCATGCCAAGAGGGAAGAGCTAAAGAAGAAATTAACGCAACCTTAATAAAAACAGTCGGTTATAAAACATTAAATGTACGTTTTAGGAGGCGTCATCGAAGCCACTGATTAAAATGCATACATGCTCCAGGATTAACATTTGGACTGATAGCTGGGCAAGCAGTAATACTTGGTCTTTTACAGTAGGATTGAAAAAAAAACTGCTGGTTGTGTGTACATCTTGTCACGGAGGTTATAAGTAATATTACCGTCACATTTTAATGGAACAACTACGTTGGCGCCATGACAATGCTGTTGCATGTTTTAAGGAAGAATTTGCATAAGTATGTATTGGTTTGCTCAGGGAATGAGGGAAAAACGTTTATTAATATTGCCTACAGAGAGACCAATATACCCGCAAACTGCATTGCGACAGAATCTCACTGAACATCAGTAAAAAAAATGTTTAGCGCTGGGTGCTATAAAGCAACCATAAGCAATTCAGATAATTAAAACGATAACAGCAGTTATAGCGATTACATTATATTACACTGAAATCCGCAGTGATGTTATCCCGATAACATGTGTTATGCAAAGTAAATCATGCATTTGTAATTTCAAAAATACTTTTAAAAATAATAAATACACACGAATTTCTGAATTCAGTCATCCGCATTTTGATTGGTTGTCGGTGCCTTAGTTTGCACAGTAGCTAAATGAACAAATTGTGTAACTAAGTAATATTTCATTCTTATTAGTAATATGTTTTGCATGTTTCCATGTTACAGGAATACGTAGGCTAGGGGACATGTTTTAATCATTGTTCCTTTCACTTTTGAGGTATATCAAAGATATCTAAATGAAAACATCTGCAAGTACTGACACGCGGAGTCTTTTCTATACATGTCCTCTAGGGCAGACTTCTCCTTCTCTGTATGTTACAGTATCAGAGGAGCTGGAACGTAACCTGGCATGCGAAGGTATGGGTGGGCACTTCCTCTTTCAATAGCTGCTGGACCATGGCTATGGCCGCGCTCTACCGGGACTTTTTAGACCTCAGTTTACATGCTTTTCATACTAAGATCCCTGTTTCTAGATAACGGGCTGCTTCTGCCTGTTCCGCTCTAAAAATAGTTCACTTTTAAAGCTTGCACCTGTTCCATTTATTGAAGGCATTTTCTGATACAAAGGAAGCCAGCTGACTTTTCAAAGCCAGTTTTAAGGAAAAGAAATGAGTTCAATGACATGTAATGAGTTATAAGTGTAGAAATGGGTAAACTGAATAATGCGTGAAGCAACGATTCTGGTCTTATATTTGGTTCTTGTTTCGTGTTTGCAATGTTTACATTTTGCAAGCTTTTGCCACTGTATGAAGAGCAGTTATTTACTATAAACACATCTAGCTCAGTAACTTTCAAACTAAACTTTCAAGGTGGACACTGTCCTGGAATCACATACTCAAGTTAATAACACCAGCAGGAGTGTATTTATCGTTACTGGAGTACATTTCCAGATTCTTAAAATAATTATATTTTAATGTCCACTGATTATACAGGTTGTTGTCTTTATCACAGACATTTTTTCTCACATACGTATTTTTCAGGGATGTTTGATATTTTTGAGTGTTCTGATGTCCGCAATTAAGTAACATTTGCAGTGTCGTAACGTTAGCCACTAGACGGCGCTGTAACCAACGGCAAGAGCATGGAGAGATAAATACGCAAAATCTGTGGTCTTTCACTGTCTCGCTGCTCTTATACAGAATCAGGAGTAATGCTTTAATATCAGATTCTATTTTAAATTAGGATTTCAAATTAGGAACACTGTTTAAAAGCCAAATACCACGTTTTTCCCTTAGGCTCAGGTTAGCATTACGGTATATTAATGTAGGCCTATCTGATTTTGAAGAACTCCACTCAGTTGAAATTACATTTTCAGCAAAGAACACTTATCTGTAATTAACATGTGCATCGATCACTGTTTCCTTTTGGGAATAATGCATCTCTGATAGCCGTTACCCACGCTGTGTTTGAACGAGGAACTTATTTACAATTGTATAAGAGTTCGTTGGTTTTTAGTGCTGTTTACCTTGGACGACACAGGCTTGCTAAAAAACCCACATCGAAGTTTCGAGAAATGTAATCTGTCTGCTAATGAGGAGATAAACAGTCAGCAGCAGGCAGGACGTCGCACAGTTAAAATACTGCTGCCGTGTGCTTTGTTGTGCTTGCATGTCAGGCAAGCGCAGGTAAGGCAGAGGAGCTCATTTCTCGCTCTGTCAAAGAAAAACTTGCTTTTCTCATAATAACCCAGATTTCTTGGACATGGACTGCGCTTTTTTGTTTAAATTTTATGTCAGTGAAGCTTGTATCGGGATCTCGTCCAGGCAGCTGACGGCTCTGCCGCAGCTTGCGTTTCGCGTGTCCGCATGCTGAGAGTGGCTCCCTTCTTTTCTTAAGGGGGGAGGTTACTGTCTCAGCCCTGGAACGATCTTCTGCGATGATGAGGATGGTGATCATTATTCTAAATCTGTCTTCCTATCGTATATCCTTGCGGGGAGTCTTGGAGCCTATCCCAGGAAGCCTAGGGCACAAGTTTGCGCCTCGGATATTATGCCAGTCCTTGATGGGCACTTACACCAACATAGTCACACGTTACAGGTGCTTCAGACATGTCATTTACCCTACGTGAATGTCTTTGAACCTCAGGTGGAATCCAGAGTACCCACAGGTAGCTAAGGCAACAAGGATAGAACATCCACACCGCAAAGTCACCCTGCCAGTTAGGGATTCAAACCCACAACCTTATGAGCTGAATCAGCAACTTCATGCCAGCTGCCCCCTGACTGACAGGTGAACAGGAGTGCCGGACAGGGGTAGATTACAGGTGATCTTGTCACTGAAAACAGGAGCCACTTCATGTCAAACAGTATTCCAGCAGCTCGGTTTAATGTGAACGAGCCAGTGATTATAAATATTACTGAGAAATTCAATCATGATAGTGTCTAATCTTGATATCTGTAATTTGATGGCCCTCGCCTCAGTATTGAGAATTACGTAGATAATTGTAGATCTCCTCCAGCAGTGGGAGTGTTTGGCTTCCTTCAATCCACCTATAAATAGTCATTTGCCTTTACGTTATTAAGTTGTGTCCCATTCCTGTATCTAACACTCTCCAACAAGATTGATCTGTTCTCAGTTGCACCTCTAGTTCCAGTGTTAGCTTAACACTTCATAGCAATAATGAAAGAACCAGCCCTCTGTTGTAATTGTGAATGTAGATATTGCAGTCTCCTTTAACAATACAAATAAAGAGGGGATACTTATGTATTCTTCAGTCTCAGGCATCGACCCAGATATCAACAATATGTGGAGCGCTCTGAACACAGAGCGGTGTGGCCTTGTGCTATATTACTCCTGCCTGGATCTGCCCCTTATTCCACTTTTAATGCTCTTCGTATCAATAATTGATATATTAATGGATGACTCCTGTTCTTCCCTCCATAAAAAAACACACCCTTCATCTCTCATAGGTTCTCTGCTTAAACTTGTTAGCAATGTCAGATCGCGGCAATGCATTCGTTCGCATTTGCGACCATGAGAAATACAGATTTCTGTTTCTCATAGTTCGATTTCACGCATGTGGCACTTGTTAGCGAAATGTAGGTTTTCGTTCACCGTAATTTAACATCTGCATCTAATTGTAGTGACATTAAAATGTAGTTTTGCCGTTTATTCATGATATTATGATGTGAATAAAGTGTCTGTATCTTTATAAAGGTAGATGGAAATAATTTGTGAGAGGGGTGTGTCATCAAGAAAGAATTTAAGATTAATTCTTTATTAAAACACCCCCCCTTGCTGAAGCAGAACGAAGTGAGCTGTAGGATTAAGCTCTTAAAGTTTCTCCTTCTCATTTAGAGAAACTCATGTTTCAGGCAAGGTCAGGCATGAAATGAAAGCACATCTGAACTGATAAAGTGGGCTTCTCGAGAGCATGCCGAGTGTGAGATGTAAATTAATTTTCTTAGGATTTATACCCAAGCCTGTTACGGCGGCATGGATTCTTGTAATCTGAGTGAAACCATCTGATGTTCCTGCGCTAATTCATCGGAGCAAGGCGAAAAAAAAAGAGAAATGGGCTTTTCTGAAAGTGAGCCTTTTCCGCAGCGAGCATTGTGATTTTGGTCTGCGGCCAGGTCCTCCCAAACCTCAACTTTAAAATGGCCTAGAGTTTGGCTGTGGTTTAATCTGCTGAAAGACATGCAGGGAGAGATACAATTTTATTTATTCATGCTTCTGCCCACTGCTCTGTGCTGCACCACAATATATAACAATATTTATATATATAAATCTTCTTGGAAATACAAGTACAAAGTTTAATTTCTCATTTAATGTTGTGAATTATGCTCCTTAAGAAACTATTTGTGCTGCGTAGTTGATTTCTTCGTATCTGCGTGCATCAGTTTCGTTACAAAGCTTTAACTGCTATTAGTCAAGTCATTTGACTAGTTTGGTATAAATCTGCTACATGGAAATTAATAGAAAGATACAGATAACATGAGTTTCAGTCCCCACTGTTAATCTTTTCCCTAAGTGCTACTGTCATCTGGGGAGGAAGGGGCGGAATGTAATTTGAATTTAATTTGGTTACACATTTCAATTAGCAGTAATTAAAAACGTGTTTGGTCCCAGATTAAGAATCTCTGCAGAGATAAACGAACACAGAGATGTGCATAACACAAGTTTTAGTTCCCAGTGTCATCTTGAACAGTACTATCATCTGGGGGAAAAAGACTCCATTTGGATTTAATTAGGTTACACGTTCTAAATCACAGTACTAAAAACCTGTTTGGTTCTGGATTAAGAATTACTGCACAGATATGATTTGTGAGCCTGGCAGCAGTCATTAATTAGCACGTCTTTAATCAACAGGCTCTTAAAAATCTAAAACAGATTCTAAACATGGTCGAAGCAACCCCCCCCCCCCCACACACACACACACACACACTCTCACTCCATGATGAAGTGACTATAGGCAGCTCCAGGAATTCCGCTTTTTTCGCAACTCATCCAAGGCTCGCCTCTTGGGATTAGACAGCTGGCTTGCTGAAAGAAATCAGGCGTTAGAGACACAATAAGGCAGCACGGCCTGCGGGATTCATAGATATTTTACCAGCTCTTTTCTCTCGCTCTCTGCCTCGTTCTCGCTCATTCAGATGCAGCGATGCAATCTGCACGGCCTGCTTTAATGCTAAAACGAGTCCCTGTGCCTTACTTTGGAGACTTAATATTGCAGCGTAGGAGGCTCCTCGGCTGCCTCCCGTACCCAATATCCAGCAGCGTTAGCTCTTCTACGGACCGCAAAATGCAAATATAGAAAACTCCTCCTAGCATCACCCCAGTTCACTTACGTTGTTGCTTGTTTGTTTGTTCATTCATTCATCCATTCATTCATTCATTCATTCATTCATTCGTTCATTCATTCATTCATTCATTCATTCATTCATTCATTCATTCATTTGTTCATTTCACCCACCATTACATCCTACAGTGCTTCTGATTGTCGGTGCACTCCGTAACAATCAAATGTAAAATTTTCCTTTGTGCATACTGAATTGTCTGCAAATTGTTATGTCTTATGCTAGAGCACACCCACCAAGACTGATTCCTTGTATGTTAAGGTCCTTGGCCAATCAAAATCTTTGTGATTTGGAAAAGTTATGGTCACTTATAACGAAGTAACCAAGTAGGCACATTCATGCCTGGAATCCAAGATTGTAGAATAACAAAAAGCACTAATGAATTTGCTCGACTCAATTGACTAAACTTTCTTTGTGAACTGTGTGCTTTTGTGTTACAGAGGTTTTTAAATGAAATTGGTAAATTTGCCATTACATTTCCCCTTTTGGAAATGTGTTTCGACCGCAAAGAGGATTTTCCACAATGAAAAGAAAATGTTTATTTTTCTCATAGCAAATCCAGCTGTAACATTATTGTTATGTATGTGGTATGTATAATACTCCTGCAGAAACAATAGATTCCCTTTGTACTGTGTCCTGGACCAAATCACTTCATTGTGCATTCTGTTTTTAATTTTTTTCAGGCAATTAGTAACGGGATTCTGCTATTGGTGACGGGCTGCTAGTTTTTGATTAGCAGGTGGGTCGATATTGTAATTTGCTCAGCATAGGTCATGGATTACTATGTAATTAAGCATTAAATGATGGCCTCAAACTGAAAAGCAACACCCTTCATTCACTTTATCCATCTTGTGGGACAGTTTTGGTCCAGCTCCAGTAAAATCCTGGTTTTAAACTGAAAAGTGGTGGCTTTCGTTTTGCAAATGGGGCTTTGATCGTAGAGCCGTGCGTAGATTTGTCCCCCAAACGAAGTAGCTTTTCCCCTAGCCATTCTGAGTACTGAGTAGTGTGTGCTGTCAGGATGTCTTTACAAAACCGTCTGGGCGTAAAAAGCTGTTTGTTGTTGTTGGAGGTTGCGTAACATGGGCAATATTTTAACGTGCTAGTCACCTCCCAAAATGACAAGTAATTTATTGCTCTCTGTATCTTTTTTTAATCAAATGAGAGGAGTTTTATTTAAAAACACACTCACACACACACAAACGCAAAGGCAGCCAATGAAAGTCTGGCTGTGGCAAGAGCCTGCAGTTCTCTTTTGTCAGAACACGAAACACAGAGCTGGCAACAGGTCCGAAACTGATTCTGCTTCGTATGTTAAGGCCTGAACTCCTGGACTAACTCACAGTGACCACGGCGTTAACTCTAACATTCCGTTTTGTGTGCTTAGTGGAGTCATTTCGTGAGCATAAGCCACTTCACAGCTACCATTCTGTGAAATCTGCTGTAAAAGCATCTTCCAGGGAGCCTAAAATAGTGGGAGGGACCGATATGCAGCAGCGCTGGATAGAATTTGCTGTCTTTGTTATGTTAGTGCAACAATGGTATGACCAAATTTACAGGTTCACTGCCCTGAAAAAGGTATACTTTAATCACCTGTGCCAAACCACAAGGAAATTTTGGGAATTAGATTACAGTTATGGAAATAGTCTACCTGTTGCCTTATTAAAATAGAATAGCATTTCTTGGTTTTAAATTACGAACATAGACGAGACATGAAGTGGATTTTTTTCCACTTCTTTTTCTGACTGCCCAAAAAATACAAAGACGCTAATAGGGCTACTTTTCCAAAAAGTCCTGGATAACTTTTCATGATCTGGCAGTTTAAAGAAAAAGAAAAAATAAATAAAAACACTACTGTGATTTCAGTTAGCATTAAGATTTTGGGGTGCCCCCAACCAGTGGCCTATGCTGTATATTTTGCATTCTTGTGGAGAGAATTATGAAAAATAAGGCTGTGGACCTATAAACTTCGGTGGAAAATCTCCTGCTCTGAGCTGAATTGTAAATGCTTCACTGCAACTTCCAAAAATGTGCCCCAGACTTCTGCTCCAGACCTTGAACAGTTAAAGACTCG
Source organism: Brienomyrus brachyistius (assembly GCF_023856365.1). Classification (NCBI taxonomy): domain Eukaryota; kingdom Metazoa; phylum Chordata; class Actinopteri; order Osteoglossiformes; family Mormyridae; genus Brienomyrus; species Brienomyrus brachyistius. Next base: position 10,561,549 of record NC_064548.1, on the reverse strand, counting down.
CTCCGTGACTCCATTCAGCGGTGGGCCACTCCACCTGGCCCCAAACGGGCAGATGGAGAGATGCAGAAGCCATCAACTTCGTCTGGCTGCCCTGAAAATGTCTTTTTTTGTTTGATTTTGCTTTCTGCCCAGTGGGGGTACTTGTAAGCTTTGGGAAACAAGCTGCTTTCAGCCTACATTTTAAGGGGCGTGACCTGCTCCCTGGTGTCCCCGAGTAGAGTTGGGGGGCGGGGGGGGCAGGGGGGATTTTTACCCTCATCCAATGTAGCTATGGCCACTGGTGTTGGACCACTTTCTTTTGTAGCGGCAAATTTTGGCACGTGTTCACGTCTTTGGTGGTGAGCTTCCGTTGCCATAGCAACGGGGAGGCGGATTTTAAACGTTTCTGACATATCGGGTTTTCGGGTCCCCCGGAGTAGCATAAATGTTTTGTGCGAGGGCAGCATTGTTCCTTCCCCACCGGTTCTGCCCCTTAATGCGGAGTGCCAGGTCGCCCCGCTCGGATGCCCGCCACCATCGCCAGCGTTGGCTGATTAGTGCCCCCACCTTCCCGCCACCGGCCACAGGAGAGCCGATTTCAGTATAATGGCTGGTCGCGTTGCTATTCACGGCTGCCGGGGGTGAAGTTTATCTTTTGGTGGGTGCCCACTTCCTGCACGTCACGGCTGGTGCCATTGTTGCCCCTCTTGCCGACTGATCTCCTGCGTGTCAGGTTACTGGTGCTGCCTCTTCGGCCGGCCCGCCGTGAGACCCTCTCCTCCTTCCATGGATGGAGTTCAACTCCACTACTTTTGAGATCATTCCCTGGCTCTTGTGCACTGGAAACATGTTTGTGAAACCCAGGCATCTCTGCATTCAGATTACCTCTGTCAGCTGTGCCACAGCTTGGGAGGGGGGGGGGGGGTCCCTGGGTCCAGGGGGAGGCTCAGAATTAAAATCATGTCAATGTTGTCAATATTGTTATATTGTCTGTTCCTGTGTTTCTATGAAATTCACTGCTAGCCAAATCTACCCCCTCCCCCGCCTCAGCACCGCCATCTACCTTAGGAGAATGTACTGAGGGGGGGCCCAGAATTTTATCAGGGAGCCCAATTCTTAGCTGCACCCCTGGTCACGGTAATGCCGTATGAAGGCTCACCATCCATTCCGTGTCTAGATTTCATTAATGTCTCTGCCTTCATTTTTGTTGTGCTGGAAATCTTTGCCTTGAAAAGTACATTAAGATCGATATTATTGCCGTGAAACACGTGTGATGCCGAATAGGGGAATCACAGCATCACTGTTTCTGACATAGAATAGCTGGCCTGTTAGTTTCGGCTGATGCTTTTTAAGGAGTCTTTAGAGTACTAAATATTACTCATTTTATTTGCACAAGCTTTTAACTCAGTATTCGAACTAAGTACCGGTCAAGTCGCAGCCCGGCTTTAACATAGAAGGCCGTACTTTGTTTTCTTCATTTAATTTGTAATTTGCTGGCAGGTCACATGGTAGATTCTCTCTAGTCTAATTAAAAAAACACACATATAATCTGTTACTCCGGTATTATATAATAATACTTAATAACTGAAGTAAGCCTATATACTCTATTGGGAGTGCCCTGATGTTAAGAGTGTTACGGACTGACTTACTACAAACAGAACTGCTTAATGAATGAAAACTCTCCTACTGGTTCCAGTTTCTCAGTACTGACATCTTTGCGTGAGGACCAGCTTGATATGGGTTTGACTGGCCTGGGCAGTTTACAGCATGTCTGTTCTGCTTGGTGGTGATTCGTGTCGCAGATATGAAATTACCGACATTTGCGATGAATCACCGTGGAGTTTCCCATTAATGGATATCCTTAATCTTACCATGGTCATACTGCGGTAATGGGTCATGTACCCTGTATGAGTGAGATTCATTTTCCACCCAAGTATTACAACTTTTTTTTTTTTTTAATAAAAGTTAAATTAATTTCTTAAATGGAAAGTGAGACGACACAGACATAACGTGCATTGAGTAATTCTCAGGATTTTATTACCTTTCTGCCTGAAGGTGCATTAAGCAATTTTATTGGGCGTTTTAGTGAATTGAATTTTTAGCATCTTATTCCATTTTAGTGAAAGTACTGCAAGTGACTCAGTGAAGTGAAGTGTGGATAATTTAACTGAATGGTCATCAAAACAATATAAATGACCACTTAAGTAATTAAACAGTTAAATTTTAATATAAAACAGAATCTAAATGGAATCTATATATGCACATTGCCTGGACTAATGCTATTTTTGTATAGCTTGATGTTAATATAATTTCATTTTATTATAATTCGGCAGATGAGTTCAGGTACATCATTCCACAGACAGACATACTATTTGTGATGTGTTACGTTGTTTATTTATGGACACCCTTACGCAGTTTGGTCCTCATGGAAACAGCCGAGCTTTGACACCCAACCAAAAGAGTTCCTGCAGGTATTCCACACTGATAGAGCATCCAAATGCCAGAGAAACAATTATGGCACTGCTTATAACAATGTAGGACAATCAACAACATTACCGGGGGTCTTGGCTCTAATGAGTGGCATCGGTTATTCCCATTAAGGATCCAAGTTGCTGGAAAGGTTCAGGCTTCGTTTGCGGATTGTCCTACCATCACCAGCTGAGTGCCTGGGGGCCCCCGTGTGCTTGCAGGTGTCACCAGGCTGGGGGCGTAACTGCCATGGAGACCAGTGGGGGGAGGGGGGCCGTCAACACTCGTGCCTGGTTTCAACATGTGACCCCTGACCCCTGTGTCAAATCCCCGCATAGTGTTTTTTTCCCCAAAGGTCATGCGGCTGGTCAGCTAATGCCTTTTTGCCACGGCTGAACTTTGACCCCGCTAGACACTTGTTCAGTCTCAGAAGGAACAAAGGACCTCATTCAGGTGTTGATGACATCTGTTGCTGGAGAGGGGCCCGATTCGATAATAAGTGGCACCCGGCAACTGTTGGGAAAATGGCAAATAAATTCCCCTCTCGGTTTAATCTTCTAGGCTCTGTGGTTGCGTCAGAATTTCCGCATAAATTTATCCAGTATTGAGTGCAGTCTCTTTTTCCCCCGTTGACAGTTTACTCCTTTGTGTTAATCAGTTTGACAGTTTGGCTATAAAGGACTTCCCTTAAAATGATTTCTGCTAATTAAACACGTTAAGCAAACCTCCACCGGAGCCCAGCTTCCCCCGCCCTGAAGTGGGCATCAAGAGGCGTTTTAAGCTAAGGATTCCAACGCATTTTCAACTTGTCCTCATTAGTGAGTCAATTTCAATAGCATGACAAAAAAAAACTATTGATTGCAAAGCTGATTGCATTTTAGGTAAAAGTATGTTGAAAAAAAAAATACACCACTTATGATACACCACTTAAAAAAATGTGTTTGTTTATTGTTGGTATTGTATCTTGATAAATTATTATTTTTTCTTTATTTAGATCAAAATAAGTAACGGATTAAAGATCATGCTACACCTACAACATGCCGTGCTTTATATTTAAATACATTTCTAGGTATCATAAAGATATTAAGAGCTAGTTTTTCTTTTTTTAAAAAATGTCAAATATGCCAATTACTGTTTGGTTTAAATTGCTTTTTATAACCACAGACCTATAAAATGTATTAACATGCAAGCAGGATGGTGAAAGCAGCTTTTTTTCAGGGGATGTGCAGCATTACAGTTGGGCTCTTTTACACTGAATCCGTTTTTAGGTGTTCCTGGACACTCTGCCGTTCTTGTTCTTTTCTCCCTTTGTTTATTTCTTAAGCTAACTTGTAACTTATAGTTACAAAGCATTGTACTTACGCAGTTCCGTCAGCAGTGTTATCTCTTGCGTGATGAATGAGTCTTATTACCAGCTGTGATTCATTCATTATGACCTCTGCGTGTTTATGGCTGAGCTGCGTTTGGTAGCCCCTCTCTCCCCTTTCCTGTCTTCCCCCTTATGAATTCAGCGCTCACAGCACACGGACGCACTTCCCTTGGATGGATTTTCTCGATTACCTTTGTCTCCAACTCCCCCCCCCCCCCCCCCCCCGTCCCCACGCAGGCATTCACACGTGGCACTTTTGTCGTCCGCTCCCGCCGAATGAGAACGCGTGCAGTTTCTCGGTTGGCGCTAAAAGGGGAAAGAAAAGCCTCAATAAAAGTCGATAAAAGCGGCTTGAGACCAAAGCAACTGAGGTTTCCAAAATTGCGGGGCTGCGGTGACTTTAAAGAGCTTTGTAGGACAGGGAACGGAGATCGATTCTCTCCGCCGATTCAGAAGCCAGTAGCACCCATATGCTTGTCAATTGCAACCCCCCGACAGATGACTTTCGTGGGCTCTTCTGCAGGGATTTATCACTCACATAAGAAGCAGCACCCAAGAGCAAGACACCTCTGCTGTGCACCATTGTCACATGCTGGGACGCAGGCTTGTACATGTAAAATGTACATTTTAGGAGCATTTTGCACAATATTTTGACTATTACAAACTTTATCCATCCATCTTACAGTCGCATATGTAGTACAAGGTCAAAAAGTTTATGTACAGGGTGCATTTTCCTCTTTTCATGAAAGGTGTATTCCGGAACACTTGAGATAAGTACTCTGTGTCTGATCCTGCTGTAGTACTTACTGTGAAAGTTTGAATAAATGCTCAGCTGTATAAAAAAGCCAACAAAGTGTTTGTGTTTCAGAGAGTTGATAATGACACACTGCGTGTTTGTGTGACTGGGTCTGGTAGGGAGAACAAAATAATGAAAGTAATGCTTTTAGGCCAGACGCTGGAACCAAAACGTGTAAAATGTCAATATAAAGTTTAACAGAAAGTCTGAGAATACAACAGTGGCCATAAGGTTCCTTTGAGGTTCTCAAACGGAATAAAGGCAGCTGTAGCGTGTGTCATGAGTAAGTGAGCTTTCCTGGAAGCCAAATGTCTTTAACTTCCTGAAATGGTGGGGGTCAACAATCTAACAATGCAGTTGGCATTGGGGGGTTTACTTGTAAATGGGGTCAGCTTACATAGTATTCCTACGCAGAGCAATTCTTTATGGCCAATAAATTAGAAAAGAAGACCTTTAGCTTTCTCACGAGTGTCTCACCAAATTATTCTCCAAATAATACAACTAAGTCACCAACCCCAGCCAGCTACGGCTTCCGACCCTGACGGAGCCCTACATTAAATATTAAGTCCTTTATTTTCCTCCCAAGTCCCTCTTCGGTTCTTTAACATCCATGTAAGGCCAGCAATGTATCTGTACGCTGCCCAGACAGTCCTCGTTTTTGCTTTCTCGCTATTCCCAGTTGGGAAGGAGAATAAACGTGCACCGTCTGGAGGTCCCCGAAGGACTGGTTAGAGAAACACTGAATTAAGTAAATAATTAAACGTGTGTGTGTGTGGATTAGGTTTATATTACGTTGTGGGGACCAAATATTCCCCATAATGTAATAAAAACCTGTTTTTTGACATTGTGGGGACCATTTTTCTGGTCCCCACAATGATCTGTGAATGCAATCAAAAAAATATAAATGGCAAAAGTCTCGTATTTTGTTTGATAACTTATGGTTAAGGTTAGGGCTGGGTTGGTGTTAAGGTCTTCATGTTGGGATTAGCTGGAAGGTTACGTGTTCAAATCCCACGGTTGGCAGAATAATCATCTTGCTATTAGGCCCTTGAGCAAAGCCCTTAAACCCAACTGCTGAAGGGATGCTGGCTGACTCTGCTGTCTGAGCCTGACTTGCCGCTCCTGCTGACAAACGTGCTATACAGTGAGATGTAAAGCGTCCTTGTTTTCAGCTTGTTTGTAGCCCATGATGTTCAAAGAGACACACATTGTCACCATAAAATAATTCAGAGAACACTTAGAAGGCCCAGAGCCCCCAAAAGCAACGGGGGTGTCATATAAGTATAAGCCTTATCAAAGGGACCTTAAGATTGTAAATAAATACGACCTGTTGGCTTTTTGGAGTGAAGTTGATTCTGGCACATATTACCCCGTTCAGGACGCTACTTCTAAAACTACAGCTTATAAATGAGACTTTTTTTCCTCGTGAAATATCTGATATACAGTGTTTTTATTTCTCTTTAATCAGGGTTATGAATGCTTTTGGAGTTAACTATATATTTTCATTTAATGCAAGTGACTTAGCTGGTTCCAGTGGAGTATGTAAGATGTTAAGGTGAGGGGATGCTGTCCTTTTGCCGCAGACTGCAGTCCCTGCCTCCATCCTGACATGACAGACGTGAATATGGTGGATTATATGTCTGGTGTGCAGGAGCAGGTCGCAACACGCCAGGATAACGATCTCCATGGCATCTCCAGGACCCAAAATCAAGCCGTAAAGATAAGCGGCCGCATTGTTAAAGCAGTGGTGTGTGTGCGCGTTTTCCCTGCCGAGTCTCCCTGCACATAAACGGGCTGTTGGTTGCATCAGGGAGAGGCAGCCCAAAAATTGATACCATCTGGATGTTAATCTCCTGCAGATAAGCCCATCGCAGTTTAGACTTGTTGTCAACAAATGCAATCGCAGCAAAAAAAAGAAAAAAAAAAAGACCAAAGTGCACTGTTTGCACAGCAAACCCGCTCGTTCTGCTTTCTCGAACGCTAATTGCTGGGCTGCGCCGTCGCATGAAATGCATCGCTTTGTATGATGCTATTTCATGCGGCCGTGACCCTTCGCTTGCTCTCGGCTGTAACCAGACCGCTAAGTTGTCCCGCCATTTGGTTGTCAAGTCCAGCAATCAGTGTACTCTGCTGATTTAAAGAAAATACTTTAGATTTTAGGGGTTGACTACCTTCAGGCAGCTGCGACTAATTAATGACGGATTATTCATTAGATCTCCGCTGCCAGATGTGCTTTACAACTGAGTTCCTGACAAGTTGCCTTATTTTTAAACTAAATTGCGATGCATGGGTCAATGGTAAAAGTGAGCCTTTGTGATTCCTTTTGCTTAAGTCCTTTTCGGGACGTTATTCCCAATTGTCTTTTGAAGTTCAAGATTATCAACAAGCTGTTGTGTTTGTGAAAGAGTGAAACTTCATGTAGTCCATATCTTTCATTAATTACATACAGCAGACCTGTGTTACCAGCTAAGCGCATCTTTTGCATTGACACATATCGAACAAAATGTCAACTTTAGGTCTTTATCCATCGTCCAGGAGAGACAACAGGAAAACCTCTATTATAAGACAGGGAAGGGTTACAACTGATGGGGGCTTTCTGGCATTTGGACCCCTGACCTCCACCTTGTCAGCATAGTGCTCTGTTTGTTGAGCTACAGGAGCTAAATAAATTCCATTGCAGGCGTACTGCTAGCACAAATACAACAATAATTCCTCAATAGCTTTGAAATGCCACTGTAGGAGAAAGTTCTAAATCTTCTAAATGAAACACAAGCATCTGATTTCACAGTCTTGCCTGGCTTGCAAAAAAAAAAAAATTTGTGTGTTACTTTTGTTACCGTGGCTGATGAGGGAAAACTGCAAACAAAATGTAGTCTGTTGATTTGGGTTTGCAAGGCTGCTTGGTGGTGCTTGGAGAGACCCCGCCATTCCCTATAGGAGTGAAGATCTCAGGTGGGAACATCTGGGAAGGATAAACAAGCCGTCAAGAATGACGGACACGAAACCTGTTGATGACACAGATTTCTCCCTTTTCTGTGAATCATATTTGACACTGGAAATAAAACTGAAAATATCTGCATTATATGTCATCGCAGGGCTTATCCGCAGCGGCTGGATGTTTTGTTTTCAGGGTAAGTGAAGCTGACACGTCTGTATTATTGTTTTAACAGAGGGAGTGGGTTTACCATGGTGACGCAAGTCCTTAATGGTGTTGCGTTTGGTCATAGTTACACGTTCACTCCACGGTCTGCCTTCTTTGACACGGTGCACAAATAATAGAGGGGAATCTCAGCCTCTCTTCCCCAGCTTTTCGTGAAACTCTAAGAAGAAGAAAAGAAATGTGTTATGCAAGAAATCAATACGCCCTGGAAATTAGGACATGAGATCCAGTCCACTCGCATGAGTTAAGCAATCAATTGCGGAATCCTGGAAGGCCTTACAAGGCCTGAGAAACTCTGAAAGTAAAGCGTGTCTAAGCACATGAAAATAGTAAGGAGGTGCTTGAGCATAACTGAAAAAATATACTATTAGATGCCAGGAAAATCTCAGCGGGAAGAACAGAAGGCATGGACATCCATCTCGCTGTGCTGTTGCAGAATGCCAGGTCATAGCTGTTGGAAATGTGGGCAGAATATCAAAGCTTGATTTCCATGTTAATGTGTTACAAATTATCTGTGCCTTTTTTTTTTTTAAATCAACTTACGTTTTTGCAGCTTTAGGTTAACCGTGCATATATTGTGACAGGAGCAATGGGGCTAAATCGCAGAACAAGGTAAAGATGTGTGGGTCCTCCAATTAATCCTAAAATCATCTGGCCATTTCCCATCCTTACCATCCAGTCCACTCTCAGGCTTTCCTCTTTTTCATGCTCAACTGATCAGTATGTGAGCAAGCAGAGACAGACAAAACTGGGACATAAACATGTTTCTTTGGTCACGCTCCTCGTTCATGATTTATGCCCAGTGTAATGGGCAGCCACTTCAGAACTTTGGGGGGGGCAGAGTGCATTTCAGACTACATGTGCCCAGTATGAACATTCCTCCAACTGCCATGTTCCTTAATTGAAAATCCACCCTCCCCCCCCCCACACACTCCACCCAAAACAACAATAAGATCCCTGCGTCCATCCTCCTATGACGTCTTGTTTTTCAGACAAACCCTCTTCTTTCGCCCAAACCATATCAGATATGAGTTTAAAACCAAAAGATGGGTTAGACAATACACTGACAGACTGCGGTAGATGCAATCAGTACCGAGACACAAGTATAAATTACGTTAGTCACACTGCAGGAGCCCGTAGCTGACTAACACTGATCTGGAAGCGTGATTAGAGAATTCTCCAAAGAAAATCCAATCTGTGCCGAATCACCGCTCCATGTTATTTGCAGCAAGACCAAGAACTACATACCAGGATACTAGTCAACCACCAGAGCTGTAGCTCCTTAAGAGCGACAGTAAGACCATGACTTCTCTTTATTTTTGTTCTGTATTTTTAGACAGTGTCTTGGATTTCGCTGTGAATACGTCCATCTGAGCTACATCTCTGCAAAAATATTCATCCGCTGTAGCTCCGCGTCTCTCCTGCGCGTAATTGTCAGCTACGGAAATATCTGCCGTGTCATGTTCTGTGCACATGTATTCTAGATTCTCTTGTTTAATTGCTTGGAGACCAAAATATTTGCATGTGGACTTGTGTGCCATTGTCACAGGTTTTCCATTGTCTTCTTATTCACTTGGCTTTTGTGCAGCGCAATATTTTCCAGATGTGTAGGTTACTTTGTAATAAAAATATAGCCGTTCATAATTCAGCAGTCAGGCCGCCAAGACGAAATCTAGCAGCTTGAGAAAACTCACTGCGTGTTAAGTAGGGCCGTCTTTCGGCAAACGCTAACGCTGACTATGGAACAAATTACTAGCTTGTGATATAACCACTGAGTCACTCGGACCCCCCACACTGAGCTTACTTCATGAGCTTCTGGGATCAATAACCTAAACAGCAATCAAAAAGCCATCTCATCCAGCTGTCGGCAAACAGTCCTAATGAATTTGCCTGGGCCCATTGCAGTTTAACGTTACGAACGAGCTCTATAGCTCGATAGAGCAGAGAGGTGTTCGGAATCCCTTCTTAATCACACGAGAAAACCCAGATATATCGTCACTGTCGCATGATTTGACTGACATCAGTACTGGAAGATTTCAGTTCAAACATCTAAATGTAAACTCATTGGAATAACAAATAGCTACATCACTTTTGTTATTAGCTTGAAATATGAGACCTGGCTACGTTCCACGCAGGTACGTTCAATGACGTCCCAGTCACAAACAACAATTCTTTGTAGTAACAGAAACACAGTGCAGTTAACGTCATACCATGACAATGCAAGTAAGCTGATAGAAACATTCATGCCTGGATACCATTATCTATCAGGAGGGCTCACTTATACCTATATAATGTAAACTTTTATTGGTTTTCTAATGCATAATGGGCATTTTAAGATTAGATTCCAGCCAGTAGCTTAAAGAAGATGAAGATAAGCTTAGAGAGGATTAGGTGAGACCTGAAAATTTGGTCAGAACAGGTCAGAGGGTTTTAGAGTTTTTATTTGGGCTGGTGAAAAGGTAGTTGGTTAAAGTTTCGAGATGTACTACAATATTTACCACAATATTTACTCTTATAGCCTGATTCATCACAGTATCTATCTTGCTGTCTGTCTTTTAAGTAGGGTTTTTTTTTGTCAAATTTACCAGATGTGTATTGAAGATAGTATGTAAAAATGGTTATTTTGGTATTATTCAGTGTTTTGGGTTAGCATAATATTTTGGGATATAATGGCATGTATGTCCCGCATGTGTTGTGCATTTGCTCTGGTTTGGATGCTGCATTTGGAGCTGTGTAGAGGAAGCATGGTGACATAATGAGAATCCAACAAACTGGATTTTCGTGACGGTATTTTCCAGCGTAGCTAAATGAAAAGGTTGTTCACTGGAGTGTGACACGTCAGTCCCCTGAGAATGTGTAAATCCGTTTAAAAACAATGGGTATTCGGTCAGTCAGCCCACACTCTGGCTTGTCAACACGCTGTTCCGTGAACTAGGAATGTGCTGGGCTATTGTGCCAAAGAAATGGTGTGACCATGTGGAACCGGTCCTGTAAGGTGGGTCCTATTAATTGCTTTCAGTTGATGGGGTGGAATTTGGGGGGGGGGGGGAGCAGAAAAGTCCCTTTTGCAAGTATTTGCCACCCTCATCCCGCTTCATGTGTAGTGGGTGCTGTTGATGTGTCTGACCTGACATCCCGAAATTACCATGACAATAGCTGATATTTCAGACGTTTCGGGGAAGAATGCGTGTGAGGCTCCTTTAACTGCACTTAGAGCAGATACAGTGGAGAGTGTCCCTAAGCATGTGGTCTGACTCAGTCCTCCATTTAGACATAGACTCCTATAATGTGTCGCTCCTCATCTGGGCCACCCAGCTTTGCTCAGAAAGCTGTGCCGCGTCGAAACCAGGCCTCCTGTGTCGCACGGTGAAAGGGCCTCTCTGCTGGCAAGCGAGGCTGCGGCTCATTGCCGCTTGGCACAGCGTGACAAGGAAAACCCCATTCCCCTTTTGTGGGGGGGGGAGGGGGGGGGATTCACAGAGGTGACAGGCGATCGTAAGATAAGCGATGGAAATCAAGCATTCCGGGCCGCCACATAACACCCAGCGTTACACGAAACATGGGCTGATAATAAGAAGCCGGAAGAGGCGACGTTTAGGAGGCAGATACAATGTAGCACAAGACATCAGTCTTTCTTTTCGGTGCCCAGGCTATGCTTTATGTTTTTTTTCCTTTTCCCGTGTCTAGTCCATTACCAAAAATGTCACTGCATTGTTCCGCCTGTCAAAAGCCCACAGCAGTCTATATTTTTTTAATAAGACTTGAATGTAAGGTCAAATACGTTTTTTTCTCCCCCTATAAATATATCTTTTCACTGCTTCTGCGTGAGAAAGATCCAGCTGTCAACTTTAACATATGCAGGATTCTTCCATAGGTTAGAATGATTGACGGCATGTTTTTCAGATCCCTGATTGTTTTCTTTTTTGCTATCTTTGAATCATTCAGGCAAATCCCTGAATCTGAGGAGTTGGGCTTTCGTGTTTGCAGCGTATTGAAATGGACTCTAGAATTTCATTGCAGATTTTACAGAAGAGTTTTAAAGTCAAATAGTTATGTCGCATATATAAATGTGTACTGTTGTTTTCTATGTGCTCAGATGACAGCGTCGGCATGACAGAGACTTATGAAATGGAAAAAGTGACACTCATTTGTGAGAAAGAGAAATTAAAATAAGGTGGAATAACATGAGATATATGAAATTAAAGTTGATTACAAAAGGTAAGAAAAAGTTCCACTGGATCAAATGTCCTTGGAGAATGAAAACACCCTAACAATGTCATCTGCTGGAAATGATTTGCTCCCTTCTATTTTAAATGGTGTCGCAATGGCTTCCCTAAGCTGTTCAAATTAGAACATAAGCCAGGCTGAAGCATTTGGCATCAGTGGCCTCATTTCTGTCAGGGTTTTCTCTGTGTGATGATTTCAATGAAATAGTCAGATTGGAAATAATACAATAATAGAGACTTATTGTAGACTATAGGGATAGATCAGGGTTAGTCTCTGGGTTAGGATTAGGGTTAGTCTCTGAGTTAGTCGTCAGTCTATGGACCCTCCTTGATGTGATATATACTTAGAATTGCTTATGTGAAATAACCCTAGAAACTGCATCACCTTTGCAGTTGCATCACAGTCAGTTTTTTTTTTTGTTCTGAAATATGCAAGCACCACCCCACATCAGATATATAGAAGCTGTTTTTACCATTGGAAATTATCCCCATCCACCGTGAGTTAGGGTTGGTGTCTCTGAGGGTCAAAGAAAAGTTTATTTAGAGTGACGAATGTTTGACAGCAGAATTTATGTGGAGACAAACCAGAGACAAAACCCATCAAATTTGCTGATGTATGGCCAGATCTGTGCACCATTACTAGAAGTGAAATCTTTCTCTGAGCTCCCAGGTTTTTAAATGATCTAGCACGCTCCTTCAATGATAATCGGAAACATTTGGTGTTCTAGTTTCCTGCTGTAAATATCTTTCCATCTGACAAAAATCACTAAATTCCAGATTTACCGTAGTAAGAATATATATATATATATTGTGTGCCTCCGTGTGGGGGGGATGGGGCCATTAATTTTTGTAATATAAACACCTGTATATCTTCAGATGTCCAAAAAATGCTGGCGTGTCGAACGTGTGCCGTTCCTGCTGCCCCCCTGATCATCTCTAAATCTCCGTCTGTGGTTTGGTTACCAGTTCGATAATGCGTCCCTATTATTTTATATTTGCCACTGATAGTCCCAAAACAAGGGTGAGAAAAGACGTTCATCTGGAGAGCACATCTCTGAGGACATTCTAGCGGTTTGCTGAGCCAGTGTGATAAGCTGAGGCCGGAAACCGAAAGGGGCTCCATCAATGTTCGTCCCACAGGAGGTGTCAGAAAAGGGTCGGATTACGTGCAGATTACAAGAGGGCCAACTTTCTCCAGTGGCAGGAAGTGAGCTGCCACCCCGCGTCCATGTGCCCCTGCTGCATTCTGCCCCTTTCCGTGGCAAAGTCTGCCAGTCCGTGATGCCAGGTCTGAGATAAAAATATTGTGGCGGGTATTTGCAGGGTTCTGGTTACAGGCAGAGTCCTCTTCCAGGAACCGCTTGCTTTAGGGACCAGAGTGTCAGCAGACCTGTGGGAAGCGGCTGGGAGGGTCCGGGTGGGGGGGGGGGGGAGTTGCTACCAGGACAACCAGAACTAACAGCTGGGGCCCCCATGGGCCCCACAAAACAGCAGTTTAAACAACATAAAGCCAGGCTCGCTCGACTGCCACGCGTTCCAGGCATGTTGTGAATGGAGGTCGTCAGAGTGTCGCTGAAGGACATGCAGATCGTCCACCATCATGCTTTACGTCTAAATATATACACGAAAAACAAGGGAAACCCTGAATACAGCTGCAGAACTGATCTCGTAAAGTGAAACGCCTTTACAGGGACGAAATCACATGTTTTCTTTTCTGTATTATTGATCTGTATTTCTATTAATTTATTTTTGCACCTGGTGTACCAAATTTTTTAAGTCTGCAGCATTACTTTATTTAGTGCGATTAGTTAGCTGTTGTATTTATCCATAACTACTGTACTTCTGGAACAACAGTGTGCAGCTTGAAAGACCCCAGAAAGTCCCGTAAGACCTTGGCCAGTGTGCATATCATTAAAGCCTGTCTCAGTATGGGGGCGGATCCCAGTCAGCAGCCTGCTTTCTTATTGGTCCACAGCCTCCTATGTGCGATCACATGGGCCACAAACATCTTTCTGATCAGTCAGCAGTTAAAAAACGAACTTGATTTATGTATGCATCTAGGAATCCTTTCAATATTTGGTTCCAGTTACCACAGTGGCCTGTAGCCTGGCTGTTTTGGGGTATGTGAATCTTAATGTTACTTTTTAAAGAATACCTTAGAAAGTGAAGTGGATTTGTTTGTTCACATTAACTCACTTAATCCCGAAGACATACAATCACAGTCCAATCTCTCACTGACAGTGTTAAAATATTTACACTTGTTGCAATACGGCTATGTGCATTTTCCCGAAGGGGCCCAGACGACAATTAAACAAAGTTTGGAAGCTTACAAACACATCACTCAGGCACATAGTGAATTTGACTTGTTTTGGAAAGAGTTACAGTATGTCCCCTGAAAGGTTAAAACATTAACAAAAGTCCCACTGAAACTGTGAGGCTCGATTGTGCCATTGCTGTATATCTCTTTAGAAAGGGGGTCTTTTTGGGGGTGTTTTTGTTGTTTACATTACAAGATTCTCATGTAATATATAGTGTGAGAACTCATTCATGATTTACTTGGGAACTGGGCAAATCCTTTCTTTCTTTTCAGAGAGAAGTATCTTCTTATCTCTTTTATGTCACATATAAAAAGACAAACAGCAGTCATATTAATTTATGATGTACCTGTGAGGCATGTTTTTTCATGAACTCACAACTAAGCCCCGGGTAGAAGGCATTAATGTATAATTTTCAGGAAGACACCCTTTCATATGTTTGTTTAACAGGGAGGCTCTCTCTGATTAGCCCTGCAGATTCACCCCTACAGGCCTGTGGGTTTCAACCCCACACCTGGCTCCATTCGCCTCTGTTTCCTCCGTTGTTCCTGCACTCTGAAGATGCGGTTAGATGACTGGGCGTCACTAAAATGCTCCCACTGTGTGCCTTGCGACAGACTGAGCATCCAGTCCAAGGTGTTCCCTGCCTTGTACCAAATGCTAGATAAGCAGTTATGGGAAATATTTGGATGTTTATTCATTTTTAAGTCTGCATGGTGAGACCTTGTGCACTTTAGTCGAGCTTAAACCTCTTTAAGATGGCTTGTTGAAGCTCCATGCCTAGAATGCAAGAATATTAATCATAATGCATAATTAGTGCCACACTGCACCACAGCTAATTTAGTTTTATTCTGCAACTTTTGTTTCAATGATTTTCAGTCAATTATGACTACGTTTGGGAAGTTGACAGTACCAGTTGGATTATCCTGTTGCCACGGACATTGCTTTTACTTGAAAGATCTTGTAAAAATAATTACAGTTGAATACCTCACAGATACTGCTTTTAAGTCAGCGTTTAAGTGTCCTTAAATCAGCGGAGTAACAAGCAAAGCCTGAGCAGGTTAAATGTGTGGCAGTTATAAGGTGTATTTAAAGTAACCTCCCTACATCCTGAGCACCTCTAACCCCCAATGAATCATGGAAACTTTTTCCAGATAAAAATCCTAATGATCGTGCAGAGTAGCATGGCCCACTTGTTTCAAACAACCATGAAATGCTGTGGAGTCAGATTAGACCTGATTAGACCTGCCCCACTCTGCTACCTACCCTCTCTACCCCTCTCTGTTCCAGCCTCAATCACAGCTGCACCTCTCTTTGTCTGCGCTTCGGAAGTGGTCTCACCAGGGCAAGATGCTGACTTATCACTTATCACACACCCCCCCATACACACACACACACCTCCTGGCTTTTTAGAGTTAAAGACATCTGAGTCTTACAATCCTACGCAGTTGTTTATTATTTACATTAAATGCTGGTTATACTTACGTCAAAGCAATATAGAATTTAGTGTGAGCAATGTAGCTGGTGGTGGATGTTTACATTACCAGGGACATGAACAATGCGTAAGACAGACTGCAGCAATCCAGATATATGAATTAGCCATTTTTGTTCATTGAGTGGTCGATCAATGTGTCAATAACATATATTAACATGTATTAACATTAAAATATTTTATGCTGGTGTTTTATCTCAGTACGCTAGTGTAGCAGACGTAATATGATTTTCCCTGAGAAAAATCTGAGAAAAAAAGCTTAATTAAAAACTCCCCTTTGTTCTGATTTTAGTACATTAATGCCACATGGTTTGCAGTCTGTATTTATTTAGAAATTTATTGATCAGTTAAGTATTACATCCCACAGATCTTGTTAGACATTTATGTGCTTTTAAAGACGTTTTCCATTTTCAAGTTTGTCTTGGACTGGAGCATCTCAAAGTTATTTTCTCTTTCTGTTTTCCAGAACCTCTTATCTACTGAAAGGTTGCAGCAGGTCTGGAAACTATCTCAGGAAACGCAGGGCACATGGTGAGATACAGTCTGCATAGGATTCCAAGCTTCTCCTCTCTATTAAATAATGTAAAAACAATTCAGCAACTAATACACGTTTAAACAAAACAAAGTACTTTGAATGATAAAAACTAAAGATTGCTCGAGCAACGTTTTATTATGAATTTACGTGCTTTTTGCTATTGCAGCTTTAAAAAATATGTGCTCACAGTGCCGGTGGTAAAACTCTTTGAGCGCAATTACTCATTCCAGTGTAGTCTTATTTTATAAGGTATTTTTTTCTGTTCTTGTTTATTCTTTATTATTTCTATGTAGGTGGTTTTTGTTAGTTGCTGTAGAAGTCTCTAGGTTTGTACCCGACAATTTAAGCAATAAACATGTCAACAAGGAATCTTCTTACTTATTTAAGCTGCCGGTAGTTTATGTAATAGGACAAATTGAGCTAAGCACATATTTGAGATTTTTACTGCTTTCGTTACGTGTCATTAGACAATGTGCTCAAAAGCATCCTCAGCATAATTTTGAGGTGAGATGGTGAGGTTACACACTATATAACCTGTAATAATCTTTTTTGCTCTAGCTAGCATTATATGTGTTGTTTTTTCATTGGTTTCTGCTGACTTATTTCTCCTTCATACTCAATCATCCACACACACACACACATACCCGCACACACACACACACACACACACACACACACACACACAGCATTGTGAAGCGGAGGTGTCTTTAGGGTGGCCCCTGCTGGAGGGAAGTGGAAGAACATATTATGTAAGGTTCTAGGTCTAACTTCCCCTTTTAACAAGATGGCTTTTTGTTGAAAGACTTGCTATAATTCAAGCCATCTGTATATGCATATCCATCTGATCTGTCAATTTGTGGACCACATATTCCTGAGGCCTAATGTCACTAGAGACTGAACCTTGCAAAATATGGGTCAGAAGGTGACCGAATTCTGAATGGAAACATCCAGAATCATCCTTCACCCAACGAATCATAATGTCCTTATTGGTCTGATGTAATGAGACCATCTTCAGTCAATGTGGGCTTAACCATTAAAATGATCCATCTTATCCAGCCCTTTTCCACTTTACTTTACTACAACGACGTTGTTTGTCGTCTGTAGGATCTGCAGTGACCTGTAGTGTATTTTTGGTCGTTCCCTATGGCTCCTGTATAATCTCCCTCACTTCATCTGCTGGGCATTGTACACGTCGTTAAAAAACCACGTGGATCATGTGACAGCCTGTTCTACTAGTTGCCCAAGACAGTGAGGTGTGATGGTTTCTCTCCTGACCTTTTTCCAAAATCTACTTTAAAGAGTTTGAAGGGTGCGATTCACACCTCACCAAATGCTTCTTTCCATACTACAGTACAGCTAACAAATGGGGATCTAGCAAACACCAAGGTACCATAGCTGATTTAGCAAGCTTGTTTTGTGTGTTATAAATTACTCTACAGGGGTGCGAAGGGCTGAAGGAATGAATAATATTTATAGATAAATCTTATACAAGGTGGAAACTTTGCCTTGGAGATGTAAGTCACCAAAAATGACTTATGGTTTCACAGTTTCTCCACTGTACTGAAGCTTATCCACATATATTTGGGTCCAACCAGCTATTTCTTTATCTACATTGTCATAGCTGCCAGTTTTCTGTGGTATGTAAATGCTAATCTTCTTTAAATTTTGTGCAAACCTATATCATATAAATTCTGGGGAGGCACAGTAGCTCAATGGGTAATCTCATACCTCCAGGGCTGGGGGTACGATTTCCACCTCCAGCTGTTTGTGTGGAGGTAGCATGTTCTCTGTCGTTTCTGGAAGTATTTTGGTGTCCTGGGACCTGTTTCATAAAGAGGGATTTCTTGCTTATCTGGATAACATGTTGAATTTAAGTTAGTCTAGGTTAAATGTACGTGAACGAGGATAAAGTCCGTTTAACCTAGATTACCTTGAATCTGACAAGTTATCCGGCTAAGCAAGACATCCTGCCCCTGCTGTTGTCCAAAGACATTATTAGGTCAGAGTGTGTCCCCTGTGATAGAGTCCTGGGTGCCTTGTGCCATTTGCTTTCTGAGATGGACCCCAAGCTTGATTGGTATGGATTGATGTAAACATTTTTGTTATTAAAACACTCTGATTTCTTTGGCTTAATCAACAAAAATCACTATAAAATGACCTATTATTCTTTATTAGGTACCCCTCCATAGTGACAGGTGTGACCCCGTTTTCTGTCTAGAACCTCTTCAAGGGCTGACAGCTTGTTCATTTTTAGATGACATTTTGCATACAGCATTTATGCTGAGCTGTTACTTTTAGCACTTGCACCCGTCCTGTTAGCTTTAACCAGGCTAACCATTGTCCTCTGACCTCACTCATTAACAAGGTGTTTTCAGCAACAGATCTGCCGCTGACGGGATGTTTTTTGTTCATCACACCAATCCCTGTAAACTCTAGACCCCTTAGCACATATGAGAACCCCAGTAGGGCGGCTGATTCTGAGATGTTGAACCACCACATCTGGAACCAACGGTCATACCACATTTAAAGTCACTTAGATCACGCGCCTTTGCTGCTCCAGTGCTTAGCTGCACTGTAACTGAACCCCTTGACCCTGATGTGCATGTTGTATATATTCAGTTGCAGCCACATGATTTGCTGTGTGGAGGAGCAGACTTTGGGTTAAGGAGCAGATGTACCTAATAAAGTGGCTGTTGAGTATTGTTCCTTACTATCACTGCATGCCAGTGAAACATTATTTTGTTGAGCTCTTCTATTTTGCAAAAGAAAAACCGATTGGACAGTCAGACAAAAATGTTTATCTTTCCTAGTGATTTTAAATTGTGCGGTGAGCCTTGATTACATATAATGCAGTGAAAATTAAAGTGAGACTAGTTTTTCGAAACGGACGTAAAAACTCTTCAAGGGATATTCAGGTCTGAATGTCTATTAAGACGGCTCATGTTGACCTTCCTGTTGTTGATATTAGCGATTCCTAAACTACCCTCCCTTCAAAATTTATTTGTGCTTGTTAATTTTAGTTACCGTTGGATTCCCTTAAGTCAAAAAATAGAATTCTCTCCAGCTAGCAGACCTGGGGTGTGTTTCCCAAACAATGATGTAAGTTAGCGTTCTACGTTAGTTCAAACCAGCTAAAGTCCAAAGTACGACTGTTTCCCAAAACAGTACCACAAGAGTGTAAACCACGTTAGTTCGAACCGCCATAGTTTGAACTATAATGGTTCCAGAGGGGACTGGTCTGACACTCACAGCAGGCCATGAGCAAAAACTCACCAACCTCGTAATATGATTATAAATATGGCAGTTATACCGATATTACATTATTAATTTACTGTGTCAGTCATATAACACCAACAATTGTATGAAAAACAGTAATAGGGTGATAGTATTGATACTTGTATGATGCTTCTTGTAGAGGAAAAAACTATTAGCTATTAGGCTACAATGCATTTAGTGATATCAACTATCTGTAATTATGTTTTTTTTTACTTTTTATTTTATTATTTTAATCGCACTATAAACACTCATAAGTTCCTGACCCACCCCTACTGTATTTGCACATCCTTAGTTGCTCAGCGAGATTGATGGGTGCACAAAACACGCACCATGGTATACCAAATTTCTCACCTTCACAGCTATTGGTTCGTATACAAGTCCTGCTGTGTTTATTTTTTAATCTATTTTCATAGTAATTCCGTTTTTTGCCATTAATTTGCCAGTGTTTTATTTGCCTTCCCCATGTTTTTTCCTATTTAATACTGTGTGGACGTACGACAACACCACCAGCTTAGCTTATTGTTAGATAAGTTCTTTTGACAATAGTTTATTTCAGGTAATGTCATCCCCTTTTTGGTTTTACTGTATAAATATTACAGTATTACACAATGTGGTATTGCGATGTCATAACTGTGCAATCCTACATATTTATCAAACTAATTAATTCTACCATATAGCACAAATATGGTGGGTAAACATCATCATCTCCAATCATATCATACTTTTAAAGCACTTGACATTATAGATATTTGTACAGCAGGATTTTTTTATACTTTCTCCTCATTTACTTGGTGACTACCCTCCATTGACTGCATTTTCCACCATCAATGACATAGTCACTCAGAATTAAGCTTCTGCTACAGCCTGTGAGCGCTGTGGTTCGAACTTCACAACTTAACGACGGTGTTTCTGAACGTTCGTCGGACTATGGTTTTGGGAAACACCTGTGTCACTTAACGATGGATCATACTATGTAAGTTCACAACATCGTTACCTCGATACTTTCGGGATAGATGGTTTCGGGATGGTTAGTAACTATGCTTTCGGGAAACGCGTCCCTAGCTAGTTGAACTAGACAGCTATATGCTATGTCCTGAAACTCAAAATATTACACTGTAGGTTCAACTATACAAAAAATTCCCACTGAACTACAGACCATACATACTACTGTACAAAAGTCTTAGGCAGTCAAAGAAATTGTTTCAAGATGTTCATCTGGGTACTAAGTGTATATTAGCTGAGAAAACATCACACTTTATCATCAGATTAGATGCAAATGAGCAATAGCACAATAAAAAATAATGAGATTTTCTCATGTTCTCCAGAAAGTTATTAATATTTTTGTTGGATGACTTTCATTCCCAAACCTCTCCTTAGGGCCACCCCAGCCAATCTATATCCTTGTAAAATTTCATCACCAACTTACTCAATTGAATAATGTAATTGTTTAAAATAACGTGACAGGGTATTGATTACCCAAGGATGGCGTGCTAATGGTAGAGTCAACAAATACATACATATACTTGTATGATTATTGCAGATATTTTCTAAATCTATTTTATGCCAGAAAACTTCTTGTTAACACACTGCGTTATTGCTGTCATAACTGATTGAATCCTTGATTGCATTAATGGATGCCTTATTTTGTTGCCCAAGAAGGAGAATAGTATGAGAATAGATTTTAAGAGACCTATACAGTTACTCCTCACTTAACAAACGAATTCCGTTCCTGCGACCAGGTCATTAATCAACTGACATTTCAAGTACAAGAATAGAGGAAATCACCTGTAATATACATAGGTTTACATACTGTAAATACAGGTAATCATTATTTATTCTGAATAAATGTCTTTCACCTTTATTCTATATTCTTTATTCCTTATTTCACCTTTAACCCACAAAAGAAATTGCATGTCAGGATGTATGTTTTTGATGAATTTGCTCTGATTTTGTTAATTTTGACATCTTTTCTCATCTCAGTAACTCCTTCCCTTTATTTATTGCAGAAATAAATGACAATAAAGCTGAGTAACTAATTTTAGAAATTAGAAAAAATTAATGACACAGTAGTGAGTTCATGACAATGACTCACCTTTATTTTCATGATTAAAAATTTTAATACTAGGTTATTTTTGTTACGTTTTAGCTGAACGCGGGTAAGGCGGATGGGCAGACAGGCAGGCAAGGATCAGGCAGGCAGTCCAAAGTCGGGGAAACTGGGGTTTATTCAGAGGACTATGGACTAGAGACATCAGACGCTAACTAACAACAGCTAACATCAATGACAGACCAGGAACTGAGGTAAGACACGGACTGAAATAGACCAAACAGGGTACAGCTGGGAACAATCAGGGAAGCACACGTGGATAATCGGGGGGGTGTGGCACACAGGAGGATCGTACGAGCTGGGCGTGACAATATTCATATGAGATTAATCGCGATTAATCACAGTAACCTGTTATTAATTCTTTTTTTTCCTAGTTTCAGCCCTAATTTATTTGTATCATGCTGTAAATATATGTATTTACTGTGCTTTGTCCTCAGTTATCCAAAAAAGCTGGTTGAAAAGCTGATGAAAGGGTTACCAGTTAATGACTGCAGTTGCTAGTAATGGAACAGCAGGGATGCCAAAAGCTAATGGAAGCTGGGCAAACTGAAGGAGCAGTTAAGGTACATTTGATAATACAGCTACTTGTGCCCGTTGCATTAAAATTTCCACACCTGCCAGTGTCCAATGGTAACACTTATCGCCGATCCCTGGAAAAATGTTGGCTGGGATGTCAGTGTAAAGCTCGGCTTTACTAGATCCCAAAGAGTAGTGTTTGTAACTGACTGTTGAACGCAGACATCTTTTTTTGGGGGCCTTTCAGGTGGTAGAATAAGGTAGTGAGTGAGACAACAGTGATGTAGTGCATGACAGAACACGTCTGAAAATAATGGCCTGTGTTTGTAGTTAAATGTTATGAGGTGGGTTATGTACACTACACACACAACAGTTACTTGGAATTGCTTCTTCTTTACAGAGCAAAAAATAGGGGCTGTTCACAACCAGCAAAAATGTTAGAATTTGCATAATAACTACCAATAAACTTGACTGTCAAATTTTAGACCCTAATTATACCCTCTCAGGCTTTTGCTGTAACATAATTTAGAATTCTTCGCAATGCTGCTCATGTGGTATTTATTTTTCTGCGGGGAAGTATATATGCATATTAATAATCAGAACTGGAAATATATTAATTTTATTTAATTTCGGGCCATTAAAGAGGAAATAAATATGGATGATAAATCATACTTGTTTGGAAACTGTTCCCCTTAGTTTTTATGCATTCATTTAAATGACTTTTCAGTTCAACAAAGAAATGAAATACTGAGATATTAAGAACATCTCTACATATTTACAGCCTGTAGCTGTTGCAGCATCTTTGAGACATTCAGCAATTTCTTCAAGGGTACCCATGTGGTAAGACCTAGTGATGTCATTGGTGCAGGAATGCATCCTATATTGGGGGTATGGTTTTGAAGGCTTCTTCTCAGTAGCATAAGGGAAAAAAAATCAAATGTAACAATCCTGTAGTAACACTGAAGTGAAGAGGAGAAATTCCATTGTTGGTGCAGATCATGGTTGCTCCTGCTTTTGTTGAAGCAGCACTTGGTCCCATATGCAATACTCTGCATGTTCCCTTCAGACCTTTCTGTACCTTGATATCTTACTGTAAGAGGTAATTGTCTATACCTCTTTCCCTGCTTATAAAACAAGGTGGGATGAGCCTGGCAGTTGTGGGATCATGATGTCTGCAAATAAAGTTAATCTCTTTGTTTGTCCGTCAGCTTAAAAGGTGACATCCAATATACATAGCTATGCAGAGTAAGAACCGGATGAAGGAGTGAAAATTTACCCTGCGCTGCACTTTGGGGGGGAAAACTGATGCATTTCAGTGGAATTGCTGAAAAGATAACAGAATATCACTTGCACCGGGTTAAGACACAAGATGACATGCTTTCTGTCAAGCTAAAGTTTCCTGCAGCGTTGGTGGGCCGACAGGACTGACAAGTCACCCCTTTAAAAGATAAATCTCTTCTTAAACAACTGCAAAATCTCTCCAGACTGAATGAGCCCTTATAGACCCCTAAGATGGCACATAAGACCCTTGAGTGGAGATTTTTCTTTCTATGAGACTTGGAACTTCTGCTAATGGTAGGTCATAATGCAGTGGTTATTACCTTTCAGTGGAAATTAATAATATGAACTCCAGACTCAATAATACTAGCTCAAGATCTCAATACTACAGATAGCTGTATCTGTATGGTAGGTGCCTTAGTCACTCACCCAAGAGCTGTCACTCAAAAAAAAAATGTATTAATAACCAAAAGACTCATGCGGGCTATAGATATGGTTCACAAAGCCAGCCTCAGCTGGGTTATGTAGACCATCAAGGGGAGATTGAGCATGCTAGCCCCATTTAGCATTCTAATCACTCTTTCTTCACTACCACACTTCGCGTACTTCCTGTTACCTAATACTGAGATGTAGGGCACTATGACACTGATGGTATCGAGCATTTAGTGATCTGTCAAAGATTTCGCTTCCAAATGTAAGAGGTACTTCGGCAACCAATCCAGAAAACCACATGGAGTCCCATCTGAGGGGGGTAACGCTTATTCTTTGGCTTACGATTCCCCTCATTCCTCTCAGCAATGAGCAATGCGCAGCATGACAAAGCCGTCGGTGCCAGATATGGCTGAAGGAACTAAGAGAGTGCTGCTCAGTCAATCTGGGGTCATTTAGACTGTGGAAGCCATAGGTACTGTCTCTCCCGCCAATAGGAATCTGATGTCCGACCAAATGTTGGGCCGTTTTCTTTTGCCATATGCAAATCAGCTATAGACTCCAATTTCATATCATGGAAAAGCTCTGGCATCAAATGCAGCGTCAGCTGTTACATCAGATGGTTGATGAATACACAGCAAGAACGGCACCTACCTACGCCAACCTTGTGAGCAGAAACGTATCGGCATTTCCATTAACGCAGCGAAGCGTCCCGCAAGGCAAGATCGCCGACTTTCAGCACTGGGCCTTCCCCGAGCCATGAACTAATGACCTTAACGGTACATTTGCATACACTCATCTAATATGTGTAAAATGAGCTCACCTGGAGGGGGAGGGGGTGCTGCTGCTGCTGCTACGCCGGGTATGACACAGATGATCATCTGGCTAGGCCTCCACAGCCCTTTGGAGATCTTGGGTAAGTATGTAGCAGCAGGTCAATCATCGGGCACCACTGACATAGTTGAGAATAAACCAGCATATTCTGCCGATGTGTTACGGTAAGACTGTAAGGCATGCGGGGGTATAAAGATGCCATTAGAGACACCTTACAGGATTAGGCTTAAGGATATTCACATCAACACTCTGTTATACACGTTTAATGACAGCCCTTTGAGCTGAACGTCTTTCTGTCCTTAATCTCACTGCGTGCTTTGACTGAAAAGAACAAATCTTGTTTGCTTGCATAATAATACTGATTATTGAAATATTCTTGTAATAAATGCAACTGTCTCCAATATATCAGACCTTCTGAAATTGTGATATGTTGAAATATCCAACTCCAACAAAGTCTGTAGAACAAATGATAGAAGGTGGTTGACTCTTTGTTATGTATTTATGTCACAAGTCACTGTTCAAATGCGCACTGGCATCCAGTTTCTGGTTTAAAGTATTGTTTAAACTTATTTTACCAGTGTACACCTCAGGATTTGTCTTAAATTCCATTTGAAATGCGAAGGCAATACATCCTTTCCAGAGTCTCGTAACATTTGATCAGCTCTTTTCCACTTTTTCGTAATACCCACCTTTCTATTGAAAAATTGTGCAAAGAATGTAAAGCTATGAAGACAGGACAATAAACAATTCCAGTGGAATGATTTGAGAATAACCTCTACCTTTGTCTTGAAATTGTCAAAAGTAGTTCTGTGAAATGGCAAACTTATTGTTTTTTACAGAAACGTTTATGAAAAAAATGTTACTTTGGGATGTTGGAATACCTGCAAGGCATGGGAAGGGGAAATGAACCAATAAACAAACAGATAAATTGTAGCATAACTCTGAAAGTTAAGTAGCCCTGAAAAGCGCCACTGGCACGTTGCTCTTGCAATGATTTTCCAACAGTTGACTCCCATTAGCCACAATGCAAAACAGATGGACTGGACGTAGTCTGCCACAGGTATCAAAATACTTGTCAGGGGCGTGTAAAATACATGATATCCTGCTTCTGGCAGGGCTGCTTTGCCAGAAACGTGAAAGCCCTTAGCTGGGCAGAGGGTCCTGGAGTTACAGACGTGTGGCAGGTGACGCCCTTTGCTTTTTGCTTTGTTTTTATTGCCTGTTCTTCAGAAATTCAGCTCCTGTGTCAGCTGTCCTGCCTCGACTATCCCTCTGACCTCTGTAAAAGTCACTGCACCTGTGCCCAAAGACCTGCAGGCCACATACTCAGGGGGCTGTCGGTTAGCATATACTTGTTGCTTGACGGAGCTGTTTGTCATACTAAAACTTTGGATTCACCACATTTCAGCTGAGGAAAAGTATAGCTCGAGCTTTCTGTGGTGATTTGTTGTTGATTCTGCCTCTTTCAGAGCCTAGCCTAGCATTCAGGGGCAGGCGAACTCTTGCCTTCCCGTTCCCCTGGTCTTTTCCTGTATAGTCCGCAGCGTCCTAAGAAATTCCTTGGCATGGCCATACCGTAAACATATTTACTTTTAGTTTTGCTGTGCTTGGTCCTTTTTCAGGAGGTTTAGGTACAACAAATTAAAGATCCCAAGTGAGGTTTGTCGGGTTAACCTCTGATTAATTGCTGAGTTTCAGCTCATTCAGTTGTGGTGAGTGCACGCTACTGTAATTCTCCAGCTGCTGTCTTTAGCATGACCAGTACGATACACACAACCCAATGGGCCCTCTAACCACATACCAGAGCACTTTAAATAGTTTTCTCTCCCAGCCTTCACTCCATCAACAATGTGGACCAGGAATTTGTAATGTTGTGTCTCTTCCGACGCAAAACCAATCTAAATATTATGCTATTTTGGAGTATATCATAACAGAGCCTGACGTGCTTTGCACACAGACAGGCTGAGAAAGCCCTACTGCAAGTGGCTTCGAAAGGGATGAACTGCGTCGAGGTGGGGGGAGGGGATGCATACGATGAGTTCAGCCCTGGAGATGTCACACAAGTTTAATGGAAAACCCTCTGGAATTCCTTCATCCCCTATGTTATTTTTAACGTTCTCCAGGCATCATTCCTAATTCTATTTGGGAAAAATATGGTTTTCATCTCCCAGTATTTACTTCAGGGCAGCTGTACAAGGATCCAAGGTAAATGAAAACGATAGTCCCTCCCCTCACCTAACTGTGGCACATCACATTGCAAATCTAGTTCAGCTATTCTTTTTCATTTTGTTTTGTTTATTTATTTATTTGTTTTTTTTTCTGTGTGCATTCGAAAGGGAGCTGGTCTGGAGCCATACTCCGAACCACAAACCGTCGCACACGGTCCCACAGTGTGGCAACAAAGTTTCGTAGATGCAGTGGGCTTGGGAAACATTCTCAGATGTTTATAATGTCGCTTTTCTGTTTCAAATAAAGAATGAGCCTGTATTGGCAAAGCACATTCAAATGCCAGTAGAAAATGTATTAGTTTGGTGATAATAAAGAAATGCAGGTCTACATGTGTAACTTTTTCAGAGCCAGACGTGATGTGTTACTGCCTCTTTTGCATCTGCTAATTAAATACATGTAAATATCATGCCCAGAAAAGGGTTTAAGAACAGACTAAGGTGGGAAAGAAATGAAAAAGAAGGCTTAAACCATCATTTTAATCTTCAAGATGCTATTTAAACCATTTCAGAGGAGCTGTGCAATGCAAGAACAGATATTTTTCAATAAAGTGACACTTAAATAGTTCCCAAGATGAATGGCTGACAAGTGAGAGAATTGATTTCACACTATCTGATGTGATGTTAATAACCATTGTTTAAGGTTCTAAATCCTGAATGTCTCACAATGCAAATGGTGCCCGTTTAGTCGTTTCAATGTACTCCAGGTCTTCACAGAATACTGCATGGAAGCGACGGATCTTTTGAGGTGCCTCATTGGGTATGCACTGCAGATTATTCCACAATCAAGTTGATTAAAAGAAGCAAATGAGTCCCCCTGATTCTTGCACATTGGTAAGGAGGGACGAAATTAAGACGCCATTCCGTAGGAGAAACGGTAAACTTTTGAACCTGTTACCTCTGTTTACTTCCTTGTTGTGTATGGATTCTGGCTGCCTTTGCTTTTGTTGAGGGTACAGTCCGGGAGTTTGGACTTTTGCTGAACTTTTCCCATTAGCACATTTCCCAACCTGTACCATTTCCAACGTATAAAGGGTATATAATGCCAGTAAAGGAACAAACCACTAAACAAGTATATTTTAACTGTGGTACAAATCAACTGTTTCACATTGTCATGCACAAATGTTGTTTTGAGCCTTCTGATTCCACTCAAAGCCCAAGGATTTACAGTTAAGCTAATTAGCATTTATAAATTGCCTGTAGTGTTGATGCCCCTTAATGGCCTGGCGTCCCATCCAGGATGCACCACAGCATAGTGCCTTATGGTGCCTGCAATGAGCTCCAGAACCCCAAGAGCCCTGACCAAGATAAGTGCTTAGAGGATGGATAGATGGCTGTCCATTACAGAACTGTACTGTGACGCTATGTTGAGTTCACGGAGATAAGGCTTTAAACCAGCTTATATGGTACTATCTTTAGTCCAACAAAGCAGGCACTGGGTTTTTTAATCTTGCTGCACACCTGGAACTAGTTATTATTCCGATAAACGGAGCTTTCTCAAGCTTCTTTGCTGGAAGAACAGCCCATTCTCTAAATGGAAGGAGGCAACTAGTTTTTGTGCTGTTTGGCTGAAGATCCACTATAGGCTGCCATTATCTCAAATTGCAACCCTGGGACGAAACTGAGATGGTACACTCTTAACCTCAGCAAATAGTCTCAGATATCTTGGCACGCATGGCGATAGCTCTTTTAAAAATTTATGCAGTGTAAACACTTATTCTGTTGTCACTCAGCATGAATATATAGTAATGGCACATGAGAAGCATTAATTGTCAGCAATCCCTATACTGAATTATACTCGAAGCAGTAGAGCCCATTGTTGCACATATAAGGGTGGAAAGGTTTAAAGTGAAGAACCAAGAGCTCCTTTTTTTTGCTAACCTTCGGCAGGCGTCCCACTCATATCTCTGGTTTGCTGTGTTAATCATCCTAACTGAACATCCCGAGAAGTTTTTGCAGAAAGCTTCTGTCTTTCTGCTGGAGCTCTTCTCTTTCAACTCAGCCCCATGAAGCATGTCATTTTGCTGGCTCCGGAGGATTTTAACCCCCCCTCAGGTCCCTCCTGTATTTGCTGATTGCCTCGTCACTCATGTCGTCACCCGTGGAAACTTTCGTCTTCGGGCTCATTAGCCGAACACCACAGAGCCTTTGCGCAATGTGAGACAGTCAGACTCCCCAGCAGCTACGAAATCCTGATGGATCTTACACCCTGGATCGGTCACGGGGGAAATATTACATTAAGTTAAATTTTGCATGAATAGTTATGATCAATATGTATTGTAAAAGTGAAATATTAGTATTTGTAATAAAATGCAAAGGTTTTTTTTATAAGTAGTTCTAGCATTAGACATATAACAGGGAAACACAAGAAGGTCAGAACTGTAAGGTACATACACGGTGGGAGACTTATACAAGCTAAGAACACGCGAAGATCGGACAGGGTCCACACAAGGCACGGGCAAACATGTACACGACAATAAGGAAATACAACTATAATCATAGCTACTACACCAACAAAAATACAAGGGCTATTTCCAGTGACATACAGGGGTTATTTACACACGCTCGCGAGGCATGCTGGGACAAGCAGTTCTCACCAACGCTACAATATGTTTGGTAATACTTGAGAGGGCACAAACAATACATGGTAACATTTGACAAGACAGTACCTGAGTAGTTACTTTTCAAGTACATTTGTGGTTAATTAATGCATTAAGTAAGAGTTCGCTCATGAATAATTAAAAGTATAATAGCATATTGCTTGTGCCCCCTGAAGTAAAGTGTCACCATGTGTATTTTTTTCCATCATGCTAGGCGACCCACTCCAGGAAAGGAAAATGTAAGCCAAGGTGTCGTTTACCTTTACAATGCATTTGCCTACTAGCCATATTCATCTTCATCCATCTCTGCTACATTATGTCCTGCTTTTCATTCTGGTTTTACGTAATTGGTGACCCTAATCAGCCTGTGCATATTAAATTCACAATAAGTGAGCAGGAGAGGAAAGATTCCTCACTTGGGAATGACTGGGATGGGAATGACTGGGATGGGAATGACTTCCTAATGTATGTACTAATCTGCCTTTATTGTTTATATGCTTTACATGCAAGTCTTTAGTTTTTCTGACGTTCTTTGTCTTCTGATGTTATGAATCATTATCATTCCAATGCAGGGCTGCTGTAAAAAGGCGTTAAGGGTATTTTATCGTTCATTTAAACGTCGATGCAGCATTGGGGATCTATACTGATATGATTTGCCTGACAAGCCCCCTTCTGCCCAAATGGGTCGTATTCAGAAATGCAAGCTGCCCCCCCATGCAGAAAAGCGAGTGTAAGTTGTGAGTTCGCCTAAGTTCACCTAAATTTAACGCATACAAATTAAACAGCAGATTCTAAACGATATTTAAATAAACAAAGAAATATAATAGCACTAACCTTACCCATTTCTACTAAAATAATCTTACACAAGTTCATTGAATATTTCAATTAATATTCCCTGAAGTGTCCCATTCACCATGGCCCCCTTGCGCAGGATATAACTTCTGTCCTCTTGAGCTCAACTTGTCTCAGGGCATCAGATTTGCCATGTGTCTTCTGAAAATACCATTTATATTACATTCATTTAGCAGATGCTTTTATCCAAAGCAACATACAAGTGAGAAAGCAGGATCTGCCTGTCCCTGGAGCAACTGGGCTTAAGGGCCTCGTTCAAGGGCCCAACCGTGACATCACCCTGCCGTCCACGGGATGTGAACCGGTGACCTTCCGATCACGGCTAAGAGAGCCGCACACCTCGTTTAACGTGTCCCTGCAAAGTGTTCCGATTGATGTGTCCCAGTTCTCGTGTCCCCTAAGGGCATCTCACATCGTCACCCAAGGCCACAGACCAACGTGCCCAGAAAACAGCGATTTAGCCGCTTAGGAAAGGACATAAGGTTCCTACACCCTGTGCGGTGCTAGTCTGGCCCTGTGAGACGCTGCATAATTCCCATTCCCACCAGTGGAGCTGGAACATTTGCGGAAGCGGGACTCAATGTGTCTGCTTGGCCATCTGGAAAGAACGAGCTTCCAAGGGCTGATGGTGAGGTGAGGAAAAGTGCTTTTCCTTCTGTGCTCCTGTACAGTGATTTTTAAAACGGTGTTTGTGAAGGGGAGCTGGCGTCTCCACGGCGATTCTGACATAACCCTCCTCACTTCCTGCCTCCTGTCTCTGGCATTTACTAGCACCAATACTGGGATTTCATTTGACCCATAAACTATCCAAATATAGGAAAATGGTCCCCTCTGGAGTATATTACTAATGTATTCACCTGCATTTTAGACTCAAAGCCAGATTTGTGGCTCTTTTGGTCAGACAGATATATATGGCAATATATGTCCTCAGTCTGCTTGGGGTTCAAATGTTCAGGTTGAGATAAGTAGCCTGACCTGTGAGACAGGAATCCAGTGAGGCTCCCAGCTCCTTGCACTCCCCCGCGGTTCTGCTTTGGGGAGCTACTGGTTCCTACAAAAATAAAAATAAGAGGTTGTGTGGGAGTCAGGGGTACATGCATTACAGTCCTCCCAGCACGACCTCCACTCTTAATCCACAGTATTCTGCACCTAAATCATCAGTGAGCATGCTGACATCCTCAGAAGTAATTCAATTGCTGCACTATATCTGCCAGTAGAACACCACCCTCCTCGGTGCATGTGACACAAAATACAAATGATACCTTCCTTTATATATCTTTATTTAATTGTACTGCAAAGTGTTATATTTTGATATATATGTATAAGCTGCTCCTCAACAATATATCTGCCTTATATCTACCAATCGAATATTGCCCTCCTTTAAATTAATCAATGAATATCATGACATACTTTAGTTGTCTTTCCACTGCGTACATCTTTTGATATGCGGATGCTTGGTTGGTATTCCAATATATAAACTGCTGGATTTGCTAATCCGCTCCTTTCTTATAATCATTGGTTCATTACCGCCACCTCTGCTGGAGTCTAGGTAACAGTGATCTGTGTCGTCAAGTATAATTCTCTGTCATGGAGAGTGGAAGATGACTTTAGCATTACGGCCTGAGCGATGGCACCATTGTAAGGAGATGATGTGACCAGTCTCCCGTTTAGCTGCTGGTATTTCCTCGTGTTCTGTGTACAGGGTTCCCGCCGTGCTCGTTCTGTGGAGTGAAGCCTGTTGATGACTTATTTTGGAAACCAGGGGCAAAAGGCTCTCAGCACTCAGGAGGAGATGGCGAGTGATAGGGGCCAGGCAGAATGGAGCCTAATTGTGTGAAAATGGGGCCTTGATAACAGGTTTTGGGATCACTTCCATGGCTGCCTGTTTGTTTTAAAATTTGTTGCCGAGCAACACTACATCTGACCCCAAACAGTGAGGGATCTCAAAGTACTGACCGAATGTGGTCAGTGTTGGTCTTTAAGTAGTCTGTGTGTATTACATTATATATATAAGTATATCATTATTTTGTCCAAATAGTTGATCTGTCGACTGATACTAACTGATAAAAAATCATAGCTATATTGCTCTTTAAGTATTTTTTTTTTTAAAAGTATTTAGTATAGGATTTGTTTTTCTCATAGAATCAGGCAACAGTTACATAACTATGTTTGGCAACAACTGCAATTTGTCTAGAACATTTTTTGATAAAGTTTTTAAATGACTGTGCGCCCCAGCGCAACAGCATGACTCTGCCTATTGGATTTCCTGAAGATGAGATGACATTCATTGCTGATGTTACTTATTGCATTCGGTTGATTTTCGACTTGCGTAAAACACCCGTCTGCTGAAAAGCATTCAGTTCCAGGAAGCACTGGAGTTGGCACCTATGATTTAACCTTCCAGGTCGAGCGTTAAAGCCTTTCTTTAGCTACATATTTCATTACTAACTCTAACATATTGAATCGGTGCTGTAATTATACAGCTGCTTCTCTGACTTACCTGTTCTCTACAGACACAGCATTTTCCCTAATGGCTGAGTGCCAAGTAGTTGCCATGACCTATTTTAAGTGCATTATCGCCATGATGGATAGGTGTAGCACTGGTTTCACTTCCACGTCGTATGTCCTTGTCACCTCAGCCAGTCAGAAAGGGAACATTTATCATAATGTGCGGTAAACATGGAGATGATTGTCACTATGTGTCATCGCAACACATTTCCTACCATCTTTGCCTCTCCTACACCCTGAAACACCCCCCCACCCCCATAAATAGAGCTTGGATCTCTTTTCTAGCTCCTTATTTGTAACATGGCTCTGTCTGGGAGAACATTTGAACCTAACAAATCTTAGCATGAAACAGAGGAAGTGGTAAGTTATATGATCAAACTTTCTTCACTTTCAAAAGAGTGTTATCCATTTCATTTATATTCAGGTCTGACACCCAGTATGAGCTGTAGCTCTGAGAAATGTCATGATTTTTAAATTAATCATACTCAACCTGTTTTTAATAAGTGGAAATTTATTATTAAAAATGAAACTATGCACCATTTATATCCCACTACTCACTCCATTATTCATGTCCAATTTAAGCAATTTATTTTGTTATAATTCTCCATTTGGATGACTGCTATTTAGCAATAATTCTCCCAGCTGTATAGTCGTATAGTTGTATTACACCAAGTTCTGAAACATCCGAAACATTTCAACAATATATATGTCATAATTCCACAAGTAAAACACACTAGAGCACTAATACTGTGAATTTAAAGATTACTTACATTTTTATCTGAGATATTCATCACCAACTAACTGTAATAATGGACAAAATATGCTTGCTCTAGTGAATATCTCTCATGCACATACAAATTAAAAAACTTTATGACGTACTTGTCTGTTCTTTCCTAGTCATACAAGACACAGGTCTTGACAGTAATCTTAATCAACTTTGTTAAATTAGTATGAAAAATCCAGAAAGAAAATGTGGTGTGGTGTAACTGTCAGTACTGCGTTAGTTTTTTAGGAAGTATCAATCTGAACAGCACGTTCCTTTCTTATATTTAAGGAAGACGACGTGAATTTATCAAATAGCTGAAGTGTGAAATGACTGATGAAGCGGATCTCAATTATATAAACAGCTTTGCTTTCCTTGTTCTGAATGAATTCTTTACAGTTGGAAGCAGTTTTCTTCTAAATAGGCAAGTCCTGTAATGTCATTTTCTCCTTTTCCCAGACTTAGGACTATTGGACTTAGGAAAAGGATTTAAACTCTCGGTAAGAACGTGCTTCCATAAAAGTACCCCCAAGCAATTCATATTGTATTTCCTGTGTTCTTTAATCCTCAGGCCTGAATAGTTACCACAGAAAAGATTTTTTTTTAGTCTTCTTTCTGAACATGGCTGTGCTCTGTGCACGTTTTATGTCCCTACAGCCTTTCGGAGTAGCTCATGCAGGCTCAGAGCCTCTGCAGCAGACCCCTGGTGTCACACCTCGAAAATTCAGGGCTGAATCATATTATCTGCCTTTTAACAAAGCTGCCTGGACCAGAGCCGGGCCTTCGCTGGGGTTTATGGACCACGTGAACTGTGCCTCACCAGTCAGTGTGGCAAGGCAGCTAAAACGTAACGCAATGCTTTCGAAATTCATACGAACGCTCTCGTTCGATACCAAAGTAACCGCAGCGCGTATGCCGTTGAAAAATGTTTAGATTTCAATTATTCATACTTAATTTTAAAGATGTAAATTGCACCCACGATTTTATCATCAGCAAAAATTTCCATTACTCTATTCTATATGCACGCGGATCAGGCTGAGACATTATTTCAGCACATGCCAATCTGATTTCTTCATAATTGTCATAACTGTTGATTTATGTGCTTGTACTGTAGTCTGAAAACATTGAAACGATTTTGATACTGCATAAACAGTTTTGAGATATGCATTTATGTATGCATGTATATGCATGTACCACTTTGGCAAGATTAACAAGTCATACATTCATTTCCTTCTCTCCTGTCATGAAATTGTCTGTGTTTTGTAGGCAATGTGATTTTTTTTAAAGAATATAATATACAGTTCCCTTGACCCTGACCAGAATAAGTTTTTACTTTTATGGCTTTATGTGGTATTGTTATTGTTGTGATATTATCAATATGCTGTCCCAGTTAAATAAACCAACAAGCAAACTAATTAGCGCATATATGTTAAATACATGGATGGATGGATGGATGGACATTCACAAGCATAATGGTCTCCTTTGAATGTAAGAAAAGCATCATGTAACTGCACCTTCATAATGCCTTTATAATGCATTTGTAGAACATCCCAAAGCAGCATGTAAGTATAACATCCTAACATACCTTAATAGCTTTACTATACATTGACAGCAGACATTATATGATTACACAATTATAATGTTTATAATTAACGTATTTCACAGCTATCATGTTTTATTCATTGAAAGCATTATGAATGCTAGATATGCTAAGGTGTACTTATCTACTGCTTATGAATATCCCGTGAATGTAATATGAATTCATTATTGAGGTAAACTGAATGTTCCCTGACTGCACAATGGGTGCATGATGAAGGTGCAGGGAACATCATAAGTGAATATATATTTAAACAGAAAAATTGTGAGAGAGTTACGTGCATTTTTTTTATATGTCAATGGAACCAGCCAAAGAAATATTATATATCATATTTGTTTGCGGCATTAATAATGACAGTGTCTGCCATACCCATACATCCACCCATCTGTCTTCCATAACTGCTTACCCAATGTAGGCCACTATGAGGCTTGGAGCCTCTCCCAGGTAGCACAGGGAGAGAGGCAGGGGACGCCCTGGATGTGATGCCAATGGATTACAGGCCACCGCTTGCTTTTTCGTCATTTTCTATTAGCTATCTGTGTGAATATAATGCAGCGAGTGCAGATCACAGGGACATAAAGGAGCGGGCAAGCGTGGATGAGAGGGGGCCAGAGGCCTGGTGCAGCCGGCATTCTAGCAGCAAAGTGACTCAGCGTTTCCAAGCCGGAGCGCCGCCGGTCCCAGAAACTCTGCTGCATCAGCGCTTTGAAGTCACTCGGGGCTCATTTTCTTTTTCCTTTCTGGATAAAATGGAAAAAAGGAAGAAAGCTGTATCAGATTACATAATGCAGTATGGCAGCGAAAAATTGTATTTTTACATTTCGAGAAGAAGAGTAGAAAACGGTACAACATTAATAATCATAATTTGGCCTGGACTGCATGTACAGTACAGACTGCTGCTACAAATCCCCTTATACTTCGCGTCTCTGTGCGTTTTTTGGGTCTTGGGGCAAATGCGAGGCTGACAGATTCGTATGTTGATTATAGGGTCTGCTGGAAACTGCAGGGCAAACATTTACAAATGGTTTAAAATAAGAATAAAGCAAACAAAGTGTTAGCCTGGGACGCGGCAAAAGAATCGGACGTAAAGCGAAGTTCTCGCCTAAATTCTCTGCTTCAGACTTAAGGGCCACACCTGGGACTGGATGCCCGTTTGCTGCTGGATGTGTAATGAAGACCATGTGTGACTAAACACACCAGGTTCAAGTGCCCTATTTCATCACGGGAAAGAGATTAACTGTTAAGTGTACTTTGATATGGGGTCCTCTGGCATATATTAATAACCTTGACTGCCAGCTGACATTGCCTAAGCCATTGCTGATCGAGTCCCCTGAAACAGTTATTGCCCAGTTGTAAACCCATAGTTTTATTTAGCCTGGGACCAGTTCTCTCTATTGTCATACAGAGATTTATTTGGTTTTCCTTGTAAGAAACTGTTTCCTTCCCCCATGCCTTACACAATGGAGCCCGGTATGTTCTTCGTAGCAGGCTTGTGCCAATGCATAGAGGAAAAATGATGACAAAAAGCAGAATGGCAGAATCGCTGGTGTACTTTTCTTCCGGAAACAGCGAGAGCTCCTAAAGGATTTTATTTTGGAGCATGGGACCTGGAACATCCTGAAAAGACGGGCAATATCTATCAGAACTCTGTGCATACTGCAGTTTCTATTATTTTTATTACTGAGGTCTGGCATTTTGCAAGGGGATGGATGATGGTGGTGTGTGTGTGGACCATACAACAGCAAGTCACAGGAGTTATCTGTATAACACAATATTCAGGACCTCTCTAACTAATGCTTAAAATCCTTTTTTACCCCTCAGAAAGGCCATTTTGCTGCAGACATGCATATAAAGGCATTTCTTGACACTAGGCGCACATCATTTAAGCGCTTGTGGGAGTTTCACTGTCCCTGTGATATGCCTCCTCCCCCAAAGTCTTGTACTTAGATGGCTAGAAAAAATACGACTGGGCAACTTTTTTTGTTCTTCGATTTATTTAATGTATTTTAGGTCCAAGATACTAGAAGAGGCAGGACCAAGACATCTGATTGGTTGGTCCTACCACCTCTAGTTTCTTGGATCTATCTCCTCTGCAGTCTTATTGGTTATCTCTCCAAACCAATGAGTTTTCCTTCTGCCATCAGGACATTTTTGACTAAGTAAAACTTCCATAAGCCACTGAAGCATAGCTTGTCCTTGAATGTACATAAAAATATCTAGTGGTGTCTCTTCTTACAATGGAAGAAGCAACTGCATCTTTTATCAGTAATTAAAATACATTATATAAATTCAAGACCGAAAAGTTGCCCAGTTGTCTTTTTTCTAGCCAGTCCAAGTACAGGACTATAGAGGATGGGGCATGTCTCAGGGACATAGGAGGAGATGCTGGTCCATGGTGGTGCAAGTAGGAACATGATTACGCACTATGGCAGCCTCAAAGCAACAATTCACCTAATTCCAAATCTTCGGACTACTGGTGAGGGAAAGATTAAGCGGACACCACACAAGCAGACCTGGAGTGGGATTCAAACTCACAACCTTGAGGGAGCGGCGCCACTCCCTGTGCCACCCATGTTAAAAATTATGTGAACATCTACGTACTTTGAACTATTAAAAGGGACCCCTTTGGATTGCATTGGTTAACGTTATATAGATTAGGGAGCCAAGAAAATAATGTCCTGTTACCAAGGAATGCAGATGTACATGTTTAGGTGTCCTGGTGAATCATTCTTTAGCGCAGAATTGCGTGCTTAATAGCAACTATAGCCCATTTTATAAGTCCTACAAGGCATGACAGAGCCCTCATGCTTTTATTTAGCTTTTCAATCCGCACCAATGATGTCAGATAGGCCTCTTCTTGGTGGTCCTGGGCTGTGGACATTAACAAACTACGGCTCCCCACTTCGGTCCATTGTGCATCAGCTGAGCCTTTGAGGGGTAAAAAAGGGAAAAAAAATGAGGGGTGGTAGAAAGAGGGAGTCTTTTGCAATTTTTGGATCCGTTCGATTCTTTTAAATTCACAACAGCTGTAATGATGTCAGAAGGCAGTGAGCAGAATATTCCGGCACCAGCGCAAAGGCTATGTGTAAATCTGTGTACTCAGGTGCGCTCTGTGAAGTCAGACTGCCGTTACGGCCAAGTTGGGGTCCGAAGGGAAGCCTTATCCGGGGGCCAATCCCATTTTGGCACCAGCTGCTTCCCATGATCCCAAGCCCCAGTAACAAAGTGAAGGAATAAATTATCTTTCCCTGACTTAGCGGGGTCGCTTTCTTCTGCTTTTGTTTTCTCACAAACAAATCCAGTTAGCGGAGTACATTGACACGGCATGGGGGGGGGGGTGGCTGCTTTGAACCTAGTTAGCTTCATCTCCTTGTCTCTCTGTGTAGTGGAAATACTGGGAGAGGTTCCCCCGCTGTGTGATGAATTGAAAAGGGCCAGGTCACCACCGAAGCCTCGGCCTGTTATGAAAGCTAACAAGAAAATATACGCGCTCTTTGCCACAGTTGGCTACCGTCAATATTATTATCTGTTTCTCAGGGTTTATTTTTGCCCAGAACATATGTGTCAGTAACATTTGGTCTGAATATTATGGAAAAGGTAAAACTGAGCAGGTCAGTGGTAATGGTCAGGTTTTATGTTGTCCATCTGGGTATCACCGTATAGATGAATCGCCAAGAAAGCTAGACAGGATGTCTATCAGCCCTACACCTCGACAGATTTGCCAATGTAATGTTTACGAGCTGAAGTCCCGTCGTGAGAAAGTTGTGAAGATACAACATTGCTACCTGGTCGTGAAAACTCTGTGCAAGTGGCACGTTCATTCACCTGGGAATTCCAGCTCGGATGTAATTCTTTCATGCATCTTTTTAGCAGCTACTTAAGTTAATTTTTCCATACTGAGGTAGCTGAACTCCTGTTAGAGGAAGGTACAAGAGTTCAAAAGTGCAAAAGTTCTCTACCTTTGTTGCTGTCAGGAGAGTACGCTGCAGTGAAGTCATTGAATTGTGTTTCAGCGGAATCTCCCATGCTAGCCAGGCCATACTTTGAAGCATATGTTTTAAAATTTCAACATGAAAGGTGCTTTAAATGCTGTTTAAATTAAAAAGTGTAACATGTCGTCCACGGATTGCAGTCACAGCAGTTACAAGTCACATGAAATCACATGCAGGGACGACCTGAAACAGCGTCTGACAGTGGAGACATTTTAAATGGCTGCTGTTCTGATCATGGTCAGGCATCGTGAACATTTTGCATATTGTAAAGTAGCATATTACATTTTAGCATGGTCTGTGCATCGCATGACAATCTGTAGACTTGGAAATAAAGCTGTGCTTTAAAAGAAAT
The DNA here is from genome assembly GCF_023856365.1 of Brienomyrus brachyistius. Taxonomy (NCBI): domain Eukaryota; kingdom Metazoa; phylum Chordata; class Actinopteri; order Osteoglossiformes; family Mormyridae; genus Brienomyrus; species Brienomyrus brachyistius. The sequence continues at coordinate 10,521,879 of NC_064548.1, read as the reverse complement.
ATATTGTGTCTGCTTGAATGTATTTGATATTCAAAAGCAGCAGGAAAACCCAAACAAGAACCGATGGTTTCTTTAAAGTTCGATTTAAAGGCTTCTCTTTCTTTTATTTAATTACATCGAGGGTTTATAGAGTATGACTTCAGGGTAAACAAAGCTAATGGATTGCTCTTTTAATGTATCACGCATTTTTTTTATGATATACCACTGGACATATTTTGGTTATATACCTTAAGCACAGAAAATTCCTTTGTTTCCCTTTTTCAGGTCTTTGATAGCTACTCATTAGAATGTAGAACTTCAGGGTAACTAAAGGGTAACATTCTCCGAAGTCATGATGACCTTTGCACTCATTTATTCTGTTATGGGCATCAGAAGGCAAATATCTGGGCGAAGCCAATCAGTCTATTTTGTGGTGCATGCAGGTAAGTGCTAAGCTAAGCTAGCATCTGTAGGCCGGCTGTACCCTGACATTAACACTGACGACGGCACGGATCTCGCCTTTTCATTTTGTTCTCCGCAGCAGTGACTCAGCTCAAAAAAAGTCCCGAATGCCACTTGAGATCCATGGCTGTGCCCAGTACCCTGTCCGTGCCAGTCTCGCACTGAGAGTGGACTGCTGCCAGCTTCTGATCAGAGCAAGGAAAATCGCCTTCAAAGCAGGACTCCTGATGCCTGGCATTGATACAGCCCAGAGAAGGCTGGATTGCAGGGATTATCTCCTCTTCACTGGCACTACAAAGAAAAGACTGTTACTCCAGATGGGCTCGATCCCATTAAAAATCAGACTCGCAATCATTATGCTTGAGGAGTTGTTCCTTTTCGCTAAATAAGAAAGAGGGCCGGTCAGCACTATAGCAAAGAAATGCCTGCGGTTCAGTCACATGGATGCTAATGAACAAGCATATAAGAGTCAGTCAGGCTACATTATTGCATCATAAGCAAGGGACACAAGCAACTCAGGCCTCCAGCAGCAGGAGGAGAGGCTCACGTGTGTGAGGCATGTCCACTGGCGTGTTTATGATGCTTGCAGTCTGCCTGTGACCCTGACATGTAAACAGTAGAACAGGAGACATTGTAACAGATACAACTGATAATACTGCAGTGGGCAGAGCTTCTTTGAAGGTCATGCATACTTTCCAGAGTTTTAAATAACCTTTCCAATTCAGAGACAATGGCTTTTTAAATTTAGTAACAAAAGATACCAGGGAGCTTTGCACATTTTACATTTGTGATCTGAAAAGCAATTACAAATTAAGCCCAAGTTTGTGGCTCTGAACTGCAAGGGTATTGTTTTTGCTGAAGATAAATTTACTGTTCGTTCCTTGCTGTTAATAGAATCTATTCCTTTTCAGGTCGTACATTTTCCATCCATTTAATGTCTAGATCTTGTGCCAGTATATTAAAATTGATTGTCAATTCAGGAAAATTGTGAAATATATGATCCAAGGCGGTGGAAGAGGATGTGAGCGCAGATGAGCAGTTACAAGATCTCTATACATCACCTCCTACACTCGGAGGTCCTGGATTTGCTCCCTGCTTGCTGTTGGAAGCATTATCCTCAGTCTGCAATCAATGGGACTCTGGTTTGCGGTAATCGTGTCCAGAATCGGGGATTCAACCTGCTCCCTGTGCTGGAATGCCGAACTCACTGGCCACCACAGTGTCCCGTGGCCATACTTTCAGAACCACCAGACCAGGATTAAAAAGGAAGGACTGCAATATAAAGTAGCTAGCCAGCTCTTCTCTTTAATCCCTTTGCAGTTAAATGTTTTTTGACTCTTTAAAGAGTCTTGCAGAAGTAATGAGCTGGTTTCAGGACAAATTGTGCCCTTATTCCGTTAAAGACTTGAAGTGTCCACATTACTGGTGGACTATTTTAGCCATTGTCTCCAGACGTCGTCTTTAAATGCTAGTCAAAGCCTTTTATTGGGTGTTTTAAATTATGAATTATGCATCAATGGAATGTCCCGGCAGTGCTAGTTGAAGAATTATCTCACCCCCCCCCCCTTTTTTTTTGCAATGGTACAACTAGCCCTCTAGTCTTCTGTCTGTTAAAAAGGCTCCTTCTGAATTGTGGCTGCAAAAACAAGAGGTGCCGTTTGTGCCAAAAGAAAATTCCTTTCTGTCACTAATTATAAAGAAAAGTTGGCCTTTTGGGGGAGATATTTAATCCTGACTGTATCCAAAGCAAACAGAGCCACCGCTCTGGGAGGGACGGGGAGATGGGCTGTGCAGTGCCCACTGTGCCAAGCCCGACCGGCCTCATAAATATTACAGGCTGGATCGTTTTCACCAGAACACAGAGGAGCATGGGACCTGGCCGGGCCGGCCGCAGGGTACTGGGTCTCCCGTGGGTGAGACACAGCCTGACTTTCTCCTCCGCGTGGGCCATTTTGACAGCTCACCCTCATTTACTTTCAGTTCTATACTGAGACTGATTTAATAATAAAATTGCATCACCTGCAGATTCCTGTTGATGATTGCACTATTACTAGTAATGTTAGTACATATTTTCCATTGTATTATTATAAATACTGATATATTACTCACATACTCGGGTACTCATTAACATCATAAGTGTAATGTAGTTGTAAAGTATTTGTATAGTATGACCTTGGAAAGGCTGCCAGGCGGGTCATTGAAATAACGCCGCCCGATCGCCAGTCGGCATCGTTTATGGGGGTGGCATGGTGGTGCAGTGGTTAGCACTGTTGCCTCACACCTCTGGGACCAGGGTTCGAATCTCTGCCTGGGTCACATGTGTGCAGAGTTTGCATGTTCTCCCCATGTCGTCGTGGGGTTTCCTCCGGGTACTCCGGTTTTCCCCCACAGTCCAAAAACATGCTGAGGCTAATTGGAGTTCCTAAATTGCCCGTAGGTGTGAATGTGTGAGTGAATGGTGTGTGAGTGTGCCCTGTGATGGGCTGGCCCCCCATCCTGGGTTGTTCCCTGCCTCGTGCCCATTGCTTCTGGGATAGGCTCTGGACCCCCCGCGACCCAGTAGGATAAGCGGTTTGGAAAATGGACGGATGGACCTTGGAAAGGAGAAATACGGGTGAAATGTATCAGTAAATGTCCTGGAGGAGGTGCAGGAAAAAAAAATGTGTGTATATATATATATATATATATATATATATATATATATACACACAAACATATAAAAATAAAAACAAACAGCTGAATGCGTGAAGACTGAATAAAATACAACTGGATTTAGGTCAGGATGAAGTATAAAATAATAGTTCACCCTCAATTAAACTGATTCTTTAACTCAAATGAGTGTGTGTGACACCTTGTGGAAGTACACTTCTGTTCATCCTTTGGTGTATTTCCCAGAGGGAGACACATCAGGGGATTGTGGTGCGTGCATCACATCGCTTTATGCTGATATCGGTGACTACTCACAAAACAAAGCATGTTATGAAGACAAGCACACAATGTACCACAATTGTGATAATGCAAAGACATCCCTATCTTCAATGAAACAATATTGCCAGTGCTTCAGTTGTAATAGTGTAGACAGTAGTGTGCATTTTTGAAGGAAGACCTGAGCTTGTGATACTGTTTCTAACTCCTCGGCATGCGATGGTGACCAGATCTTTCCCTCAGCTCTTAGGAGATAATGGATTTAAAGGCTAAAATCTCATTTCTGCCAAGTGCTCCTCAATCACCAAATGGCTGTTTTTTTCTCCGCCGTCAATTTTCTTAAGCATTAAATCTCAATGCTAATTTAGTCAAGGAAAACTCTTTCAGTAAAACTAACACAGATTGGCAAGATAGGAATATTCTTTCTGGAGTTTGGAGGACAACTCTGTTTTCCTTTTATTTCTTTTGCAGAAGAAAGTGGTCCTTTTATTAAGAGACTAAAACAAAAAATGGATATTTAACTTTCAAAGACACAACAAATAATATAGAACAAAGAGCTTTAAATGGGTAAAATAAAGTATATGTTGTGTGGGAAGCCATCAGAACTGGGATGTAGAAACAATAGCCTTATGCCACAAGTCAGAGAAGCTAGGAGATCAGGCACACTAATGTAAACCAGATAAACCACAGCAAATAAACCACAGCAGAGACTCGATGAAATGTTATATGTTGCCACAGAAAAACACCTATTTCTCAGAAGCTACAACTGTGTTCTCACTTTAGGAGGAATTCAGTATTTTGGAAATGATTTACAGATCCAAAGGAGAACTCTCAAGGGAAAGGGGTTTAAGGGTCATATTTTCTCTAGCAGTCAGTCTAGAAAGGTGTACATTCAAAACACAAAACAGAGGCTGCAAGGCACTTGTGGAGGACAGTTGATGGTAAAACCTTTGGTGGAGATTTAGGATCGAGGTAAAGACCCGAAGCCAGCTGAAGTCTCATTCTGTCCCCTCTTCCCTTGTCATTTCTGGACACTCAGTAATCACTGAGTTTTGTCAGTTCTGATGGAAAGTCATGTGAAATTCCACATTGTAGAGTGCATGGACTTCATATGTAGTCTTTAGTGTTGGGTAATTCAGGTCTAGAGAGTAAAAGTCCAGACCGGGATTTTGTTTCAACCAGCCAATTGAGTACAGTTGTGACTGTGGCTCTTTATGCTCAACTGGTTGGTTGAAACAAAATCCCGGTTTGGACTTTTACTCTCTGGACCTGATTTACCCAACTCTGACAATCTTCACATGTTTTGTGATGTAAAACATTCCTCAGATATCTCTTGCATGTTTTTCAATGCAACATGGCCAAGTAATATATAACTTCAGCTAAAGGTTGTGTAGCTCAGTCAAAATGTGTACTGCAAAAATAAATGAAAATTTCTGAAAAGGGGCTTTTTTTTGAAAATCTTTAAATTTAAAGTCTTCGGCAGGAACGGCGGCATGATAATCACATTCTGTTGTCACTGTTGACATTATGCCTGTTTCTTATACAAATAATGAAAGCTTGACACTGGCAGTTCTCATGAGTGTAGCTTTAATTCTGCTGGTCTCATAGCTTCGCTGTTCGAACAAGTCCCTGTATCTCAATATGAAGTTTCAAACAGATTCTTGGCTTTTTTGTCGGGGCTTGTATCACGCTGGTCCCAGAGCGTCAGTGGCTGCATTGCTTCATATGTCAGAACACGATAGGGATTGGGGTGGGTGTGACCGGGGGGGTGGGTTGGAAACAGCTAAAGGAACAGGCAGGGAATTTTAAAGGTGAAAGAAAAATTTAATAAATGGCAAGAGCCACAGTATGTTACAGCATGCTATTTATAAAAACATTTATATGTATATACACACACCAATAGAATGCATTTTAAATAAGACAGGCATGGGCTTATCTGTGTGTTTTCCCGCGATTATTCATTCTGAAAAGCCAGAATTGTTTTCATTTACTTTGTTCGTGTCTTACATTTTTCGTAACCCTCTACAATGAGATCCCGTTGTGGTACGTTTTGCAATTTTGCAGTAAGTCATGTATTAGCTTATGGATTTGAAAATAATAACTAAATATCATATGCCTGATTTTCCAAGTGGTTTTAAAACCACTGAAACCAAAGTAAATAAAATTTATCACAGTAGACAGAATTATTGGCACCCTTGCTGACAACTTATTGACATGGGTTTTTCGGCTTTGATTACAGCTTCCAGATGTTTCTATTAGTTCTTTATCCAACAAACTTGATGTTGTTCATGAAATCTGAGTCAACTGTCTTGTACATTTTACATTTTGCAACAGATAAATCCCGTGCTGCGAAGCAGGTATCCAGCTTATTTTGGATGAGCCAAGGAATTTTACCCGATTGAGATCAGGTGATTGGAAAAGTCTTACCTTTTAGAAATCTGTTAAAACTCATGTGCTTTTACTATTCCTGTGTGGTAGGAATAAATATTTACAAACTCTGGTTTCAAACCTGTTGGCATGGCCCCTGTCTCCTGTTACCATTAAGTGTGATTAGAATGCTAATAGACACACAGGCCGGACCTTCATGAAGCACACTGATACGCAGAGGACGTGCGTGGTTAACTTCCCCCCCCCCCCCCCCCCCACCGGTGACCAATTCATCTAACCAGAATTTAACATGAGTATGTCGTCCACATTTTATCACTATAAAAATGTATGCAAACTTCTAATCGTCAAAGTCCCTTTCTGATTCTACCGATTTCCTTTCTGATTTTGATTTCAGTCAGAAAAACACTATATCTGTCATCTGTTCATCAGGAATCAAGCCTGAATGAGTCTAATTATCAGGATGGGCTTTTTTAATGCTTTTTTTTCATGGAAAAGCCATACTTGAGGGCTCGGTGGCTGTCCAGGCCTGCTCCTGGTCAGGTACTAATCCCGCTAATGCCTGGTGTGTACTCAGGGCCTCCTCGTGGTTTCAGAGCACCTGCTCCAGCCCACAAATGCTGCGGGATCAGTGGCTCAGCCGTGCTCTAACACGGGACACCCGTTCAGTGACCCTATGCAAACAGAACCCCCCCCCTTCACTGCTGAAATACTGCCAGGCTCACCTTACCTTTTGACGACAAGAACACCACGACGGAAAGCAGAGGGAATGAGGGGGAGGGGGGAACAGGGGGCGGGGCTTAACAGGAGCTCACTTACTAATGCTGTGGTGCTTTTTTAACTAGATTGTTTCCATTTAAAATGGCTTAATTCAAATAGAGTGAGTCTATTTAAAATGCCTGTATTTAAATAGAATTCATCTATGCATTCCACCTTGGCAGTGCACCAAGAGTGCACTGTCTGACCGTGCAGTGACTCAACACGCTCAGGACAGCATATGTCCTACACATTACTGTCACAGCATATCCCCAAAGTGCTCAGAAGGGTATCGAGAGAACGTGTCATTATGTATTTCCATGCATTTGGCATGAAGACTCCTTTTTATGCTCCTTGCATACATCTTACCCTGTTATTAAATAATACTAATCATAAGTGATGGTAACGCCAGTTTATATTTAAAGTTTTCGCTACCCATGCCAATTATAATCCACGCTAAAACCATACAAGTGTTAAATGAGATAAATACAGCCACAATAAGATATAAATACATCAATAGCTCAAGGCTGTACCTTTGTTTCTGTGAAAACATGTCCAGCTGTTTCCCAGACAATACGCATCATAGTATCTCTCATGCTTTGTGGTTTAAGGGCTGTGACATTCTCTTCTCTTTAACATATTAAATTGTGTTTGTTAATTGTGCTCTGGTCTAGAGTTTGTGACACATACATTCATGTAAAATCTGCTAAAGAATAGCGAGTAATTGAAAAACCCTTTTTAAAGTTTGTGTCCAGGGTGTGTAATTTGATTTCCTGTCATGGTGAAAATGAGCAAGGGCAGCCTGTACCAGGCTAGCAGACAGTATGTGTCACAATGTGAAAATAATTTTGTCAAAGCCCCAGAAGCCTATGTTTTTTTTTCACTCAACGCTCTTTGCATAAACATAATGAAAGTCAGACTTGTTATGTGTCTATTTTGAGGCCAAAATGGCTTTAAAATGAACTGTGTTGCAGTTTATGTCCGGAAAGGCTGTTCAAAAGCCTCTTGGGGTTTAGCTTGAGGTCTCACTTCTCCAGTGATTTGCTGGAGCCCATGATCAAAGGCCCCGTCGTGGGACTCAGGCATTATTAAGCTGATTCAAGGTATTTGTCTACTTCTTTCAGCAGCTAAAGTTAATGCCTTCATCTTCCCACAGTGTTTATGTTTTCTATACTTGCAGTTCTAAATAATGCCCTGCAGGTCAGTGAATGAAAGTCACAGGTCTTCCTTTCATTACTGAATCATTTGATAGAACCCTTACAGCAAACTTTAAGAGTTGACATTCAAACAAGGGCAAGAATGCACCTAAAATAGAACGTTTTGTTTGTGTGGAAGAATGAAGACTTCTGATATTTTAGCCTCGCTCTCAGCACAAAAGTCGAACACTGCAGTAACTGCAGAACAGCGACACTTTCTCTGGGATATTGAGTCACGTAAAACTCCAATGAGAAATTATGATGAGGCAAAAAAGGCATCCAAATTAAATTGATACGAATAAAGTTATTGAGCCCCATGGAACGTGTGCCTTTACTTTTAATATAAAAGAAAGAAAATGTCCATAAATCCTTTAAAGTATTTTTAAAAATAGTCCATGTAATACTTTAGGGCAGCTCTGCAATAAAAATGTATTGATGCACTCATGCGAAAGAGAAAGATGGATTGTTATGAACTATGGAGTATGATGTTGCTCTGGTCTTCTTGCACTTCTGCCTTAAAGATTTATGATTGCTCCTGAGGATCTCAAAGAATTTAACGGTAAGATTGGAGAAGTCATTATAAAGAGTGAAAAAATGAAACAAAGTTTTCTGGATTAGCTGAGGGAGATGAGTAACCCTCTGCAGTGCCCACAGAATCATGGGGGGGGGGGGGACAAAGGGGGGCACCCGTAATAAACTATAAGCCTTGCAAAAGGAAGCTTAGCAACGGGAAACTCCACAACACAAGGCCGCTTAAACGAACAGATCACAGCCAAAGAGCACGGGACCCAAAATGGGTCTATCATACATACATACATGCATACATACATACATACATACATACATACATACATACATACAGAAGGCACTGCTTCTTAAAAAAAAAAAACACTTTCTATCTCCCAATTCAAAACCAATTCTAAGTTTCTTCCTCCAGAGAGTGTTGTTTTGGAAACAGGCTCATAGGCAGGATCGTTTGTGTGACGGTTTGTGATGAAGTAGGGGAGGCATGACTCCTTCAGTGAATTTATCACAAACTATAAATCGAGGGCGAGGACAGCGACCTGGCACGGCTGTGGGGCCCAGCCTGTGACACGGCCTTGAGCTGTCCTAGTTCTGAATCATACCGATCTACAGACCAATCCGATTTCTATTTTTCTTTAATTGAAAGGCCACTTTTCCCAGGCAAAACCTCACTCTTCTACTGGCCTGTCATTTGTACTGGTGGATATCTAATTAATGAAGCAAATGCTGGCTCATGCTGTATGTAGGGCAAGATAAACACTGGAGTCCCTGGAACTAGCATTCCAGTTCAGATGTCGTGCCCCAAATGCTGGCAGCTTGCCTGACCACACCATGCACTGCTATTCCTTTGGAAAGTTAGGGGCAAGTTTCATTTTCAAGCTTGCAGCGCTCTATGCTAGAGGAGCATCGGTGAAGGGAAAACACAGGAGTGCAAACTACACACGCAAGGCAAATCTAAAACATTAATTTCTGTTGGAAATTACCTCTGTGTAATATTAATTTAATCAATTGGTAGTGCAAGGTTCCTAGTGAGAAAATCTGTGAGAAGCCCATACTTAAATGAAAGAACAATATCATCACTTCAGACCCTTCCAGAAGTTTAATCTTAGCCTGAATCAAAATATTTATTCACAATCAGGATTTATAGTCATAAAATGATTAACAGAGAGCATGAGCTAAGGGAGGATGCAACAGTTGTTCTGCCCCTTAACATGCGATGAAATTAAACAGTACCGGCACACCAAACATGACACAACGAAATGGATCATGGTCCAAATTATCTCAACCTCCGTAAAACAAAGCCGGTCCACATGTGTGAATGACACCTGAAAAAACATTCCTCAAAAAATGAGCCACACGGACACGCTTGTCCTCTGCGTATCAGTGTGCTTCATGAAGGTCCGGCCTGTGTGTCTATTAGCATTATAATGACACTTAATGGTAACAGGAGACAGGGGCCATGCCAACAGATTTGAAACCAGAGTTTGTAAATATTTATTCCTACACATACTGCAGCGCGAGAGGAGATTCTGGGATAGATGGGTTCTTGAGGCCCAGTTGCAGAGTAGCCAGAAGAATGTCACTTCTATACCATAAGATACCTTTGCATCTACACTACCATGACCATCACTCCCTAACCACTTGACTCATGTCTTAGAGAAAAGAGAGGGATTTCTGAAATCATTCCTTTGTATTTTATAATAAAAATTAATTTTTAAGATAAAAAGGGTTAAGAGCGTTATTACGCAGACCAACTAATATTTAGCAACTTACTCATGTATTCGTTTAATACTGTGTTGATTGTTGTGTTCCATACCCATGAATATATGGTTTTTATGTCATTACAGAGACTGCTAGAACATTAAGTTGTACTTCTGTAAACCACTTGTATGACAAATAAAAATCCTTTGATCAATACACATTTTTTGTAAATGAAAAAAAAAAAAAGCGTAGCTGTATATGATGTAGAATCATTTCAAATTTACACCTTACAGACACTACATGGAAAACTGCATTCTGTTTTAACGTCAGTGGTAGGTGTTCGCCGTACGAGGTCAAGAGTTCATTCATACTGACACAGATGGTAGGCTGCAGTAAGCATTATGCATTGTTACTTTTGCTTGGTAACAGTAGCTAATGTAAATCAGGGGACATTTAATTCATTTTATAGATTCATGGGGAAATTCGTCAGTGCCATTTTTGCACAATGGTCAAGAGATAATGGCTAGTTGCATGCAGCTGGACTTTGCGTCTGTGCCTGAGCCAATGAGATTGATCGTCTCGCCGATTTTTCATGCACTGTAAATGTTTCTATGGCAGTTGCCACAAAACAAACAGCCGGGGTTATATTTGAATATACCCAATGCTTCTGGTCACATGATTCATGGCTGTTCATTACTCACCAACTGCCTCTTGCAGGAGCATATCTGCAACATCTCTCTGTTTTTGCCAGGAAGCATGGGGAGTGCAGAATATGCGCACCCTTCCAAAACACTCATATAATGCGATGCAAGGGAACTGGCAGCAAGTGAAGGAGCAGGACACCAGTTACTAAGCCTCCTGGTGTGAAGGGAGTGTTATGTAGAATTTTCAGATACAGATTTGAGATTCATTTACCTGCTTGCAAAAATATGAAGAGAAAAAATTTACAACTTTTTCATGTAACAGTTTCAAAGTTACATTACAGTTTCAACATCGCAGGGCTTCTGCTATTGGTCAGCGGAATATAAACCTCTTGTAATATACAAAACAAATCAGTGCCTTCTCCACAAATGCCGGATGATTTCTTTAGAATCTGTAACGTGAGAGCAACACCTGACATACTTCTTTGTGTCTATATTTGTGCATACATGTGCTGGGGCACTTTTTTTCAAAGGTAAACACTGGCCCGCCCTAACTTCATGCCCAAAGAAAAAGAAAAAAACTCTAAGCTTGTTGTTGATTCTAGGTGGAAGTGAACAGAGCACGAGAGACACCTGGCCTGCAGCACAAAAAAAGGAAAAGCAGCTTAGGGGAGGGGGAGTAGGCATAGCAACCAGACAGGAATATGTTTTCTGAGCTGTTTGTCAGCATGGGAAGGGGGAGGGGAATTTGAATGTTTACAGTTCTGCCCTTCAGCAAAGTTCAGGTTCATTACCGCAGATAAAGGCTCATTACCATAAGTGGCAATTGTGCTTTCATGTCTGTATATATGGAGTTTATTTATATATTAAATAAACCTATTGAATGGCATGCATTTACAAATATGAGACAGCAAAATCACATTTGGATTAATTTTTAAACTCCACACTTCGTGTGGGATTTTCCTTTTGACACAGTCATGTCTACGTTACCAAATGAGGAATAATTTTAACAGTAGCAGGATTCAAAGAAATACTTTTTTTACTTGAGAAGATATTAGATTTATATTAAATCCACCAAGCACACCAATGCAGAAAACAGGGACAGGTTACAGTTCATAGTTTATCAACATATTCTACAAAGAATTCTGTCATTTGAAGCCGAAAGCTGAAGTCCTCTTCTTTACATGTAGACAGCTCAGGCTTGCAGTATGTTTGTTTTGCAGTTGGAAAGTGGTTTTAAGCATTCTGTTATTTGAGTTCTACAATAAAAATGAACTTAATAAATATTTTATATGTACTGGTATTATAGTAGTATAATCTATTTTAACTTTTACCAGCGTCTTCCCATTCTCTAGTCATGGGTCCAGTCTTTAAATTCGATTACAACAGGGACCACGTCTTTTCCATGACGAAACTGTCTATAGATGTTGATGTCGTGTGGGAGGATCCCACCTATAGAGTGATCTCTGCTGATTAAGAATGGAACTTGGCAGGTTTAAACAAATAGGCATGATCTTTAACTTGCTGAACCACACCCTCATTTCCATGGAGCCAAATCAATAGTAAAGATAGATTTGCCTTTTGTGTTATTTCACCTACAATTAGCTCCAAGAGACAGAGTTCAGCCTCCAGCCAAACTGAGCTCATCAAAACATTGAAAGCTGTGTACCCTTTTTTTTGGGGGGGAGGGGGGGAGAGAAGGCTGGATTGGGTGGATTACAAGCCATACGTATTATTATTGGGTTTTTAATCCAAGATTAGAGAGAACTGAAGAGTTAGAAAGTCTCACCTGGTTTCACTCCTGCTGACATTTGTCTGCAGCCATTTTAAAGACTGAAAACCAACCAAACGTTACTCACCTTCACCTCAGACAAGTCAGTGAACAATATGGCAAATTTTGACAAAGTAAAATGTAAAACTGTTAACAATACAAGTAGCTTTGACAATAGGGCAGCCATTCTATTATTATAATTATTATTATTAGTTTAGAACATCCTTATGTATGGTTTGTATATAGATCTCCTGCTGCTAACTGACTCAGATCTTGTTTTGTTTAATTTGTATCATATTTGTTAATGCCAACCCAACATTTTCATTTAATGGAGAAAGAAGGTTTGATGGCATGCCCAGTCCCTTTGTAAAGTTCATTCTGTGGTCTAGTATTATTTTACCCCCATTCTTATATTTTAATAAGTCTAAAATGTTGTTTTAATTACTTGCATCTGTACGTGATTTAGATGTTAACATTTAAGGGTTCTGAAGCTGAGAAAACACATTTTAACAACAAATCATAAATTCTGTTATGTAGTTTTCTTTAACTTGTCTTGTTGATTTTTCTTTCCTTCACGCCATCATCTCACCTTTTCAGGTCGTTTTCTGGGTTTTATCTTCAGAGTCCGCCTAGATGGGGCTCAGGGAATGTCAGGAAAAGGCCACGGAGGGGTACACAACCGGGTGGTCAAAGGCTGATGGTAAGTCAAGGAAATAAAGAGCGATAAGCAGTGTGATGTTTCATCCAGCGTCCTGCTGACCCTGTCTGGGGTGACACCTGGTTGTGGCAAACGTGAATGCTTGGCTATTAAAGACAGACAGTGAAATCTGAAAGAGTGTTTCAACTTCCCTGACAGATATGGCACACATGTGCTTGGAGGCATGTGGGTGTGCGTCAAGAACACCTCCAGATGTGAAGAAGCAAGAGCCGAATATGAAAAGAATGCCACAGTTCCTGGCTGCGAGAATCCTGAGGCAGAGCAGATAATGAGCTCTGTGCATACATTCACCAATCGAAACTCATTTCCCATCATGCAACTGAAGTGCTGTAGTCATCTGCGGAATACTGTGTATTCACGTAATTGTTTTTGTTTTCTATGTGCAAATATGCTGCAAAATTAGTTCTTTTGTGCCTGAAATGATTTCAGCCATTGCTGGGAAGATGTGTTTGGATATGGTCTTACGGAGTGTCCCTTTTCACCTGGCTGTGAATGTTTAGCTTGACAGTCTGCATACGTGAGCAAATAAAGATATTTTGATTGACAATTACTATTGTAAAACAGATTTGATCATTGGCCAGATAATACTGTGCAGAAGAGTAGCAATGAGGCTTGCAGTATGTAATATAAATGGAATGTCAAATTTATACCGACAGATTTAAAACTCAAGTCTTAAATTAATGTGGGCGTGTGCACTAGTTCATGTCACTCTGTATAAACAGGCTTGAATTGTTTTTACTGTTTCATAGTGAAGGCCAAATAGTAATTATTGAATTTATTTTAAACATTTAAACAAATGAACATAAAACAAATTAACATTTAATAATCTAATAATTGACTTTTTATTTACATATACATCTATTTACTGCACGTGTTCTATTTTTTTCAGAAGTTGTCGTCAGTGACAATGTCATATATCTGTTATGCTGCCTATAATGCAAAAATATATTTTGTTTGGTGGTTGTGGCCGGTGGCAGTTAAGGGTCCTGAGTAGATTACAGTAATAAGCTTTTAACTGATGTTTAATTGGTAAATACCATAATTATGACATGTCCATGGAGAAGCAGAAATACTGCACATTTCCCTCATGGATGTTGATGAATGGTCGTAACTGTCGAATCACTATTATTTCTATGAAGCTTTTAGTACACCCAAAATTAAAGTATAACCCCAAACACAAGGCAGAACACTGTACATTTTACTCATAATTGTCATCGCAATCAGTCATTAGTTGTATATTGGTTTTTGGGAATGGGAAGTGCCAGGGAAGTAGAGCGAGAGAGCACACACACCAAAGAATCCCAAGAATTTGTAAGGTGCTCCTTAAAGAAAAAGAAAGCCAGGATTGGAGGATATATCCACACCCTAATTGACGATTTCTGTCATATTGTTATTGCAAAACACAAGGGAATTGACATTCTTTTAATCATATTTAAATGTCGTTGGAGGAGATTATCAAAATGGATCATTGGTCGTGTCTGTGCTTTTCCTGTTTGGTCTTGTTTGAAGGGAATATTTCTTGGCATTTATGCAGCTATACAACATTCCTTCATGACCTTTAAAATACAGTTTTTTAACTACTGTCTTTGTCAGTGTTTCTCATCACGGGTTTTGTTGCACAGTGGCCTTCGGTGCAGCTTGAGCTCTTAATCTATTGGGATTTATTTAGCTACTGATTTAACAAATTGCATACCTTTGAACTGCGTCTTGTGACAGTAATGTAATTGATCCAAACTGATTAAATTCTGTATATTGACTAATACTCTATATATAGAACATAAATATGTAAAGAAGGGCACTTATGTTTGCAAAGCATTTCAAGACGTTAATATATGTATTCTTTACAGGCCAAAAAACATTAATTATGCTAGAGGTATATATATATATATATATATATAAATATTGTCATTTAGGCTCTTAAGTATGTTTGCTATGGCCTTCTATAGGAAAAAGTTTTTTAGTGCTTTGTTTTGTATATAATATGATATGGATAATAGTCGTTATTCAGTACCAATTTTTCAGTGTGTAATCATACTTACCTGAGTTAACCAGGTGAATAGATTGTTCATCTTTACACGACAGTTTCAGCAGGATCGCCCAGTGATCTTTCCTTATCAAAGACACCATTGTGTAGCAAACATGCAAAAAATGTCCCCACCCACAATTCTATTTTTGGCTCTGGATTCAAAGGCCCACAGCAAGGAACAGTAAATAAGATTCATCCGTCTCCCATACCGTTTAGCCAGTACAGGGCCCCTGAAGCCTAGATCAGGCAGCCGAGGCTCTCTGGCAGGAGAGGCGTGGGACAAGAAGCCAGTCTATCGCATGAGGTATGTACAATTGCACATTATGGGTAATTCAGAGAGGCCACTGCACCTAACCGCTTGTTTCTGACTGAATGTTGCAAACCCACACGAACATGGAGAAAACATGTACAAACTATATACACAACAGTGTCAGGGGTGGGATTTGAAAATGTAGTACATGTATGGCACAGTTACATAATTATAATGCAATTCCATGTGATACGGTGGGGCATGGCGAAGGAAAGGAGGGATGATCCACGGAGTGGCTCATAACAAAAAGTAGACTTTAATAAACTCAAAAAGAAAACAAAGGAGGAACCAAAAAGGAAAGGAAAGCAAAAACAAAATAGAAAAAAAAGAACTAACTAAAAGTATCGCAAAGTAACACACATAGGGAACACAGCAAAACTGGAAGCTAGCCTGTGAAACCACCACAGCTAACAAACACGAAGTAACAACTACAGTGACTGAATGAGGAACAGAACAAAGGCAGGCACTTACATAGACTGATAACAAGACTAGATGGGGGACAGGTGAAAACCATAACAAATAACCAATCACAAAGGACTGGGGGCAACAAAGAACTAGTGGGTTACATTTGCAGTCAACAGGCACAGAGAAGTCAATTAACAGATATGGAAAAGGACCAAGTACTAAGGAAAACCAAGGCTAGGAATAGCAAATGAAGGGGCAACATGGAATAAAAAACAAAGAACTGTAACTGAAATACTTATACAAACATTAAACCAAGAGAACACAAAACCAACAAACATTAAATAATAGTTTGTTAGGACAGGCCTCTGGCCAGCCTCAAGCCCAGAACTGACAAAGGGGAGTCGAGAACAGTGACTGACCACTTAGCTTGTTAAGTTACACAGCCACCTAGGGAGCAGCTAAACACATTAAGGTCTAAAAGACAGAGGAGAGAACAGGATGACCAGCGACACCTGCTGGCGAAATGGGGACATGACACATGGGGCAAGGCCAGGCAGGCATTAATCCTAGCACTGTGTTCATGCTTGATGTTCTCTGTAAAACAACCCAAGGGGCTATAGGGAATTCAATCAGAATTTCCTCTTCTAAAATGGTGCACATCTCAAAATTCACAAGTCCACATGAATACCCCACAGCACACCCCGTCTCAACAGCGGCGTTCTACCATGAGGGAAAAGTGTATTTCTCTTGTTGCTGTGTGCAATATAATACTCACAAGTGTGCATTGTTAACTCCACTGTCCATTCATTCTGTAATGTCATCTTGCATGACTGACTAGTTCTGTATGAAAGCACTCATTTAGGGTGTGGGAAACCTCTGTCAGAGGTTATTTTGGGGTGCTAAATGTATATAGTTCATTTATTCATCTTGATATTCAAACATATACAGTCATTGAGCTGCACCCCCATTCAGTTAGATCAGTGGCCCTCAAGAAATGAACCAACATTTTGCTACATCAGCCTTGACCCCTCTTCTTGTAAAACAAGTCTGGGGCATTAGGACAGCATGCAAGACAGTCCCTGACAGTGGATTAAACTCACTCTGGTGTCCTCCCTGAGAATGCTGATGTAGGGAAACCTTTTGTTTCATTTAGTCTCCAGTGGTATGGGCTGTGTTGAAATTTATACAGTTATTTTACAGTCAAAACATTCTGGTTATCATCAGCAGCTGCTGTTGCTGGTTCACATCCAACAAAGACCTTCTAGAACTTCGGGAACAAGCCTGGAATTTGTTGATGTGACACCTTTGAAAGACTTATCAGATATGAAATCATCCCTTGACATGTTACAGCCTTGGATGCATTTTTTTCCCTTCTTCAGAATGAATGTTGCTTTGTCATTAAAGGCCTATTTCCATCACCTTTGGATTCAACATGCACATCCCTTATCAGATTTCTTTGTTTGACATAAAGGATGAAAAAACCCTCATGTGATATGTGATATCGGGCTCAGAAGCATGTTAAATAATGGCACCTGAAATCTTATCATCTCTGTTTCCTTCTACAATGATAATCTTCAAGAAATCTGTGATTGCACAAACTGACTAACATCAACACACAAGTCAACACATATACACTGCAAGTGAAATAAAGGCCACCAAAAAGGCTACGTATTGGAGTTATAATTATCCACTAATGAGTCTGGAACAGTTCTGGTGATAACACCCATTTTAAATGTGATGTTGAAGGACAGGGTCGCACAGATCTCACGTCTCCAGTGGAGAACGAACTGATACTTATGGATGACCATGCTGACACGTAACTAAGAGAAATTTCACAAGCTGTCATCCAGCGGATCCAACTTGCCCAGATGGTTTCCCCATTGGATCTACTCCAGGGCCACTCTTGGACTTCAATGAGTACAACTAGCTAGAGGACTAGAAGATCTACAAGCTGCATCACATGGGCCAGGGGAGGGGGTTGATGCATTCTCTAATCAAGAATGAGGTCATCTGTGTTTGTATAAATAGCAGGCCTTGAACAAGACCCAAAGCACCTGCGTGCAACCTTGTGATTAAATTAGCGTGGTTCTCTTAATCCTTGCTCTCAACATCCCAGGTTGCATCAGACCATTAACCGCATCCTCTAATGAGCCAGCAATGCTAGTTGGCCAACGGCCAGGCAGGGGGAAATGCACTCGGCATCTCCATGTGTGGAACGTGAGAGAGGACGGTCCCACGTAATGATGCCAGTGTGACCTGCTGGTGACGCAGCCGGGCTCAGGGAGACACTGCTTGCGGACATGATTCCCGGCAGAGTCCAGAAAGTGACACATGTTTTCATTTATAAGTCATGGGGTTGAGTAAATGTGCAACAACAGGTAAACCTTGCTACATCTCCTGCTTAACAAGCCAGCACCCCATGTGCATATTAACAAATTAATGACCTTACATCATTTTTATTCTCTCTCATTTTTCTTGTGGATCAAAAGGGCTCAAGGGGGCTGCTTGGGTGAAGACCTTATAGCCACGACAACCTAGAGCCCCCAGATAAGTTAATCTGCCCCCATACGACAATGATGAAGGGAGGTGTGTTCGGATCAGGCCTCCAGTACAGAGAGGAATGTCGTTTACACCAGTTGGCCATCACACTCGCAGACACCAGATGTTTTATGTGAGGGGCGTCGCGTTTCACGCTTAATTACACAGCTATTGTTTAGAGCAAGTGTGCAGTTTGCACTTCGGCTGTAGACACTGATGCTGAAATTGCGCTAAAACCAGCCACTTGTTACAGCTCCATATTCAAACGCTGCTGCATGATAGTCGTTATAGGTTGGTGCGGTTATAGAGATGCATGTTAAATTAAATTAAACAGCATAGAGGTGCTTGATATTTCAAGAAGTGAAACCTTACTGCTGATTATCTCAAAACGTAAAGGAAAATTGCATGGATTATATTGGTCTTTGAATTATACAGTTCTTTTTTGAAAGCAGCCATCTGAGAAATCTCTTTTCGGATGTTTGATCAAGAATAAGATCTCTGTTTTTTGAGGAGGGGGGGATTTCATGTATTTCACACAGTCTAAAAATATACACAAGTACCTTCATGGAATAATCTGATGCAGAAACCGCTAATGCTCAAACCATGTTTGATAACTTTTTTTACAGTCTGATCCAACAGTTTTCCAAAGTCTTTGCATTTTAGTTGGTCAGTTGACATATTTATTTAATTATACAGCTCTCAGTATTTACACAGTTGACTGTTTTGAGGTAGTCTGGAGTCAAGTGTCTTCTCAAGAATACTCCTGCTGGACATCATCTGTGGATTGATCTCACCTTTAGTTGATGGGTCACTGGCTTTGTCAGCATATTCTTTGTCAGGTTGGATACCATGCATTTCTGTGAAGTATTGCATATTATACACAGCACACGTTTATGTATGTGTGCATATTTGCACTTTAGTGTATGAGTGCCTGTGTGTTTGTTGAGCTTGTTTTCAAAAATAGTGTGACAACTCTGGTATTTTCATTGCCATTGCACTGAACCAACCGCTGCTTGCCTCAGGGTCTATCTTGCCCTTGCAATTGCTACAAGGCAAAACCTGGAAACCTAATTAAGAAAAACAAACTCCTGCTTGTTGATTTATTTCAGCTCCGTGGAATGGCTGTGGGGGAAGGGGAAATCATGAGTACAGAACATGGATGCCAGCTCTCAAAACTTTGGGGTACTTTAGCTAATTTTAAAACCCACAGAGGCATTTCCTACGATTATTATTCCTCTAGAAATAGCATGAACTCACAGGACAGTTTGTCCTGTTCAGATTTCTTAATTCTTTGAAGGCTTCAGCTTATTAGTGGCCAAGAACAACATGCAATACCTGGAACAAAATGCAGGTGAATTATGACTACTATTAGACTGCATTGTTTCTTTTGGGGACGTTTTAATACAACAGCCTAGTGAGGGCATGTTTAGCAAACACTGTGGAAGTGCCGGCTCCCAGCAACCGATTGGTAAAAATATTACCACGCAAGCAGTCGAATTCGTCAAATGACATTTACTTAGGCTGTACATGCCTCACTGGCATCTGCGTGTGTTTAGGACTAACAATAATGTGAAGAACTCTGCCAAGAACCACTGAACAGACTTGTTGTGTGGTTGAGAGGTGTGAGGAGGTGGGTTTGAGGAGATACCAAATGGATAATTGCAGTTCTACGGAGTTTTAATTGAGGTCGACGCTACAGTTCGTCTCCGCACGACGTCGAATCACACCCCAAATGAAATCTGGTCCTAAATAAAGCTTTTGTGAAAGTTGTGTTACAGATAGAGATTGATTTCCCAAGGCTAATTAATATGATCTTCTCTATAATAATATAACACAGCAAATTCTAAAGCTGCATGTGATTGACTGACACCCCATCCCATACCCTACACTTGCTTGGCAAGGCTCTCTGTCACTCTGTATTGGCAGTTAGAGAAAATGTATGGATGGATACCTTTAGTATTTTTGGACATTCAGGCTGCTCAAATTTTTTTTTCCATTTTCCTCTGAATGGCAAAATCAGCCATACTCTCTCTCTATCTTAGATCAGACTGCTCTGTAATCGGGGTCTACAAAACCATTCAAAGAACTGCAGGTTCACGGCACATTGAAAGCCCATTAACTGCTGTCTAATTAGTGAAGCCGGCTCGTGCAGCCTAGCAAAATTCATTAGCGTAACCTCACGTTGTTTTTCAGCTGCTGGGTGTTTGTGTGTGTGTGTGTGTGTGTGTGTGTGTGTGTGTGTGTGCGTGTGAGGGGGCTGATGAAACACGTGGCTCCTAATTAAACGCTTCTTCTAAGCCACCAAACTCTACACACAACCACCATACTGGAAAGCAACATAGACAACTACAACCTCAAAAAAAAAAACTCAAGACCAAGTGTATCTTTCCGATCTTGAGTGGGACTGTTTATAATGGTTTCCATGGCAAGCCATTCTTCAGGCATTTCTTTAACTGGCAGGTATTTATTTTGTCACGGCTATCGCAATATGCCCTTTTTACGTCATACGCACATGTAAAGTCATTTTTAAGGTTTTTGACAAAATGTTCTTGATATTGGATGACAGTATTTGACAAGTGGGGTGCTGCTATTTTTGTTGGCTTTGGGGGCCCTTAGTGCTGAGATGTTTTGACACCTCTGGTAGCTGGAACGCGTTGCAGGACGACACAGAGACCCGGTGCGTCGGAGTGTGTTTATAGTACTGTCAAGGGAGTGTGCTATCAGTGCTAATTTCGCCTCGATGTTGTCAGTTTCCTCCTCCTAATTAGTGGACGGGGTCTATGGGAGTAACTGCGATAAATCAGCAAAACAAGCCTGGGTGTTGAAGACATATGAAAAATGAGAGGGGCGTCCTGGATCATTTCACTCCCAATAATTAACCGAGATCCTTAAAATTCCGAAACCACGTTGTTCAGACTCATCCTGCTCCATGGCACCAAATAGGATCTCCTTCACCCTCTATGTGTGTAAACGCCATACCCCCCGAGTCTATGATATATATTTGAGGCAGACACTTACTGAAGTTCTGTTTCTGCAGCAGTAGGTGTCCAACACATACCAGTATTTCCGGGCAGTGCAAATGTGACACTGAAAGATTTTGCCAAGACTGCATCTAGCGACACCCAAATGAAGTCTAAACCCAGTCTTTCTGAGAATGAATTTTAATTATTTCTAGGCAAATCTGCTGGTGCCCAAATAAAATGACATGGTTGCTGACTGCAGCTGTTTTTAATGATGCAAACGATCAAGACAAGAAAAAATAGGACATACACAGTGGTCCCTCGCCACTTTGCGCTTCGACTATCGTGACTGCACTGTTTCGCGGTTTTTTGTGTATTCATTAAAAAGTTGATCGAGACACTGAAAACATTGCTACGCATCGGAAGCATCTTTGCTCTTCGTAATTAAATGTACAATAATAATAATATGATATTTTTAACGTCTAATATGTCTTATTTTCTCTTATTTTGTCTAATATATTGGGTAATACGAGTGTAATTGTCATAACCGGCCTGTAGGATCCTCTTGTGTGCCACACCCCCTTATTAACCACGCCCCCTTATTAACCACGTGTGCAACCTCGATTGTGACCAGCTGTTTTCTGTCAGTTTGATTCGTCCAGCGTATTTAAGTCACGTCAGAGTCTGTAACCTCAGGTCTGTCATTGAGGTTTTGATGTTACTTGTTCCTGTGCCCTGCGAATAAACCCTTCGATCCTGATTCCTCGTCTCCCTGTTCCTGCTTCCGTGTCCAGCAATCATAACAGTAATGGTGACCAAAGGGTATTATTTCACGTCTAATCATTTTAAAAAACGTATTTAGAATGTCGTGAACAGGTTTTCTATGCTCTAACTGCAAAAATGTCCGAATTATAAATAAAGAATCCTACTTCCCGGAAATTCACTTATCGTGGTAGAGTCTGGAACTGATCAACCGCGATAAACGAGGGCCGACTATATACAGTTTGAGTCAAAATTTTGGACATGCCAAGTTGCCTACAAAGGAGAGTGATAGACTATCACATCAGATGACCTGGCCACCTGACCTAAACAGTATAAATGTTTTTTGAGGAATTTTACCAGAGAGGGAAGGAAAAGCAGCCAACAAGTGCTCAGCATATGTGGGACCTCCTTCAGGACAGCTAGAAAAGCATCCCAGGAGGCCACCTCATGAAACTGGCATAGAGGAAAAAGTAGAGCCAGCCAGTCCCTAGAGCAAATGGGATTAAGGACCTTGCTCAGGGGCCTAGTGGTGACATCATTCTGCTGATCACAGGTTTTGAACCAGCAACCTGTGGGTCCAAACCCACAGAGCAGTCTCACCCAAGTAAATGAATCATTTTTGATCATTTTGTGCATAATTCCATGTATGTTATTTTATAGTTTGATGTCTTTCTAATTATCCTAAATGTAGAGAATAGTACAAATGGATAGGTGTTTAGACTTTTGACTGGTACTGTATTATTCATTTGACTTGTTTCTTCTCTGTCACTGATGCCTTGCTGTGTAACACGCCATAGAATAAGAGGATAAGGTGAAATAAAATTTTCATGGGGAAATAATTAACCGTACACAACCTCCAATTGCACAAGCACATAAATACATACAAATCTCGGGCAAAAGGTATCCAAGGACCAATTGTTTTTTATTCACAATTATAGCCCAAAAAAGTGGTGGAAGATATCAGACAAGCATGTCCACTGAGGCTGCAAAAGAAATCAAAGTTTTTTTTTTTTTTTTACAGAGATTACTATTGAAAATGTGAGTAATTTCGCTTTACCGATGGATCCAATGGGACATGACTGGAAATTAAATTTTGATTTATGATCCCCGTTCAGCGTTCCAGGACCTAAACTCTCACTATCCAAAAAGTATGCATAAAGTTTCCAGTTAATGACCCAGCTCTGAGTTCCGGGAGGTTGAGCTGATCCGGGATAATGAAAGAAGACAGGCGGGAACAACGAGTTAGAGTTCTGGAGCGGAGAACCACTGGTCTATTCCTGCAGTGCTGACACTGGGAGGGACTGGGACGCACCACCGCCCCCTTGTCACATGGATGAGGCTGACCCAGTTGTCATCTTCCTGCATCCTGTGTAGAATGGTTAATGTAGAATGTAGGTAGATTATGGATGCCAAAGTTTCCGTTATTGTCAACTTCGGACGTATGATTTGTGGAGCTATACACACTCTGGTGAAATGTCCTTCTCGGTGCTCATAGTGCCAGTGAAAAATAATCGACAGAATATAAATATGCACACATATGAACATAACATAAACATGGCATTTTAAGACATAGACGGAAGAGATACTGTTAAGCAGCTGATTGTTTGGGAGAGATTGTGCAAATTGGGGACATGAGTTTGGCATCGAAGCAGAAGGTGCAATGAACCAATAAATCTAGATTCCGATCAGACATCAGGACCAGAAAACTGCTCATGCGTGATTAAGTGCCGACCATGTCTCAGGTATGTCATGTGGGGCTCCCTTATCATACCATGGAAGTGTCCTGAAACACATATGCTAGACGAGCTTATTGTGAAGGGATCCTGAGCATGGTGCCCAGGACTGTTTCAAAGAGGCGCTGGAAAATGATGCTGTTTTCCATCACATTGACCATGTTTGTCGTTGGCCCTTACAAAAGCTGCCGGCCTGCCCGAGGTACCATGCTGGGTCTTTGTGCCGGATGGCGCTGGACGGCCACAGCTGCCTCCATGTCCCCCAGCCCGGGCTCGACCCGCTGGGCCATTGTGGCCCTCCGCCGGCCCGGACAATACCCCCGCCGTGGCACCCGTGGGGCCGGGGGCGCCCGCGTTTTTATCTGGCCCCGCAGGGGACATGGGCAGTTCACAGGGGGGCCTGTACTGCCCCCTACAGGACCAGAGGCTGGTGGCTGGGACACCGGGCAGCCCCACAAATAGCTATAATGAAAAATAAGCTAGAGAACGGATAGTAAAAACATCCTTGGTTACATCACATTTAGCAGATGCTTTTATCCAAAGCAATGTATGTTTTTGAGAAAACAGGGTCTGCGAGTCCTAGTAAGGGTCAAGGGTCGTGGTTAAGGATCTGATGGTGACATCACTCTGCTGTCTCTGGGATTTGAATAGGTGACCTTCGGAGCACCGCCACAGTGACCTTACAGGCTGAACCACGCAGCATCCCCATGATAAGCATTGTCCAGCACCCTTAGTACCTTATAAGTCGTCCATTGGTATTGATGCCTCTCTAAATATGTCTAAATGAAGTGTTTTATTTCTCTGTACACAAACCTATACTTGTAGAACATACATAATACATGCATAGCAACGATGAAAACAAAACTGGCTTGTGACATATCAACACATATTTTTTATGTTTACAGTCAATTTTTTTTTCCCTGCCAAAGCAGACCGACGCTCAGAACCATGCCAATGATTACGATACATTTACTAGGGGAAAGGTCCTTTCCGTGCCTCCAAAGGTGAGCTGTGTCCTCCACTAGGGTGTGCTGAGTGATGTGGGCCAACCTGTGCTTTCAGGTAAGGCAGAGATGGTGGTTAAGGGTCCGGGGTTGGACCGATGCTGTCAGGGGGCCTTTAGCTTGGCACATCAGCAGCAGGTGCCAACCTGTCCCGCTGCCAGGATGCCCTGTGCCAGAATCGAAAGGTTAACGAGATTCTGTACTCTGAAACCAGACGGCAACAACCCCAACAATCCCTCTATTCTTCCCTGTAAATACCTACCCAGTGTCTAGTTTCCAGAACCAACCTGTCGTGTCGCACAAAATGGGCCGACTGATCTTTTCCTTGGAACTAGCCAAGGAAAGATGATCTTGCCATTTTTGGATGACAATATTTTTTCTTGAAAACAAAACTCACATTGTGGATCATTGTTATCTGGTGACATGGGGTAATCATAACTAATTATTTTCATTCCACTGTCACAGAAGACATTTCTAGAACAGCATTAATATGCAGTTTTTAGGGGCTAAAATGTGTTAGCTGGAATAATGCTGTTGTAAATAGATGCTTTTAAAAGTAGTGCATATTTTTACACCTCATTGTGCGTGTAAATTATATTTATTTAGTTCTGCTTGTATAATCTGACATGCTTTTTTCGCACAAACACCAGTTGGAAGTATTTTTATCATATTAGTATAATTTGCTTCAATGAAATTTCACGAGATTTTTTGTCCCTCGGAATATGCTGTTTGGCAATGAAATGGTAAAATATTATTACCGCTGTGCATTTTAATGTCATACCCCATTAAATGACAAACCCTCCCGCCCACCCAACAGGCTTTCCACCCTTCAAATATCGCAGAGATCGATTGCATTGCGTTCTCTATCGCATTTCACTTTTCACAGCTGAAGCATTTCAGCGGCTAAAGGATAGATGTTATCACCCTCTGCTCGAGAATACCTCAGGGTTCAGTGGGGTGGGATTTATTACTATAGTTACGTGCCCAGTGCGGTAGATTTATGCATTAATCACTGGTGCAAGTATGAATGCCGTCCAACCCATGAAATCTCAGGGCAAATGCAAATGCATAGTTGGTTTACATATACATAAGTCATATACTTCGGTATTTTTTCAGTGATTGAATACATATGAATGTACTCTTAACATGGAAAGCTACACAGAGCTGGGAAAATTAAGACCTGTAGGGAAGAACATTATTCATAATGCAAAAAAAACCCACATTTTATATAAGTTTAGATCATAACTGCCACACAACTCCTAAGAATGAGCCATATAGATGGAAATGATTGTAACTATTTATTAGATAATGTATTGAAGATAATAAATCCAGCTCTATAATTAAAAAATAAAGTACAGGAATGTCACAAATGTCCCTAAAACAAACCATAGAATGGATCTGAGGTGAAATCTAAGTCCTTCTAGCACATCCATAGTTTGGAAAGTTTGAGGTCATTTCAGGATCTTTCCAAGGCCCTTCAGTGTCTGATGTTGAATAAAACATGTCATGGAGATTGTTGGCTTCAGTGGTAGAGATTGGGTTGCATTTTTTGTGTCTCTAACTTGAAGTATCAATCAGAAATATCTATTCACGTCAGGTACATAAACTTAAGAAAGAGAAAATAAGATGTCATACCATCTAATGCAAAGAAGAACGATGGTAGGTTACGTTATCTAATCCGCAGGCAATTATGTAATTCATTTTCTGCGATCTGCCAAACTTACCATCTCCATGTAACTGGCAGTGATAACTTGGTTTCCAGTACAAGCAGTATGTCATTCTGAAGCTGCTCTATGCTACGATTTTAAGCGTACATTCACTGCAATCGCACACTGTATCCTGATCGCACAAGTAACAAGTTAACCAAAATATAAAAAGTCTCATTGGTGGGCCATAGCAAGCTTATACTGTACAGGCCTACGCAGTACCACTGCATGGCAAACTGCAAGAAGGACTGTGGATAGAGTACATGACAAGTGACTGGAAAAAAAAAAACAAAAAACAATTTTGTTCTCAAAGCAATCACCATTTATGTGCAGTTTTCTGGGGTTAAATGTTTGAGGTTTAAGCGTTAGTATCTTTTATGGAACCTGCACTGCAACTTACAAGGGTGTTTTGTACGCACATGCACGGGATTTAGCTGCAGCTGGAGTTCGACTCAGCTCCCCTGGGAGGAAGAGACCACTCCATTAGACCGATGTGGCCCAGTTCGCCGTAGCTAAAAGCTCCGACCTCGTGACAAAGAGACAGAGTGATATACAGTCTCCCCCAAGCAGAGGCACTGCAGTGTATAGCACAGCACACTGACAAGACCGGCAGAGGTGGGTTATGAGAAGAGGGGGAGATTTCGCCAGGATGGCGGACAGCCAGCTCAGACACACCTGACTAGTGGCAAGCACCTGTCGCATGGCAGTGCGCATGTGTCATCAAAGCACCTAGTGTCTGGCATTAAGGGCATGACGTTAATAAAAAGGAAGTGAAAATAGGATGACTGTTGACATTATTATTGTTGCTGTTGGTTTTGATATCATCATTACTGGGTTTCTGGCATTTGATTACACTTTTAGAGTCATATGTACCTGACTGTACCTTACATAAAAATACCAGGTTGGTCACATTTTACCCCTAAAAGGTCACAAAAAATTAAGTTCTTAATCAATCATGAGCTAACTTAATGTACTACTTAACCATAAACTAAGTCATAGTTACAACTAAACTAGTGATGATGTACTTAGCAGCAAGTCGTTGAGCTGATTGTTAAATTCAGATTTAGTTATCAGTTACTATATGTACATAATCATTATCTATCTACTAGATACTGCTAATTAATATTCTAATGAACTGTTAAGTAGGTTAGCTAGGTAAAAATGAGATATGGGAACTTACCACTACATATCTATTAGTTCTGTTAAATGTACTTATCTGGAGCTACATCTATTTCCTTTTAAGCATTAAGCTAGTGTAGATAAGTATGTTAATTAATAGAATTTGTGTATGTTTATAGATAATGGTAATGTACACTGTGAGCTCAATGACTTGCTGCATAATCACTAATTTAGTTGTAACTAAGATTTAGTTTGCGGTTAATTAGTTCATTACGTTGGCTCACGATTAATTAAGAGCATCATATTATATTACTTGTGATCCCTTCAGTAAAGTGTTATTATGAAGTGTTACTTCATTCGTGTATTATACACGACCTTGTTATTCTCTTAACGACAGCAAAATAAGGATGAATTAATGGGTAAATACGGGATTGAAAGTTTCGAAGTGAACTGGATTTGCAGTATGCCAACTCCAAGGATGACTCAGATGGTTTAGTTTCTGTTGTTGGCGATCACACGCCCGGCGTATAAAAAAAAAAAAAAAACACTTGTTTTTCACGCTCTCATTGAGTATCAGCTGCGAGTGGCTGTCATTTCTGGCATTTCTTTCGCGTCCGCATGGGCTTCACGGTGCCTTGTGAAGAATAAACCTTTCTTGTTCACGGGCAGAGTGGCATATCCCTCCGTGAGACCCACAGAGACTCGCGCCCGGTCCCCGTCTGACACGTGGAGCGTTTAAACCGCTGTGAAAATGTCAAACACTGCAAAGCACTGTAAAAGCCTCTAACAAAAAGAGAGAGAGAGAGAGAGAAAAAGAGGAACGGAGGAGCTTTAGAAATGTCATTTACCTTTCAGAGAGATAAGATCTTCTCAATGAAGGTCAAGCTTTTTTTTAATGAAAATGCTTTAATAGGCATCGCTTCTATTGCCAAGGAAAACTCAAACTCACAAAGTTCAAAAGCAAGTGGCGATGCTGGGAGACGAGCGTAACGGACGGACGTACCATTTCCTTGACTCGCTGCCAGAGTATAGTAGAGGACAGATCACATGTCAGCCATTATTTTGTCTCCATAATAAATATAACCTCAGGAATGGGGCTTCTCTTAGAAATCTAGATACGGCTTACTGCGGCGAGGAAGGACCTGCGTTCAGGCTGCCAGGTTTGATTAATGGCCACCTCTTGGGTCATAGAAAAACAACCCTACCATCACCACCACCACCTCCAGAAAGAAATGGAGAAGAGCATATCATGGCTTCCCATGATAGATTATTGACGTTATTGCCCTCCGTGTTACAGAGGGATGGATACGATGCAATAAAGTGTCACTGGCAATCGATCAAACTCGGCTTTTTTCCACATGCGGGTGAAGTGCAAGGGGGATGTAAATGGTGTGTAAATGACAATAGCTAAATCACGTCACAGGCAGCCACTCGATTGCAATGCATTTTAAACATACACGGGTGACAGAGAGCAGATAAAGAAAAACAGGCTGTCAGTCGCTTGCTGCTGTGATTCCCGGTCACGCCTGGGACTGAAATAGCCCAGAAAAGTGTGGGGAGAGGGGAGGGGACATTTAGGGGGGCTGGCTCTTAGCCAGAAGCTCCTCCTGGTACTCCAGGGAGCGTTCTAGAACAGCGACCCCCGCCTCCCCCCACTCCCCGATTAATGCAGAACACATGATCTATTTGAGATACAGACGATCCAGGATCAGATGGCTGTGGAAGAAGAGCGAACATCTCACAACTGATGTCTTAGGTAGAGTATAATGAGAGATCTTTCCAGAAGGTTGAGGGAAGTGCCCCGGCCTCTCCCGATTGTGGAGGTGTGCCCCGCCTCACATTGTGGAACACGCCAGAGCTGGTCGGCGCAGGAAAAACACCCCATTGTTCCAACATGTGTAAATTTAAATGGGCCCCCTCTTGCGGCCTGTTTGCGTCACTGTTCCCAACAACTCCGCCAAAGACACCACATAGGAGCACCCCCCCAAGGAGGGCCACAGGAAACATGACCCCTGATGCAGGCCCCTCTGCCACAGCGACCTTAGGGCCAAACTCCGGCGGCGGGGCAATCTCGCGGACACAAAGGCGCACGCTGAAAAGTCGCGCCTGTCCATCGCTTTTAGCCAGGAAGAAGCGCCCCCTGTCTGGGTTTGCAGAACAGCCTCTCGGGTTTCGTCATATTCCCTGGTCTCGTCACACTCCCCCCAGGCCCTGGCTCAGTGACTCCCTGACATCACTGGTGTTAGCATCCTGCGGGCTAGCAGAGATTAGGCCGACTCAGTGCATGGGCCAGTCGTGCCGATGCATGCAGCACATTTACCACAGCTCCGAGCGCTTTGGAGGGGGGGGGGGGGGATTTAGCTATCCACTCCATTTAAGCTCAGGAGTTAACGCTTCACTGCAGTTTGGAGATTAAAGTTTTGCTTCTGTTCAGGGTATACCTGCAAAACTGCCCTCAATGTAGTCTTCCAAGACTGGGAGCTATTTGAAAAGGCACTTAATGTCGTGCCCTGAAAATGGGCAGCTCAGGAATCATATTTGTTTGGATACTTTGCCAAATACTATAGCCAGGTTATTTCTACAACTCTGTGGCCAGGTTTCTTCATGCAAATATATTCATTCATACATCCATTACAGTAAAGAGCAACTATGCAAACTATCAGGCAGTTGTTCTCTGTAGCAAACACCATTTCAATTGCAAAATGTAATTTTACTGAAGCTGGTTTTCAGTAATGGTATTTAAATGATTGTGTGGATTAGTTATTTTGAATTGTACTCAACAAAAAGTTGACACAATCCTTAAGTGAGGACATGCATCTATAAGATATAGTTATAGTTCATTTTTTTGAATAAAAATTAACTGAATAAAATGATACGTTTTAACAGAATAATTCTTTAAAATCTGTACTGTGCCAATAGTCGGTGTGCAACTAGTTTCCCGGCACAAGTTAACGGAGTGTTTTTGATCCGGTTGATCCAAGCCCTCTTTAAGCACTCAGTAATTAAGAGTGTTGAAAGTAGCCCATGCATGTGAAGCGAGCGGTGTAATGAGTCACTCACCGAGCCCATGCAAGCGGCTCCATCCTGCCCATGAAGATCCATGACTTTCTGTAATGCAATCCTAGAAAGCATCAAAGGATGATCCCTAGCACTCTTGCCCAGAGGCACCTGTATCAGGATGGCTCCATTCATATTGCTGTCAGCCTCATTTAATGATTCCTTCCTGTCACATGGCGTCCGCTGCAATACGCCTCAGTGTTGCACATCAAACACAAGGGTCCCTTTCAAACACACACAAGAGAGTTTGGAGCTATAAATCCAAAAAGAAAAAAACATTTGGTAAGGCAAATTTTTAAACCATCAGTTTGGACCATTCTGTTGTCAGCCCGATTAGACATCATAAAATATATATATATATATATATCATTGGTTTATTATTTCATAAGATGGTAAATTACAGAAAACCATGAAAATGCTACATGTAGCTCCTGCCAGGTTGAGTTAGGTATGGTTCAGTTCCGAGCAGTGTTTGACGTTTACAGAGAGAAAGTATCTGCACACTGATCATCTCTAAAAATGCAGCTCAATGCTTTCCAAAACTTAAAGGCCAGCGACAAGGTTCATACAAATAAGATGTGCTTTGTTCTCGATAATAAATATAGCTTAATAATCAGAACGGAAAGCCAACCTGAGTATCTCAGTCACCCAAACCAAAACATGATGCATTGCCCCGTCTCCTGTTGCATACCAAAGTCCTTGGGGAGATGTAGTCATCCTTCTTGAAGAGGGTCAAACAAGACTCCCCCATGTAAATGCGGGCTGCATGCGGCTCTCATTAAGTCCAGCTGGAAACAGTGTCATTTGTCAGCAGGAAGAACCTGTCAGGGATGGGCACCACTGACAAGGGTGTGATTACTAACCCTTTTGGGGTTTAACCCAGCACTGGACACTCATTCATTAAGTTATAGGCAGAGTTTACTTAATGCTTTTCTTCAGTATTGTCTTCTACTCAAATGGATACTTCTATTCTTCTTATTTCTCCTCAGGAATTATATTTAGGCATGAAAAGGTTTAGATTTACCAGATATTAAAGTGATCATCCCAGCATGCAGCAAAAGTCAAATGGTGATTCTTGGTAACTCTTCCCTAGAAGAATCTTCGCTCACTTCTCAATGCCAAGCTGCCTCAACTCAGTGACATTTATAGGTTTAGTGGTGGGAGCTGTTCATTTCAACTGTGAAATTCTTGTTCTCTGGCTATTCTCATGTAGGCTTGTTAATATCTTACTGCCAGGTCCAGCTGTTGCTGCAGCATCTCTGCATGGACAAATGGCCCGATGGTCTCTGACAGACATTTTCTTTTTCTTCAGTAGAGCAGAATTCATGCTTCCTTCAGTGAAGGCGAGTTGCTGGGCAGGTCCTGAAGCAGGAAAGCTTTCCTCGAGTCTTGAATGTTGTCATGTTGAAGCTAGGGCTCAATTAGGGCCAAAAATTCTGGATCTTACAAGTGGTTTTAGGAAACCTGAGAAAAGTGTTGATGAGTAATTAGGCCGCATTGATTCCGTGGATCTAATTGTGTTTCTGATGATCTCCAGAACCTCAGACATGACACACGTAAAGTGTATGATTATATAACAAAAAATAGCAATACCTGTATGGGATGGCCCTGAGACCCAGAGCACAATGAGTGGTTTGAAAATAGATGGATCGATGTATGAATCAATGGACTGATAAATTGATAGATGATAGATGGAAAGCATGCTTACCTCCATGAGACCTATAGTATATCTTACTATTGTGTTACACTGACAGAGTAAAAGGAGTATCAAGTGATACCCTGATCTGTGGTACATTTGAATTTTTGTGATGCTTAAAAACACATTTATGCATTTCAGGAAGATATCAAATAATGATCTCTGACAATTTTCACGCATCAATACGAATTATAATGAATAATGAATTAGTATATCAGATATTCAGCCAATGTTGTTGTTGCAGTTTAGAATGTCCACTGATGCTCAATACTTCTAGGAACCATTCATTCTGCTGAATTCAGGACACTTGTTTACTCCGTAACCTGAAACATCCAGACAATACGTCACGAAAGTGTGACGGTATCCATGTAGAGCAGTGTTTCTCAACCTGGTCCTTGAGGACCCAGTGATGGTCCATGCGATGGTCCAGTGAGCTGGAAGGAAGCAAAAACATGGACTGTCTGCGGGTCCCTGAGGACTGGGTTGGGAAACACTGATGTAGAGGAAAAGAAGAACTTCATGCATTGTCAATGAGAAAGAACCTCCTATCCCTTTGGGAATGGTGAACAGCCCACCTGAGTGCTTGTACCACAGTCTCCTCTTTTTCCTTTACACCACTCGAGCGCCACAATAAAACACCTCATTACAAGCAGTTGTCTGATCTCAAATGACCTTAAAACCCTTCCCCTCAAAGTCAGCACAAAAGCACACTCTGGCATGATATTCCTCTCCTTATCCAGTGACGTACTTGAAACCTAATCACCACACCCACCCTGGAGCAATGCTGTTTAAATGCATGCCATTTCACCACACGGAGCCAAACTGGGGCGGTTCCCAGTCTCAGCTCTAAATGTCACCTACAGCCGGCATCAGCGGTGCCAGATCTGCCTCATGACGACCAAACGCTGCAGGTGCTAAAGTACCACAAAACTCAGAGACCCTGTATTTCCCCAAGAAGACGTATCGTCCCAACCCAGTGAAAAAAGGAAAACAAGATTATTTATTAATTTTTTTTTGCTGATTATAGTAAAAACGCATATGTGTCTGTGTCTGGGTGGTGGGCGCCAAGCGATGGCTGAGTAGACAGCAGCGGGTGGGATGCTGGGAACCAAGGAAACGGGGAATGGGCACTATTTACCGTTGCCACGTACCATCAAATAACAAAACAGTTTCCGTGTAGCGGAAATGCTAGGATGCTTGTCAGGGACACACGTGCGGGTAAGTCTTCCATCAAATCACCAGTTAAAATCTGATCTGTGTAGCAGACATCCGGTGTGGTTTGTGCTGCTGGTTGGTCAGTCATCTGGTTCAGGTGGGCGGGATTATCCCATACATCTGGCAGTCCGCTCCCCAGATGAACGGGATCGTATACTCCGCATGAGGAATAACCTTTATTTCGCTAAACTCATTC
The DNA here is from genome assembly GCF_023856365.1 of Brienomyrus brachyistius. Taxonomy (NCBI): domain Eukaryota; kingdom Metazoa; phylum Chordata; class Actinopteri; order Osteoglossiformes; family Mormyridae; genus Brienomyrus; species Brienomyrus brachyistius. The sequence continues at coordinate 10,488,093 of NC_064548.1, read as the reverse complement.
ATCTTCGTCGTATGCAAAGAGGCTCCTTTCTGATTCTGTTTATTTTTCGCAAGATCTTCTTGAGCTGGATGCATTTTTTGGGCTTATGCCTAAGTGTGATCTGCGAGTCATGTTACATTCCCAGTATGCCTGTAAGAAGCAATTAGACAGTATAATTACACGGTGGTTCGTGACAAAGTTGAGTTTAGAGGAATAATTACACAGCCAAGCATAGTCAAATGCCTTTGTTGTTCAACAATTGACCATATCTTTCCTCCCAGTTGCCTACAGTGATCCTTGGTGTCATGTAATGTGTTGTGACCTGTACTCACCGCTTTGGAAAAGCACAGTGATTGTACTTAATTTCCCGGCTGAAATGCCAGCTGAGGTAAATAAGGTGAATTGTCTCCCACCTTGGGGCAGATGAGCACTGGGCAGGGAAATTCCCTGGGGGGAGGGGGTTAGGGGTCCAAGGATACAGAGGTGTTTCTGAATACAAATGCAAGAGGTTGGTAGAAACCTGACCCCCCATCCTCCTCGACTGGCACTGGTCACTTTAACTTATTATGAGTAATGGATTTATTTCATTCCACTACATTTATTTCATCCTTTTCATGTTGCTGTTTTTTGTTTACATACACATTTCACTCTAGATAAACCTTAGCATTTTTCCAACCCCCCTACTTCACACTGTCCTGTATTTTGTAGTATGGAGACCCCCCCCCCCCTGTCACTTACTCTCTGTGTGTTGCACCATGGTCCTGTGGGAATATTATTTAGTGCCACTGCATACCTGTACCATATACGGATGGTATGATGTTAAATCCCACTTGACTTGACTTGTGCATACATGCTTTTATTTCTTGCATGGATATTTATGTTATAATTCCAATATGACATCAGGCTTGCATATGGGTGCTAATAATCCTTAGTCTCCTTGAGGGAGGCTGAAGTCGAAGCAAGCGTGCCGAACAACAAGCCGACACAGATGCCGATCGACGCGAACGTCAGCGGGGAGCACAGATTTTGTGATTGTGACTTACTGTCCCACCCAACAGAAATCTGACAAATATACTAACATCTCACAGCTTTTATTTTACATTAAATGAAAACACTCATAATTCTTTGCTGTTGAAAATATGTTTAGGCACTCTGGTTTCATTAAAATAATAAGAATTTGTTTTTGTCCTGTAAGTTACAGAGTGGCTGCGCACAGTTTATTTAATCTAAAAATAACTTGATGGCAAATAAGTAAAAGTGCCATTTGTGTGTGTTTCAGTTTATGTTCTCAAGAAAAAACAGACATGAGCCACGCTGGATAAAATCTCCGATCTCCTGCTGTCATCTGCATAACAGGTCAGGGTCTGGGGAGAGCTGGTGAACAGCCAACCAAGCACTGAAGCTGGCATGGGACACGTAAGGCACTGGCCTTGCGATGTAATATCTGCCCAAAAAATCCACCCACCACCCCAATGAACAGTCAGGGTAAGATAATTGATTGGCTGTTTTGTCTCGCCTGTGGCTTTCCCCGCCCCTCTACCCAGACGTGACAGGGTGACCATTTCCCCCTCTTCCTCGGTTATGACATGCTCATTTGTAAAAAAGGGTGTGCAGCCCCAGACTCTGTCCTCCGGCTTCTCAATACCCTCAGTGTTTCCTCACATCTCTCCGCTCCTCGTTCTAAATACCTCTGTAAATCTCAGAGACCTTTAAATGGAGTCCAAGCCCCGTTTGCCAAAAGCACTTGTTTCCCAACTGCGTGAGCGTAGTGGACTTCTCAGGGGTATTCTGGAAGATGCTGTTTTCATATTTTATAGAACAGCGTGTTCACCCTGACTTAGCCTGAAGTCTGATGTGTGCTTCTGGAATTATTAAATATACAACAGTCACAAATCACAACCTGTAAACATGTTTTGCTCACCAACAACAAAGAAATGACCACGGACATAAATTTCTTCAACCTAACCTTGGTTTACTGAGTTCACTGAGTTACACAACATAAACCAATCATAGATTCACTTCGCTCAAATTTAAATGACTTTAATTTTCGGCAATCTCATTATTAATAGCTGAAATTCTACGACTGACACTAGTTTAAGAGTCTAACAGTTTTATTGGTAACACTATACTTGAAGGGGCTCAGTTACTACTCAAGTACAAATCATGAACAAATATTGTATCTGCATATTGTAGCTGCATGAAATACATGAACCATTATGATTGATTAATGATGAGAACATCATTATGAGAATAGCCTAGAGTAACACTAGGTTTCTGGTTAATTAATACATAAAGTCAGAGTGTACTACTACATTATTTGTTCCCCTCCATAAAGTGCTACCAATATATTTTTAGTTTTAGTTAGTCCCATAATTATGAGACAAATTGCCACTTTGCCTTATCTAAACAGAGAGATATTGATGTGAAGTATCTTATCTGTAGCTTAACAGAGTTCAAGCTCAAAGTGAACCATCATCCTTCAGGTTTATGAGTTTTTGTCTCTGCAACCCTACCTCCCGCGCAGTAGAAGGATTAACTTATATATTGTGAAGCTGAGCATTGACCTTGTGTTCCACCATGCATCCCTGTCTTTACTTGCAGTAGAGTAGATGACACCTAAACTCAAAGCTGAAACCAGGCACTAAGAATTCATAGCCACGGGTGAGTAGAAATGAACCACTTCCAGAATGCTAGCGTTCTCTTTCTCACACATCACCCTGACCTTTGCTACACATTCATGAGTCATGAGAAAGAATTTACATTGCTCTTTGTCGAGAGTCATAACTCTGGGCTTTGGCTTTCTGAAGAGGGATTTTTCATGTGACTGGGAATGTAAGACTTAATAACTCATAAATAAAATGGGGACGCAATAAAAAAAAAAAAAAAAAACAACCATCTCGCCGTTGTTTTGGAGAACATCACACACAATAGTATTTTTGACATTCTAGACAGTGCTGGCTTAGTGGCATGTATCTTCAGATACATTACACGTAGACATACAGTTGAATCATAACTAAATTGTAGCTTTTTGTGATCTGATTAGCCTCATGAGTGTACATCTCTTTTGTTGGAATTATTAAAGAATTTGTAATGAATTTTGTACCCACTGGAATTCATACTCACAACCCTTAATAGATGTCAGTGGATAAAGGAGGGATTTGAGTCCAAATATAGCCACAATTTTGAGATACATGAAATAGGTGGCGCAGTAACTTTTGTCATAAATGGAATTGCAATTAGACCACATCAGTTGAACTGACAGCCTGTTCTAGGCATCACTGCTGGACCTGGCCAATGCTTGTACAGGGAATAGTTGTTCCAGCAGCCACTATTTCATACATTCCCCCAACAAAGCCAGTCCCTACAATGTGGTACAGGGAAAGATTAAGGGATCATTATATCACTCTCAGCCGCTTCCTAAATGAGGCCCAGGGGCCAGCCTGTACTCAGGTTTACCTAGGCAGCCACAAAAAAAGCCTGCAGACGACATAGTAATTACATACATGTAGACACGCGGTAATCTCATGTTTAAATGTGTCTGGAACAGCAGGGCATGCCGTAGACCATAAAGAAACAACCTCAATGGGTGAAAGACTACACCGAAATGAACCGCGTTAAAAGGATGACAAAAATTCTGTATGTGAGTTAACATTTTCCATGTAGCGTCAATATTTACTTGGCCTATACAATTTATTTCCAACCCCTGAGTTCCGCATGGCACGCATCGAAACAGGTAATGGCCAAGTCTGCATTTATGTATATCGCGCTGAATGACCTTATTTATTTTCTGAAGTGAGGGCTGCAATTTAAACACGCTATTAATGGGCTATTTGGTTCTCAGTCAAGCCGTGATTGAGACTTCAGATTATTGCTTAGCTACAATTGTCAACAGCGAACACAGGAGAAATGGCCACACTGGATGTCCAGGAAACTCTACCCAGAAAAATATGCTTGCCTCCTCCGCACCGGCGTTTGTTAAATGCATTAGCGAGTTATTATTGGGATGGGGTTTTGGCCTCTGTTCACCGGGGCCCCCGCTGACATATCAGTCATGGAGGCTTGGATTCTACAAGAGGGACAACCTCAGTCAGTATTCATGGCTGCATCATGTGACCTCGGGTTCAGGCATGGCGTCTTCGTGATAAGCATCAGCGCCGTCTGCGTGACATAATGCCACCCCGTTATCTCTTTGTTATCACTTACAATTCGACAAGAGACAAGTGATTTTTTTTTTTGCCTCTGCAGTTAACACTCTCACCACCCCCCCCCCCCCCCATCTCCAAACTTACCCTCCCTTTGTAATTATGTCTGGTGCCACTGCGGGTGAATGAAATCCTGACTATGATCGGGCCCCCGGGGAGGACCCTTCCCCCCACCCTTCCTCCTTCGCATCGCTGCAGTGTCTGCAGGGCAGGGAGGCCACTTGTCCGGGGCTCCTCCTCGCTTTTTAAAAAAGGGTTACCCAAGTCCTAAAACACTGTCGTCTCAGCCTGAACATGCAAAGCTTGCAATTACGCAGGTTTTTTTTTTCTTTCCTTCCCCCTGTGGGTAGCCAGCGAGCAAGCGAGCACCTCTTCCGTCTAATTATAGCAAAATGACTGGCCGAGTCCGTCGTCTCGTGGAACGAGGGACATCCAAGGAGCAGGGAAGAAGAATACGTGTCTTTGTGCAGCCCCCGTATTGGAGAAACAGCTGCCTTATGCTAAAGAATATTTGGCGATGCTTTCAAAGGGCAGCCTACCTGCTGCACAGCTCCATATAAGGCGGATGGGTTTGTGAATGTGCATGACTGCTGTTCTCCGTTACCCCAGACTTTAAGAAGACACATTTTTTAACAGTATTTATGTCCATTCATGGGGCTGCCAGTTCACAGAATCAAAAACTGACGGTAACCCTACCACTCCATCGTATTATTTTTCTATCGCTTCCTTACAGTCCGAAACCCCAACCTGGGCTATGATCCGCTGGCCGTGTCTGGTGACTGTCAGAAGCCTCTCAATCCCTCCCTCTCTGCCACTCGGCCGAAGCTCCGGTTTGACAATGCCTACCAATACCGGGCGTAGTGTTACTCTGTCATGCTATCCCTGGCAGATCAGCGGTGACATGTGAATCAGTTGGCTGTCCCCAGCACCCTGGTTAATGTTACCGTCGAACCAGACTGCCACACGGCCCTTTTCTCCCTTAGGCACATGGAGGTCCATTCTGTGCTACTACCAGACTGGGATTAGCATTTGCTTTGCAGAAAAGTGATTTCTGTGGATTTCTCTGTGTATTCTGTGGATTCTAGAATCTAAGGGCTATACTGAAAACAAAAGTACAGTGTTCCTTCAATCCCCTGCATGTAAATCAATGCCATATTCTGAATACCATTCCCCCCCCCCCCAAATACCCTATAAAAAGAGATAAGAGAAGTTTAGTAAATCTGGAAAGGCTATGGAATGAAGAGAAGTTAATATAACATAAAATGCACCGATGATACTTTCAACAAGTAGCTTAAAAAAATAAGTTCTAAAAATGTAGTTTACAGACTTCTTGGAACCTCTCAAGTTTGAAATTTCTTTTTAGCTCAAATATCTCAGCATGGGCCAAATTTATTGACCACTTGGTGCCAAAGTAATGCCCCAGCATCAGTAAAAAACATAAAAAAAAATATAAATAAAACCACACTTCCAGCAGACATTTAACACAGAGCAATAAATCCTTGGTGAAATTCCCTGAATCACGTGGTGGGAGTATTTTTGTAATTTGCTTTTTTTTCCCCCTCAATGGGCAAGCAAGATCCCCCCAGTAATAAATTACATGGCAAATGATTCACCGAAGGTGCGTCACCTCCGATGGCCCAGCTGGCAGCGGGTGTCTCTGAGGTATCACCTTCTCTCACCTTCTCTGTTTACCAAACAAGCTCTAGCTGTCCTGACTTTGCATGTCTACCGTCTCGAAAATGCCCGGAAACGCACGACAGGACGACGTCTGCGTCAAACAAATGAAAAATAAGACCTCCGGTCCGAAACATCGCTGTTTCTGTCGGTCTCAGATGATCCCCCGGATGCCTCGGGTTTCTGGAAGGTTCTGGAATATGAAGACAGGCAGCTAGTTGGGTTGAGCCTCTGCGCCCCCCCCCCCGCACCCCCACCCGACACTCGGGAGGATTCCTCGCGCAATTGTTTATACGATTTGAGACGGCGAGAGGGCTAACCCATAGAGCCCAGGGCCAGCTCGGACCCAGGTCACTACTCTCTCTCTGGGCCCCCCTTCTGTGCAGATCTACAGCCTCGCAGGCTGGGGGCCAAGTTCCCAGGGCGGAATGACGGTCTTGCGTAATTCCGGATGACCATCTGGTCAGTGGCTTGGGAGGGGGTCCAGGGGTCCACAGCCCCTATCCTCAACCTCCCATCCATCAGCTGTTGCCTCTTGGCTCCCTCTCTCCCTCCTCGTTCCTTTAAGACAGAGAGGCCTTTGGACGCCTTCCCTGCTCGCCGCGACCATGCAGGGCCTAGATGAAGGCGCTTCAGCAACGGACGCTGCAGTGGCACTGTAAACATAAACGCGGCAGCGTGATCGCAGGGCGAGGGATCCACCTCGCGGAGGCCCTCCATGAAGGCTTGGCCGTTAAATTATACTGCAGCTGGAGAATTTCAGCGCGAGGTGTGGATGCCTGGTGAAAAGTGTGTTTACAGTGAAACAAGAGGCAGGGAGTCCCTCGGCCGATGGAGAAGGAAAGTGATATGGAAACATCTCAGGCACAGGTTCAGATGGACAGTGTCACATTTTGCAGGACCTACATAGGCACTGCGGTGGAAAGGAGAGCAACTTCCATATGTGGGCAGGGAGGTAGCAAGAGTCTGTTCTACACTGACGCAGTTTCTCTCCCACCGCAATCTGGGATAAGGCTATCAACATGCTGCAGCTGCGACAGGTGCTGCACGTTGCAATCAATTATGCAAAATCTGGCATGCGATAATATTTTGTTTCTCTTTTTATCCAGCAGGGGGCATTTTGTGAAACCTAGTTCCCTTCGAAGGTTTGTTTCTTATTATTTATTTACATCATATAACAATGTAAATGTATCACAAGAGGAAGTTAAAGACAAAGGTACATATTTACATGCTTTTTTCAAAGTGGAGGACACCAGGTCAGAGGTTCCATAATTTATCCTGCTTGTCTGATGATACATTAGCGCTGATTAGCATTTGCTGCATTTGCGGCATTCTTGGCTCTCATCAACTGGATTTGTCAACCCATGAGCTGTTGGTATAAATATTCCGGTTGAACTAACACCAAGGTCAAGCCCAGATCTTCAGTCGAGAAATCGTCAGGTCCCGTGACTATAAGCCAAGTGTTGTTATCTGCTGATAAGTGCATGAAAACAAATTATTTCATCTGATAATCTCAACAATAAGGTTGGCAAGTCGGGTCAGGAGCCAAAGTCCTCCCGGTTTCGGAATGCACTTTAATTAGAACCTGTCTGGAAACCTAAACGCAAAAACAAGACACCCGCTGGAGCACACCTCAGGGTAACAAAACATCTGACTAAAACTGTTGCTATTATTGCTAAGGGCTGTTCCTCAATTAATGATTTAATTGTGAATCATTTTAAATTTGCCTTATAACAAGGTACGTGTTGCGCTTCACCCTTAAACTTTCCCAAAACACAAAGCTCAAAAAAATTAACGGGACACTTTTTAATCTGAGTATAGCATCAAGTCAATTAAACTTCTGGGATACTGATCTGGTCAGTTAAGTAGCGGAGGGGGTGGTTAATCAGTTTCAGCTGCTTTGGTGTTAATGAAATTATCAACAGGTGCACAAGAGAGGCAACAATGAGACGACCCCCAAAACAGGAATGGTTTAACAGGTGGGGGCCACTGGCATTTTTCCCTCCTCATCTTTTTTTTTTTTTTTTTTTACTGTTTTTCACTGGTTTTGCATTTGGCGACGGTCAGTGTCACTACTGGTAGCATGAGGCGATGCCTGGACCCTACAGAGGTTGCACAGGTAGTCCAACTCCTCCAGGATGGCGCATCAATATGTGCCATTGCCAGAAGGTTTGCTGTGTCTCCCAGCACAGTCTCAAGGGCATGGAGGAGATTCCAGGAGACAGGCAGATACTCAAGGAGAGCTGGACAGGGCCGTAGAAGGTGCTTAACCCATCAGCAGGACTGGTATCTGCTCCTTTGTGCAAGGAGGAACAGGATGAGCACTGCCAGAGTCCTACAGAATGACCTCCAGCAGGCCACTGGTGTGAATATCTCTGACCAAACAATCCGACACAGACTTTATGAAAGTGGCCTGAGGGCCCGACGTCCTCTACTGGACCCTGTGCTCACTGCCCGGCACCATGGAGCTCGATTGGCATTTGCCATAGAACACCAGAATTGGCAGGTCCTCTACTGGCGCCCTGTGCTTTTCGCAGATGAGAGCAGGTTCACTCTGAGCACATGTAACAGATGTGAAAGGGCCTGGAGAAGCCATGGAGAACATTATGCTGCCTGTAACATTGTTCAGCATGACTGGTTTGGTTGTGAGTCAATGATGGTCTGGGGAGGCATATCCATGGCAGGCTACACAACGGCACCTTGACTGCCGTTCGGTATCGGGATGAAATCCTTGAACCTATTGTCAGACCCTATCCTGGTGCAGTGGGTCCTGGGTTCCTCCTGGTGCACGACAATGCCCGGCCCCATGTGGTGAGAGTATGCAGGCAATTCCTGGAGAATGAAGGAATTGATACCATTGACTGGTCCCCACGCTCGCCTGACCTAAATCCAATAGAAATCCTCTGCGACATTATGTTTCGGTCCATCTGACTCCACCAGGTTGCACCTCAGACTGTCCAGGAGCTCAGTGATGCCCTGGTCCAGCTCTGGGAGAAGAACTCCAGAACACCATCTGTAATCTCATTAGGCACATGCCCCGACATTGTCAGGCATGCATACAAGCACGAGGGAGCCATACAAACTATTGAGTACGATTTTGAGTTGCTGCAATGAAATTTCGGCAAAATGGACTAGCCTGCTGCATCATTTTTTCACTTTCATTTTCAGTCTTTGAATTCAGCCCTCTATAGGTTGATGATTTTCATTTTCATCAAATGATGTGGCATCCTTTCATTCCTGACACATTACCCAGTCCATATCAGTATCGATGTCCAGCCTGATTATTTTCCCATTGAGATCTGACGTGTTTTCAGAGTGTTCCTTAATTTTTTTTGAGAAGTGCACATTTATTATTGGGAATAGTGAGTCTACAGTGTCTCTAAGCATTAAGAAGGGTGGTATTGTACGCAAAATGTTGTTTTGTTAAGGCAAGGGAAATCCTCTTACATTACATAGTAATACAAGGGTATGACTCAGTAGGTGTAATTGTCTAGGGTTCCAGGATGTGCTGATTTGCTAACTGTCCCTTCTCAAGCGTCCGCTGGGTTTGTGGATTGAAAGGTAGCTGTGAAGAGTCTGAAGTCATGCCTTCTGATCAAAGAGTGGCAGGTACAGATGTTGGAGACAGACCTTAATAAAAGGGTCTAGGTGTACGAGACTAGTGCTGGTTAGGCATGAATTAACGAAGCCCCCATCGGGGAGGAGGATTACAGAAAGCATAGGTAGATGTATTCATTCAGCAATTCAAGACTCAAGTTGTTTTACTGGGCATGTGCCAAAGTGCCTCATGCTGTTTACTTGACGAGCCGCGGAAGGCATTAAGAACAACAGTATACAATGAAGAAGGAATAACCCATAACATACAGATACAAAACTGCACCGTGAGGATAAGATATTACTCACTTAAAGTGCAGAGCTCAGTAATACTGCTGGAGCCCCAGCTCTGCGATCCCTCACGGGGAAGCCTTGTTGAGAGAAACTCCCTTTGATTCCAGATCAATGTGAACATCCACGATGGCTGTTTTGTACAGATCTGACTGCTTTACTTGCATAATTAAGAGTTATACAGCTAAATGCTGAAGAACTATAAATCATAATGGTAGGCAATTGGTATATAGTGAGTTTGGCCAAAAGACCGTCATTAATTCATATTTCATGAAATGGCTCGAGGTGCCCCTGTGAACACAATACCTCTATTATTGACATGACATGACTATTTATTATTATACCTTTATTATGCAATTAAGATTTATTGCAATTATACTACTGCAAACAGTATTTTAAAATACATGAATAGCTAAAGCCTTTATTAATATGCAGTTGGTTTGATGTAACCTAGGGTACATGCATTAATATTTAGTAGGTTAGATGCAATGACACCAGTGTGCAGTTACTGTTTTGACAGTATGCCCTGCCGTTAGCGATTAGCATTATAGCCGATGTCGACAACAGAGAAACCTAAATAAAACTGAGGCGGTTCTGCTAGCTCTCCGGGCGGGTCGTACCTGCGCAGCGAGCCGCCTGCGAGGACAGATGTGACAGGTTCACATAACAGCTCGTAAGTGGCACCGCATGACAGCGCAGGGGAGGACAGGTGGCCTAGAAACCGCAGGCATGTCTATTAATACCATGCAGCCAGTTCGCCGTTCGCTTCTCTCCCGCGGTCGGGCTAAAGTATGCAGGAGACACTTAGATCATTGTTCGGCGTAGCACAGTCAGGGAATGCACCTTTGCTCTCAGAGGTGAGGCCTTGGCACTACCCTTCCTCTCTCCATCCTGCTGTGTTTTTAATACTTAACTCTGGAATTCTCCTGCTTCAAAAATATCTTGCATTCAGTACCTTCCAAGGGGCCAAAATGAGGTTAAATCATGCATGCAAAAGCCTATTGTGTTCTGGGAGTATCTCCTGAATACTTATAGCCAGTATATGTCTATGAAATCAAAGCATTCGTATCATTTAAGGCTTTTTTGAAGTGTCTGGCTAAACACGTCACTAATCTGTTTAGATATCTCGGACACATGGCTCTTATTTGCTTTGAGTCCCACTGATCCACAAAGTGGATTTTTTTTGGCAATAATAATAGTGTTGTGTATCGCTCAAGTACTGGACAAGAAATGAAAACACGACGTTACCACATATGCAAACTGCAAGTTCATTATTAACATGATCATCCCTTTGTATTAGAAATGTAAATAAAAGCAGCGCATTTAAAGTTTAATATTGGTGAGATTTTGAACATGAAAGGTGTCATTCACAATCACACATTTCCAAACTCGACAACCTCATCGGGGGAATGAGCTAGCGTACAGGTAGTGTTGACTTTTCCAGACCTGCTGATGAAAACCTATCCCTCTCTAGGTTTAATGCTTCTGAGAATGTGCCTACGTTGCATTTCTGCTCAGTATACGGCTGAGCCCAGCAAGCATCCTGGCCATTCTGTCAATGTGACTCCTGAACCTATTCACCACTGTGTCCTGTTTGTTAGACGGGCTAGAATTATGAATCATTATTTCTCTCAGAGAAAAAAAAAAAAAACACACATCTTAATTCTTCGCATTGTAGGAGGCTATTTCTGTTTGGAACTTATATGCCTTTACACCTTTTGTTTCGACTACAAACTGTTCCCTTCGAGAGAAAGTGTGAATTAACAGGGTTTTGCGGAAGAAACAGCATCGGACCCACTGCTGCTTCTTCGGGACCTTTCATGGCATGGTTTGACTGGCGAGCCACAGCGTGTGAAACTCTTTCAAGCCCTTCTCCCAGGTGCCTGGAATGGCAAGCAACTCTAGAGAGAGAGAGAGAGGGAGAGAGAGAGAGAGAGAGAGAGAGACGCAGAGCAATGGGAAGTTTCACCTCTGCCTCAACAGCACTCCTTCGTGCTACAGGGGCGCTAAAGGATCGTCCGGGCACAGGCTGGGCTTGCCGGGAGCGCGACTCAGAGTCAACGACACAGAACCAGCTGACACGCTAATTGCTAGTTCTATTCATGCCATTAAACGCAAAACATATGGAATATGCAGCGCAAGGTTATATGTATACAAGCCTGTCCCATTTTTTTTTTTCTATTCCAGTAGCCCGTCATAGTGAAAACAAAACAGAAGTATGCGGCAGGCCATATGTTTTGTCTGGGCGTAGGATTTGTCTGACCACATGGAACCTGAGATTTAGCTAAAGTATGCATTAAAAGTCAATAGATGGCATATTAAAGTGTACAAGGAATGCAACTGTGTTTGTTTAATATTGAGCCCGTAGGTGGGAACCAAAACAAGTCAGAGATTTATGAATCCAAAGTAAGTCACGTCACCTTGTAGGAAAATATGTTGTCTGCATTGCATTTAATGTTGGGGGCTGAATCTCAAACTACTGTACAAGCCCAATGCTGAAAGTCGATAAATACGAACAAAAGGTTTTTTGCAAGAAAAACTAAACTCAACCTGCATGACGACACTGAAAACAATTTATTTCAGCACCCAAAGTGATAGTGAGATATAGACTTATAGGGAAAGCTTGTCAGGTACTGACGTAATATTTTGTGTCGGCCTCGTCGTGTGGCGTACAGATGAAGCCGTAGGAATGGGTTAAAGGCGCAACAGGAGAGCAAAAGAAAATAACAGTCCGGGCTCGTCACTCTTAGAGAGGGTAAATATTATTCTCCATGCCCGGAGGCTCTGTTGTATACTTTGTTGCGAATGTCAGTCGCATCACTTAACATGCCATCGCTGTGAGCAGAGGCTCCTAAATAAAGACTGATGACTTTTGGCTGGAGGCCCAGATGTGTTGTCAGCGCTGGGCCCGGCATGCCACCTTACCTGCAATAGCTAGGTGCCCACAGAAACAATGCGGCCTAGTGTGTCAGCAGTCAAGCAGCGCGTCTGCAGTCCAAAAAAGGGCCCCCAATCGACGCCTCTACCCCTCCGGGGTATACGAGCATGCCCTTTAGCGAAACAGCTAATTCACATGGTGATCCTTGCACTCTGAATGCGCTGTTAGTGACTCAACAGGTCTGCCATGTGGCACGACAGGGGAGTCCGTTTACGTGCTGTCCAGTTCCCCCTTTTCCCGGTGCTGCGCGCGGTTTTATTTCGCTGCCTGGCTTTTCAATCGGGGACGTAAATGGATAACGTCTTTTACAGCTGTACTCCTGCATTTACAGCCCCATCCCCCCAGCCACCATTAATTCCTCCTGCTTAATCTGCTGGGAAAAGATCCATAAACAGATATTTACAAGATAAGTTTTCTGCTAAAGTGAACAGGTATAATTATCTTTCATTGTGGCACGCGATCATACAATATAATAAGCTACAGAAAGAATTAGCCTCGTTAGCTTAAATTCAAGGATGGAAAAGTGATCTGGACCAGTGGATTGTGGGTCCTTTTGGCCAGCATGCTTCGACTGCTAGACTCTGCAGCAGCTGCAGGCTGCTATGTATCTTTTATTTTGTTTTCTTTAATTTCACATTTCAGTCTTCAGCTGCGAGCAGCACTCGCTAATGGCCACATATCAACGCATTAGCGTTGTATGAGTCTTCTGGGTCCTGCCTTCATGAAAATTTGGCCTGATTATGGATGGCAGGTGTCGTTAGACAAGTGCAATTTTCTCTGTGGCTGCGAGCCACTCTCATATTATCATGCACAAAGGGGCACTTTAATGCAGTGGTTTCCTTTATCTAAATAATTGTGAGTATTCTTGCGTAAAATCAAGCTCTGCTCCACAGTGCTTTTGTGTAGAAAGTATTTTATTGTGCTAAACAACAAATCGTAAACTCAAATGAGTGCCCATACATTTTCAATGGATATTTATCCAGTTCAAGATCAAAGCTCCATTCTAGGAGTAAGGTGTGCTGCACCTTGGATAGGCCTAATTTCTGCCACGGAGCTTTCCTATAAAGATGGACTTGGGGGGGGGGCATCAGTTCAGCAGGATGTCTTTGGAAGACTGGATGAAGCAGAGGACAGAGTGAAACTCTAATTGTGGTGGGTTAGGATCATGCACATCACTATACTCCGCTTAAAGATACGAGAGAAATTATGGAGTTTGTGACATTATATGCAGTATTGCGCAGAAGTCTTAGGCAGTCAAAGAAAAGCTATTTATCTGGTTAGTAGGTGTGTATGTGCTCAGATTTAGCATTATAACATATGCAAATTGAGAGCTAACCCAATAAGAACTAAAGAGTCACTGACATGTTGTTGTGAGGCTAGATGAACAGCGCTTCAGTTCCCGAACCTCTCCTCAGGGCCACCTCTGCCATTCCACGTATTCGTTATATTTCACCATCAGGTCATTTCATTAATTAATTTGATTACTTTAAAAAGTCAGTGAGGTATTGATTAACCAAAGAAGATGGGATAGTGGTTGAGTCAACAAGCACATGGGTGTATTGGATTGGTGCCGCCAAAACTGGAGAGACTTTAGGGGAGGGTTTGAAATGGCCAAGCTGACACTTTGACAGCCATAATATCATAGATTCACACCAACATAAAGATCATTTTTCTGCCTAAAACTTTTGCATTTTTTTTTCAAGAATTTCCCCCAGTAAAGTTTATCTAATCTAATCTTAAATGAAACTTCTCACTGATGGATCTGGATTGAAATACACACAATTACTACTCAATAAATAGAAAGGTTAAAATTTACTGGGGTCCAGTAATCTAATATGGCATCGAATCTGTTGTTGCTTACAAACCCACACGCAAAAAATGTGTGGACATCTCTGATCTACATAATTATTCTTATCTGGATTAAAATCCTAAGGCTAAAGCACACAGTACCTTGGTGGTGCTTGTCCGCTTTTAGGAATCACCCAATAAAGGATGCAGAGGTATATTTGCTTATTATCTTGCCCACAGCCCAGCAGAGTACCAGTGGCCAATCTGGGCAGAACCGGCTCCGGAGTCGAACACGCTGCACCTAATGTTCCACCACTTTTATTTTTTTCTGGAAAGATTTTCACAAGGACAATTACTTTTGCATTTTAAGTTTTTCATCCAACATCAAAGCCTTATTATCCCACTGACTCACTGACACCTCCTACAGTTCCGGTGCCCATGTGAGAATGTTGCAGCGTGTCGTCGATGTTCCCCCCCTCGCTCTCTCGCTCTCTCTCTCCCTGCAGGAGTTTCAGCCTCCTAAGCCTCTCCACTGGAGTCATCCACCCCAGATTGTGGCCGACCAGTTGACTCCCCTTGTGTTTGCTCAGCTGGATGGCTGCCGTGGTATGTTAACCCCACTGCAATAACACAGAGCACCCATCACGCACACGCACACATACGCACGCACACACATGCACACACAAATCTCCGCCTCCTATCAGAATGCCAGCCTCTTTTTTTTTCAGATTCTGATGGGTATTTTTACGTGAGAAAAATGTCTGTGTATGTTTTTATATTTTCCACTGACAGGCTACACAGCTTCCAGGTCTTTATTTATAAACTTTGATTACGCATAGTTTCTGTAATAGTAAAACTGTTTTATAGTCAATACAGCATTTCCCATTTCCTCATACTTTTCTACACATTATTTGTATGACATTAGTAAGACATTATGACATAATGACATCTTTATTTATTTGATCACAATGTCATGGTTTTTCATCATATAGATTTGGTAATCTCCCTGATCTGTTGTAGTAAATTCTATTTTAATATCTAATCTTTTCAAATGTTGAAGTTGTTTGAACTTATCACATTCAAATACCTCTTTTTTACTTGAGTATTACACAGGTCTGGACAATATAATCCATGTTTTACAACATTAAAAGCATGCTTATTCATTTTCTACACTCTGAAGAGTTACTGTGTCACTGTATTGGTAAGCCTATAAATTACTCTATGTGCACCCTGTAAGTTTTTAGAAATTTGCTTTAAATGATGATGCTTAGCAGCATGCTTGTCATTCTCAGATGGGGCAAAATAAAATTATTTTTGGAAAATTGCTCACAAATTGTCATAATAATATGCGGCTTGATACTGAGTACGTTCCTCGAAAGGTCCCCGTGTACACACATATAAGAGTGTTTGATAAAAACTAATTTTCAGCAGAATGCCTTGGATTGTACGACACTGACAGCAAAATAAGGTCTATCTGGAGATTATAAATATCACTGTAAATATTTGAGCCAGCTGGACTCCCAAGACTTATGAATTGGAAATAAAATCCCCTGTAATTTACATTATAATCAGTTTTTATAAACCTGGAATTATATCTTTGTCCTTCACGCCACAGATATAAAACACCTTCATAACTTATGCATAAAAATTATATGATTTCATTCATGGTCAAAATAAAAATAAATCCCAAAAGTCTACTCCATCCATCCATCCGTCAATTTGTAACTGCTTGTCCTACAGTATTCAGGGTCACTGGGGGTCCGGAGCCTATCCTGGAGGCTACGGGCACAAAACAAGGAACAACCCAGGATGTGGCATCAACCCATCACAGAAATTCTACTACTGCAAATCCTTTTTGTTAAGCAAAAAATGTACAGGATTCGTGATGATTATTGCAGCAGTACTGTATGTGAATTATAAGAGTTGAATCATAGTTATTTTGTTGTTGTACTTTCTTGTTTTCTTGTGAAAAACGCACACCTCCCAGATCATAGCTAAAGATGGGGACGTGACTCATGGAGGCACATGCAGAAGCGAACAAGCCCCTACACTTCGCAAAAGCTCGGCCCCCCTAATCCTGACCTGAATATCTACAGGTGCACCACCCACCACTCGTCCCAGACATGTATATTTTTGCAGAGCTCGTGATCACCTTCTCGCAGATGTCTTTTTTTCCCCCAGCTGGATTCCAGAAGGACTAAACTTATGCATATTAACCAAACCAAAAGGTTTTAAAGAGACTACGAAATTATCATCAGAATTCTATATGCCCTAATTAACTTGCTTATCCAGCCAGTTTTTATCAGTTTTTTAAATAACCTTTAACAAATACTAAATCCAGTCTTTAATGTATCAGGTTATATAACAGAGGAGCACATGTGTCTTTCTTTTTAACACTCCTATCTTAAAGTTATTAGGTCAGCCGACACTTCAGAAATGCAGATTATGAGGCTGTTCTCAGGGACGAATGAGACTGGAGCGATGACCTATCCGGAAGCTGAAGCATCTGAGATCTTTCTGGGTTGCATAACTGTCTCTCACAAAGCCAGCAGGGTAATGTTGTGGAAATATAGTTTTTTTTTTGCCTAGTTTCATACTTACTGTTCTCTTGACAAAAACGTCCAGGGAATACAGGGAAATAGAGCGAATTTATTTTTTAATGCAGAGAAGAAATTGTAATCTGAAATAATGAGTTGCTTCAAGTAGGGATATTAAGCAAAGCATAATGCAGCTTATTTTTCTGATGTTGACATTCTGCTATAAAATACACTCTCTATTCTGATAGGGTTACACCCAGATTTCCCCTCCATTTGTTTTACATGACCTCTTGTAAAAAGCCTGCATACTGAATCTGCTTGATCAAATATAATGACCAAGGGTAGTGATCTGAACTGCATGTGGGAACTGTATCGGTATCTTCGAACACAGCAAGAAGCAGCCTCATGAACGCCAAGACGAGATGCAATGTGGGTTAAGGGATTGAGACTTTTCTCAATAGCTGCAGAATAAATGTATGTTTTGTGGGGGGTGAGTGAATAACTGCAAAATGCCTTGTCTTTGTTCTAATGATTTAGCTTTGCTGTGTTTTGCTAATATTACGTGTTTGTGCGTGATGTAAGCACATGAATACATGTAAACATGCATGTAAGGGACAAAAACTCACTTTAAAAGAAATTGCTTCACTAGGAGACAGTCAATCAACATTGTATACAATTAAGAAGCCAAAGGGAAAAACTAAGAATCAGGTCAATGTTTCCTGGTATAATTATTGTAATTATAAAAAATATATAAATATGTCACACCAGAAAACAGTCAAGGACAGAGCAAGCTGGGTTTTGTTGTATCTGAGGTGGTCAAAAGCAGAATCAAAGAGCAGAGACTTGGTTGGGGGTCACAGAGCAGGTAAGTCGGGAAGCTGGGGAGTTCAGTCTTACAATGATGACACTCGATGGGGTTTGACATGAAGCAGTGATCTGAGGCAGACGGAGGGCAGGTAGGGTCAGGGCTGAATGGAGGACAGTTAGGGAATGCTTTGTAAGTAGCCATATGGATAAACAGAACCCACCCCGCAACGGCTACCTCCTAGAGGCCAATGAAGGCAATACGGCCGGGGCCAAGGAGCAAGCTTGTCAGGGTGATCCTGGTAGAATCCAGCCACCATCGCATGGTCAAGGATGTCTGCTTCTGTGACCCAGGCCCATTCCTCCTGGCTATAACCCTCCCAGTCAACCAGATACTGCAGTCTGGAGTCCAAGTGTGCCCGGATGACACAGGCCTAACCTTCATCCTGCAGCAAGGGTGAAGGAGGACCTTCCAAGTCATTCAAGGGATGAACCACACTGTATCAAATGGATTCTGAGCAGTGGCGGTGGTCAACTTGGACCTTCAGTCTACGGGATCAGTCCACTATGCATTGCTGGGCCATGTGGCACAGCTCTCTCAGTACCAGTCCCCGACCACTGGGACTGTGCTAGGCTGGAGTCCCCGGGGAACAGCAGGGGCATGTACCCCAGAACATACTGAAAACAGGAGAGATTAGTGTCAGCTTCAGGACGGGATTTCTTGGCATACTCTATCCAAAGTAGGTAGAGGGCCCAGTGAGTAAGTCAATCGATGTATAGCAGCCAGAGGGTCTTTGTTACTTTGTGATTGGTCCTCTCCGTCATGCCGTTAGGAAGACAGAATCAAGGAGATGTTGAGTCAGGCATAAAAAGCATGGAAGACCCTTGCAGCAAATTGCGGCTCTCTACTACATTTTCTTTCAGAATGCCATAGTACTGGAAGACCCAGCCTAACAGGATATCAGTGAGTTCAAATGGCTGTTGGGAGATTTGGAAGAGGTATCAGTCAACACTTAGAAACCTGGTCTACCACAGAAAGGATGATGGAGTTCCCCTGGGACAAAGCCAGATCGGTAATAGCAGCCAGGGCCAGATGTGACTAAGGGTGTTCTGGTGTTAGGAGTGGTTGGAGGAGACCTTCAGGTTCCTGTTTGTCTGCTTTACTTTGGGAAAAAGTCAGACCGGAGATCACAAATTTCCCACCGCCCTCCTACAACTGGATTACCAGTATTGGTGGGCCAGGAGATGTTTGGTAATGGATACACCTGGGTACCCAGAGCTGAGGGAGGTGTGTACCCAGCAAATGGTGTCTGAGCGGAGCATGGAGGGCAGGTAAATCTTGCCGGCAGGGCAGGTGCATTCATTACACTGAGTCTCTCAAATTGCGTCGTCTAAGTTCCAGTTCACAAGGCTTAGAAAGCACGGCCCATCTGGCTTGCCAGGAGTTGAGGCGTTTGGCGGATCTAAGGTGTTCCAGGTTGCGGTGGTCAGTGAGCACCTGAAATATGTGGCCCATGCCTTTGAGCTAATGCTGTCATTCCTTAACAGCCAGCTCTATGGCCAGCAGTTCCCGACGTCATTGCTTTGTTCAGCAGGGGTCAACTTTCTAAAAAATAAGGTGCAAAGGTGCAACCTCCCACTCCCCACTTGGCGTTGAGAAAGCATGGCTCAGACCCCTACCTCCGAGTCATGCACCTCCGCAATGAAGGTTGTATGTGTGTATTATGAGTTTGTGCTATGTTCACTTGCCTGTTCTTGCACCCTGTGTTGTCTTGTTCCTGGACGTTGCTTCCTTGGCATTTCCCTCGTGGTCCTTTTGTTTGTAGTTTTACCCAGTGTATTTATTTTCCATAATAAACCCCCTTATGTCTTAGAGCCACTAGTGGATCATCTCGTCTTTTTCCTACCTGCACCATGTCCCATTCCCATGACACTGCGATCCCACTCATAAAGCTCTGGAAGTCATGCCATAAGGCATGACAAGGTACTCATACTGACAGTTGAAGGTGATAAAGGATGTCTTTCGTTCTTCCCCGGCTTAAATTCTGATGGAGTTGTATATGTGCTCTGCAGGACCATCTTTGTGATTACCCAGTCACTTTGAAGCTGTTCTAGGGCCGAACGGATCATGGGCAGTGGTTCTCGACATTTCCGGGTAATAACATTCAGGGCCCAATAATCTATATACAGCTGGAGGTCCTTATCCTTTTTATTAACAAAAAAGAAACCAGAGGAGATAGGAGAAGTGAATGGACGGATGATACCTTGCTCCAGGGTCTCTTTGATGTACGGCTCCATTGCCTCCTCCTCCGGCAGGGACAACATGAACAGGCGCCCTTTCGGCAGTGAAGCACTCTCAATAAGCTCAATCATGTAGTCAAACTCCTTGTGAGGCAGTAGGAAGAACATCTGAGACTTGTTGAACATGTCTGCAAAGTTGTGGTACCACCGGGTATCACCTTCAGGGACAGGACTCTCCACATAGGAAACCCGGCATGGCAGGTTGACACATCTGGCTAGACATGATGTTGATGAAGAACAAAGTTCCTCCATGGCCCAGTCCATGTGGGGGTTATGGAACTGGACTCACAGGTGTTCCAAAATTACCCCATTTCTCATTGCCGGGAATGTGGCAGGCAGGTTGGGTCGGGGCTGCATGGAAGACAAGCAGAGAATGGTCAGTAAGTAGCCACATGAATGCGAGGCAGCCCATAAAGTGACACGCCAGGTGCAGATCCTTTCCCAAATGAGCCAGCAGTCTCATGAGGGGGGGCATGACAATTATTATTAGAGTTATATCTTTATAAAGAGTAGAAGGAATGGTAACTCGATTAACCTGATATCACACGCTCCGGGAAATGGAAGATGGAATGATATAATAATAATTCAAATTTGATTTGTTAAATCCTTATAGGGTCAATACGACCTATTAGAGAATTTGATTAAACCTGTCTTCCACAAACACCTTCTGCTTGCGCCTAAAAGGTTCCCTGTAAAACAATAAATGTCACATGGACACTGCAAAATTTTAGGAATATTAAGGTACAAATTTGTTCCATGAACATTTTTTTTACATTTTCTGTTGCAATTCTCCATGAAAAAGAGAATAAAATCCCAGGCCACTATAGTCAACATTAGTGTTTGGAGAGGACAAAGTAATATATTTTTCATGGTCAGAAGAAAACCAATACAAGCTCCGTTTCTCAGAGCTAGAGTCTGACAGTTGAATAGCTCTCTGTTTAGGGTCACTCTCGTACCACCAAAACCTCACACTGCGGATTAGTCCCTGGGTTATTTTCTGAACAAATAGATAATAAGCAGCCAATAAAATCGAGGCTAAAGAAAGTTACCCAACACTGATCTAAAGCATATGGCACGTTTAAAGGATCCAGGTACCCAGAACTAGACTTTCTTATTTCTCTGTCAATTACTCTCTCTGTTATTACTCTGCCTTGTGGACATTGTGGTTGGTTCTTCTCATTCATCTGAGCTCCCCCCCTATTCTTTACCTTTGACTTTCTAGAGTATGAAAAACAAGCTATATTTAGGACATTTAAGGGAAGCCTTTGATTATGTGGCTGTATGAGAATCTGAGAACAATTAATTTAAAAGTCATAAGTACACTAAAAAATAGCCAAGGTGTTGAAGACCTGATTTGATTGGCAAGAGCAAACTCCGTTTGAAAACCTTTAATTTAGATGCTGGGAGGATATCATGTAAAGCATCCAGCTGACTTGTCTTCGGCTTCATTTATTTCAGTTTCTGCTTTTTGAATCGTGGGACCTGTGGCCTTTTTAATATAGATTTGAAATGAACATCTCGGTCCAAAACAGATACTTTCAGTTTTCCCAAGCTTCTTTTAGAACTTGGAAGATCATTTCGTCATCTAATATCAGCCACTGTCCACTAAACGCAAGTGCTTTCCCAAAGTCTTCAAAAGACTTTGAATTGTTACTGGCACAATTTCAGGACCTCTAAAAGCATTCTTCGGAGATGTGTTTATCTTGAAACAAACCTGTTAACAACTTGAGTGGCAATATCAAATTAATGGAGCAATACTTTTATATGTTATTCTCACTGAGCCAGTCACATGACTCCTACAGTATGGTCAGGTGATCATGGGGAGTTGGGGCAGCAAGGGGACAGAACTGATGGCGAAGGTGGTAGTGGAGGAGGGTTGGAGGTGTGATATCTCCACTAGGGTTTGCCGCTGGACCCAGAGCAGCCAACGATGACAGCACTGCTGATCCTTCACAGATGCTACATCCATTTCCCCGGGAGCTGCAAATTTATGTATGGAACAAAAAAAAGTGCATCCAAGGGGGAAAAAAAGAAAAGAATATCCCCTGAATCCAGCAGGGGAGTTATTTAAACATGGGGAGCGAAGATCAGGTTTTCCCTGGCAGTCACAGGACGGAGTGAAAAGCAGGCGATGCGATGGCTCACCTCCAAAATCACAATCCATACCAAGACAACATCTGTTAGGTGACACGAGCATGCTGCACCTTGTGGAGGCAGCTCTCAACATAGCGTCCCATTTGGAAATTGTCCGGTGCAAGTGCCAGTGCAATAAAACAGAAAATAATATCTAAATAATGAAAATAAAAATGGAAAATGAAGTAAGGAGTCCCAGCTTGGTAATATGAAGTACTATGCACTATTAATTTGAGATAGACCAGATGATATGTCTGCTTAACAGAGTATATCCTTGAGGAACCCATGTGAGAACATTTGTCATGCCAATAAAAGCCTTAAGGCCTATCAAGGCACAATGTATGGAGAAGTATGTATTTCAATAGTTTACACTGTGAGATTTGCATTGTATATCAAGCCATTGTAAAACAAAACAAAAACAAACAAAACAAAGTAAATCTGAGTATCTAGACAAACAATGAACACTGAACTATTGTTAAGTCAAGCCCATGATTGACTATCACATACAGTTATATAGAAATAAATATAAAGAGGAGATAAGTATGAATATATAATAAATTACACATTAAATACTGAACATTAAACAATAATCATAGATATCCATAGTGTGCAATTAGCCATAAATCCTGAAAGTCAACTGCAATTCAGTGGCTGAAGTAGATCTCTGAACCTGTTCTTATTTTTGGGAGTTCACTTTAACGCTATACAGAAAATAATATTAGTTTTCATAACACTTGTTTCATAAAGCTTGTGAAACTCGTGTTTCCATGCGGACGTGCTGTCAGGATGGTTATGCAAGATATGTGTACTCCTCTGCAAACCTGGAGGAATTTTAAGTTTGATAAGAGCATGATGCGTACACCCTCGTAAGCACATCACATAATGGAGGTAAGACTTACCAGCATGTCATTCACAAGCTGCCACTGGGGAAGTACAAGGATTGATGTGCCTTAAAACACCTCAACACAGTTAGAGGTAGTCAGGTCATAAACAGGTAGTTAGGGTGAACTAGATTGATCTTTGTTGCATGATTGTGTATGTGTGGTGTGTGACTCTCTGGGTTGAGACCTCGCGCCTGTGATCGTAAGGTTGCTGGTTTAGATTTGAGTGGTTTTATTTGACTTTTGTGCAAAGGCCCTTAACCCCAATGGCCCCAGGGACTGACTGACCCTCAATTCTCAGTTGTAGAGTTAGATAAAAGCATCTGCTAAATAAATAAATGATTGTTTGGTAGGGGAATATATGCTGGGTTTACATGTGGATTAAATCATTCTTACTGAAGCCATACTTTTAGTAGACAAAACAAGAGAGTCAGCATAGGACACAGCCTCCCTCAATTGAGTCCTTATTTCTAAACATATATTTCTATGAGAATTTTGAGTCATCCATCCATCCGTCCATTTTCCAAACCGCTTATCCTACTGGGTCGCGGGGGGAATGAGGCTGGGAACAGCCCAGGATGGAGGGCCAGCCCATCGCAGGGCACACTCACACACCATTCACTCTCACATGCATTCCTACAGGCAATTTAGCAAGTCCAATTAGCCTCAGCATGTTTTTGGACTGTGGGGGTAAACCGGAGTACCCGGAGGAAACCCCACGACGACATGGGGTGAACATGCAAACTCCACACACATGTGACCCAGGCGGAGACTCGAACCCGGGACCCAGAGGTGTGAGGCAACAGTGCTAACCACTGCACCACCATGCCGCCCCTATTTTGAGTCATAAGACTCTTCATTCAGTATCGACTGTGGCAATCAGTAACTATCATACTTTATTTATGTTCAAAGGAGACATATCTCCATGTAGTCTTGACGTGAAGGGCTTTTTTGTATAAATTCTTGTATGTGTGTGTAGCTATCAAACCTGTACATGAATCATTAGCTTAATTTACACAATTAGCCTCGTTCAGCCTTTGACAGCATGCTAGCTGTCTGCCCTTGATTTAGCTCAAATAGGAGAGAATGGCTTTGTTTTCCTCTAGCTCTCTGTGGCTCGACTGCGTCTATCTCACTGGAGCCGCTGACCTGGCCGTGACCCCGAGTGTTCGCCAGCATGCACTCTGAGTTTTGCCGCATTGCCAAAATATGGACCTGATGAATCCTGCCACCATTTCCAGTTCAGGGCCTATGTTCATTAAAAAGATCGAGGGACTCCCTCTGGAGTGCTTTATAAAGGGGGCTGTAGACCTATGCGTAACCCTGAGCTATGAAGCCGTGCGGTTTGAGATTGCAAGCAAGCAAAGGCTAACGTCAGTAAAATATGGCAGCAATAAATGGAGCACCCCTTGGATGGCCTCATAATGAAACAACGTTGGACATAAACCAGGTACAGGACCACCCAGCAATAAGAGATTAATACAGTTGACCATCAATTACAGTATCAAATCCATCTTACTGCTGGCGCTAACCGGTTTCTCGCCGTGTGCATTTGATCCATGAGTCACTGAGTGATGGAAAAAGCTTCCATTCCCAGTTCATTGCCAGAACTGGCATAAATGACATGTAGCCAAATCCTGCTGCCCTTCAAGGAAAAGCTATTCTTGCGCATCTTGGTGAAATATGCCAGCCCCAGGATAAAGGATAAAAAGTTATAATAAAACAATATTTGTGTATTATGTAATTGCATCAAAATACAAAAATAGTGCTGCATTTTTCGATAACCGAATCGATAGTATTCCAAATCAAAGTATCCATCCGCTGTTTTGTTAAAACCTTTAGATGTAAAAATTCTTACAAATTAAAAAAAAAAATGGTGTTACATTGGCAAGCCAATGTTAATATAAGGAAAACAATTTACATATCATTTGTCGTATTTTGTATTTAAATGTCAGTAAGAGATGCTGTGGTAAGGCTGCATGAGGGAAACTGAGGACCTTACTGCGAAGATCAGCCTCATGTGTCATTGAGGGATATGTGGCAATTATTCACCTGCAATGACATTTCTGAAATGAAGGAGTAGTACATAAAAAGTTTGGTAAGTGCACCTTGTCTCTCCCCTGAGAGACAGATAAAGTTTGGCCCAATCCACTACCAATACCAAGCAGGGTGCTCTACAGGACCCCAGAAAAAATGCTCTCCCTGAGTCATTGAAGAACCTGGGTGATGTTCCGCAGCTATGCACATTACAATAAGTTATGTCTCGCGAGCAATTTTCAGAGGATAGGTAGAAGCACATCTACTGTACAGTTCTGCTCTACCACGTCTCCCATCCCATCTCGAACCTGAATCTGTGAATCAAAGACACCCAGTTTGCATCACAGTCATTTATCTCCTGCCTCTGCCAAAACTATTAGACATTATCTTGGAACAACCAGTGGCTTTATTTGAATCATATGGATGGTTTGTGCTTGGTCCTAGTTTCCATTTCCCCCAAGAAACACATCCATCGTCTTTCAGGCAACATTCTCCTAATTGTATTCTGCACTGGAATTTGCTGTTTTACATACTGGTGAAGGCTGTTCTGGTCATTGACAACATATTTATATACTGGAGACTTTACTTTTCCCCTGCTGATTCTGCAGAATGCAAAGTTTATTATTAATATGGCCTGGAAGTGCTAAATTGCTTTGTTGCCTCAAACTGTGTCCGGATGCTGTCTTATTTAAATCTAAGATTAGTTCCTAATCCATTGCACCTTGTGCAGTTGGGTCCCATCTACAAGGACATTTCTAATTGTGGCAAATCCACTTTTTTACTTGTTCGTCTTTGGTTGATCTCAAACCTGTAGAATGTCTTTTCATAGCCGTTGCATACTTATGAAAAATGATGTGAGTAGATCAGACATTTGAAGGCCTCCTTTGTCCTTCCTGACTTCACAGATTCATTTACAGTAGCATTTAATTTTTCCATAGGACCAATTCAGCTTGTAACAGAGAACATACATTAGCTAGAGTGACTTAAAAGCTCCAAGTCTTCCATGAAAAAAATCATCCTCAGACTTGGAACAACACATGCATATGCAGATCTGTTTTGGAAACCTACATATGTTCTGTATTGAATATGGAACCCTCCCATCTTCAGGTCATGGACCACCATCCAGTGGACCACATGAATGCTATCCATGTGTACAACAATTGCATTTAAATATCAATATCATTATGCCAGGAGTAGATTGGCCTATCATTAGAAATTGGCTTTTCCTGCAACTATAAAACAGAAAAGTGCATATATGACTCATTCAAGGGTGTTGGGGGGGCAACTTAAGTAAACAGAGTAAATAGATACAGACAAAATATTGGGTGGCGCACATTGGGGAACAGGGAAATATGCAGATGCAGTGGAAAGTTGCTGTGACCAGAGCAGGTGAAAATCAATCTGGGAGCTGCTAGCAGTGAAACGTAAGCCAGTGCGAAGCATTGGTCTGGGCCTCAGGTCACAGCTTCTCACATTCAGCGCAAGGCACTGCAGCCTCGGGCATGTAGAGAGAGAGAGAGAGAGAGAGAGAGAGAGAGAGAGAGAGAGAGAGAGAGAGAGAGAGTAAAACCCAGATAGCAGATTGAGGTCAGTGGTTTTATTAAACCTGATTTTTATGCTCTCTACTGGCAGCTAGAACGACAGAAAAGGCACGAAACTCGAATCCACGTCATCATATGGTTTATTTATCTGCGTCCTCTCTGGCCAAAATACATACGTGAGCTGGAGCCCCCGATGGGATTTACGAAGAAAAATAATAATTTGAACTCTTCCCGTATCAACGTCTACGAGGCTTGTAAGGCTAAAGACAATACATGGCATGATTACACGTTATATCATTGCTGGAAAGTGAAGAAGGATCCAAGTTCACATCTTATGTCTAAAGAGCTAGCTCTGCGACCACGTAATTTCATGCTGCTTCTTTTTATTTAGTTAAGCACTTAAAATTTATACACATTTATTACCCTGGAATGTGGAAAGCATTCATACGTGAAATTTCCATCCAAAAAATATTAATAAACTAGTCTATCTCAAAATTGTAAAATTTGAATGTGTTGAACACGAAACTGAGTATGACTGGCCAAATGGTTCTTCGTAAAAGATGACGTAAGGTCCAGGTTGACGTACACAGCAGCAACCAAGAGCAAGAGGAGAGCATACCGCAGCTAGCTTGCGATGCATTTAGTGCGGTGTATCGCCATTCAGTTCCAATGAGGCGTGAACCCAGATGTGAAATTCTTTGCCCTTTTTCAACCACGGCCTTAATGGATACCTCGCTCAGATTTCCGCTCGTGGTCCTGTATGGCCCATGCAGACCTGGCCGCTCATGGTGCATCAAGAAGCTCAGCATACTTTCAACGCAAGGGCTTGTCAGTCAGGAGTCCAGGGCTGCCTTGGCTTCATTGGGTATCTGCAGGGAAGCATGGGGCAAGGAACCAAGAATGCTGTGAAATATCCCAACGCATGTCTTTGTGGAGCTAACCAAGCATGAAAATATTTCAAATGCTCTTCAGGAATTTCCATATGCCCAATTCACCTCCGGGGCAAATTGTGGGCATGACATTATCTAGGTCTCATGAGACATCCATAACCATCTAATGACGATGTACATAACAGAAGTTTATTTACCCCACCTATGTGATAAACCAAGGTGGGGGGATTTCTCTTGTAAAATACTGCAAAACAGTTCAGTTTAAACATATGGCTATTTTCTATGAACTTCCTCATGAACTCCCGGTTGCCTCGTGTGCCTCTTAATTTCAAGAAAGTCAATTTGCAGCACAGATAAACATAGGAAAAACAAAATTAAAAAAAATGAGGAGCATTTTTCATCTTATTTCGGGCTGTACTGATAAATCCTCAAAAAACCCAATGTGTCTAGTGTAGTCTTAACCTACAAGATGGAGGGAAGATTCTTAAGGTCATGACAAGAGGACACAGCATCAGAAAGACTCACATTTCTCCTTCAAGTCAGAGAGATAAAGGGAGTGAAATCCGATTACATTCTCCCTTGATCCTTGTCTCCCACTAAGCACACTGAAAATGCCTGGAAACGATTTGGTGTGCCATTATCCTGATAAATTTAGAATTCTGATTGCAGACCACACTTTGGGCACACTTTGCCAGAACGAGGAAGAAAGGAACGTTGTTTCATTTCTTCCGCCTCAGAACTCCGTCAGACCATTGTGCCATTACAGCAAAACCACACCATTCATTTCCTGTGACATTGCACTGTTTACAAGGCTGAGAATATGCCTTCCGTCTGCCACGGCGATTCATAGTCATGCCGTATATGCATGTCTGTTATGGTGTTTCTTGCCTTAGGTGCCAGCTCCATTTAAGCACAGTTTATGTCTTAGTTCCAGCCCATGTCATGGTGAGTTCTCTGGAAGCTTCTGTCCAGATCGCTAGAAGTGCAGCCAAGACATGAGAGCAAGTCCACTGGACGGTGGGGTCTTGTTTGCCCACGTGTTTGGAATTGGCAAATTGCACAATTAAGTCTTCAAAGGGAGGTACACTGAATTCTTGGCGATGATCTCTTGGTTCTGAAACTCCTTACCAGTTTTAAAGTCTTTTATATATCTCTGGAAATGCACCAGAAATTCTGTGCCTATTTATTAGACTCTTATTTTTGCTGTCTGAAGAGGTAATGATGACATGACATATCTGCTCTGTGAAATTTCCTTGCATAGGCTTTAGAGAACTATACAAAATATTAGGTGTTTTGCAAATATGACTGGAAAAATGTATCACTCCCAAAACTCCACGGAATACAAAATACTTGGAAAAAAGCAGACGGTTCAGAGAAACACAGGCATTGCACGCTGCTTTCAAAGGATGATGATTTGTGGTCAATGTCATGTTGACCTGATATCGGTTACAACCCCATAAATTCAGATCCTGCCATAGATTTTGTATTCAAGTAAAAAAAAGAAACATGTTGATAGGTTTCTGAAGAACAAAAGTTAGCTGTTATTTGTATTGTTTGGACTTGTTGACATTTGATTCCATTTTAGCAATATCTCAGATATAACTGAGCTCTTAAACAAGCTCCTTTCTACCTATATTCACTTGCCACCCTTTACGGTATCCCATTTTCCCTAAAAATTCATATTTTTACATGTGTAAAAGAGATCCAGTAAGTCATTAACTGATAACACCCTTCAGTATGAATCTGTCTTAGGACTTTATGGAGTCCATACATAATACAGAGTGCCTGATTCAAAGGGTAGATCACTGGAATTCCCTTTTTTAAGTTTATGGTGATGTCCTTAAATTGGCAGGCACATCTGTTAAAGGATGGCTTTAAGAGCCCTTGTTAAGGAAGCCATCTCGGCGATGTAATGGCTGTTCGGTATGAACCTCACTTTTTCCTGGAAAACCATAACAGGCCGGAAAATGGCTGGAAGGGCATCCCTGCTGCCTGAATAATTCATCTCTTCATGGAGTCTCGCGAATCAGCCACTGTGTATCGACATCCCTAAAAAGATTCATGTCTGAATGATATATAGCTGTGGAAAAAATCGAGAGACCACTTTATATTTTTTAGCAAATCTGTATTTTTAAATCCTCGTTTAATCATGGTTCTGCAGGCAGAAGACTACACTGCGAGGCAGGCTGCTTCCAGGCTCAGACTTTCTAAGACAGCAGTACACAAGAACAAGGTGAAGCAGGGGACACTGGAAACGCCCAGAAACCAGCCAGGTAAGGGGCTGCAACGACATTCTAATGCCAGAGATGACTGTCAACTTATCCAACAGGTTCTAATGAATCACAGGATGGCATCAAGTGACCTTCAAAAGGAATGGGAAACATTAAGGGCACAGCTAGGACAGTTCGCATCAGGCCCCTATAGACAAGGCTGCAGTCCCATAAAACAAGGAAAAAGCCCTGCATTAATGAGAAGCAGAGAAGAACCAGGCTGCAATTTGCGAAGAAAATACATATAATTCTCAGATGCACACCCATAAATTGAGAAATGAGTGAAATAAAAAACTGAACTGTGGTCTTTAATTTTTTCCACGGCTGTACAGACAAATTTGTTGGTACCCTTACAGCTCATTGAAACAATCCTTCACTTCTCCTGAAAAATGATTCAGTTAAAAGCAATTGTCTAATATATACCTGCATGCCTTTAGTATGTGATAGAGGAAACCGATAAAATTGTGATAAGAAATGATTTGTTGTTTATTTTACCAAGATATGCTAAAATAGCATGTACAGATTTGTTGGTATCCTTTACATTATAGTCATGTTTCAAATTAAGTGTTTAACCTTAACCTTAATATCACAGGTGCCTTCAGGCGTTTCCTCAGCCATTCAGCCTATTTAAAAGGGAAAGAACATGCTACTGTGTTGCTTGGTATCACTGTGTAAACCATTGGACTATTTTTAAATGGCCCTCCATGAGCCCAGATCTTAATCCTATTGAATATCTATGGAAAGAGATCTGAAAATACCAGTGTCGAGACGCCACCCTTCAAACCTGAGACAGCTTAAGCAGTTTGCTCAGGAACAGTGGGCCGAACTACCTGCTGGCAAATGCAGACGTCTCATTGTGAAGTACAGAGACTATTTGTTGGCAGCGATTGCTGCAAAAGGTGGCGCCACAAAATATATAATTAAGGGTACCATCTTATTTTGTCCGTGCCATTTTCATTGTTTCATTGTTTAAAATATTCAACTGAATAAATAATCAAAAGCAAAGTCTGATTTGTGTTAAATATGGAATAAGGGACAATAAGGGACGCCATTAAACTTTTGTCAGTTTTAAGTTATTTCAGAAATAGTTGTGTTTTTTGTGGAAGGGTACCAACAAATTTGTCCACGTCTGTATGTTACAATTTGGATCAAATTGATCTTGTCCTCATTTACAGTAAAAAAATTCAAGCTGTATTTAGTAAGTGATGGTGTTTCAAAGTGTCATAGCAAGTTGCGCTGCTAAAACTCATATCCAAAGTGAATGGCATGCTCTTCTACCGCTGTACAATTTATTGCAGAAATGTATCCACGGCTATTTAATAAAAGAACCAGGTACTAGAACATTTGATCAATGATTGTTGCTAATTATGTGTGTGCGTATATATTTGGCTTATTGACTTGGGAGGGTATAACTATTCAGAAAGGTTAAAGAGATAAATGTCTTCTTATCAATTGTTATTGCAAAATGAATAATTCAGAATTCTGTGTGATCTCGCCATGTCGGCAGTACCACAGATCAGCACTGGTTCGCAGCAGGCTAACATTCATGGATACTGAATGCAGAGTATTTACAGTTCTGCATAATGCACCATGAGCATCCTCTAATTGATTTAAGACATCTTCATTTGGCTAGACATCTACTGGCTGTTGTCCTCTTTGGGGGGTGGGGGGGGGGCGGTTTTAGCACGGCAACTGTGTTCCCATTTTCTTTCCAGAAATAACTTTTTCCAGAGTTAACTTTGAACCATGTGACTTAAATGGTTGCAGATTACTAAATGTTTTGTCTCAAGTTTATCTGTATGCATTTCCTGCTTTGTTATTTTGACACTTCTAATTGAGTCCAAGTCAATGCCCTACAGAGAGCTATTATACAATATCAAGTGCCATATAAATAGAGAAGTAGGTTCTTTGCAGGTAATGTCGTATTTTTAATCTTGTATTTCATTTTCCCATCTCATATTCCTAATTATAAAAAGATCTTAGACTTGTTCTTGTCCCCCTACAAACTCTGCTTAATTTATCTACAGCTAAACTTGATAAAAGGACCTGCTATGTCGGACTTATTGTTTGACAGCAACAGTCATTAACAACCTAAATACAATGCCCTGCAATGGCCCAGATCCAGGGTGCCCCCCCTCGACCTCCATCCTGGAAGCCTTGAACAGGATAAGCAGTAATAAGATGTGTGGAAGGATGGATGGGTGTTTTACTAGCAAACACACTTAAAGCATATTCACTAACATTTGTTTACTGAACTTAAACTCTGCACACATGTGACCCAAGTGGAGACTTGAACCTGGGTCCCAGAGGTGTGAGGCAACAGTGCCAACCACTGCACCACCATGCCACCCCCTCCACTTAAATCACCAAACTTGAATGTGAATTTTGTTGATATACCATTTAAATTACTGATTAAGGCAAAAAAGAATCATTATGTTTTATAACAATTAATTTGTATGGATAAGAAAGCAAAATCACATTTTTGGCAAATGAATATACCAGTAATGTTCACCTTTACCCATAATACATCCTGCCTAAAGCATAATTTTCTTCTGGGCTAAACAGATTGCATTAGCAGGATCTGAGGTGACTGCGGAAATAACTTTAAGAAGTTCTGATGCTATTTAAGTCTTTCAGAACAAAGTTTTGGGTTTGTCCTCTATTGATAAGATCTACTGTAAAAACAATGAATATATCTCTGAAATCAAAAGGGTGGAAAATGTATATTATAACTTATTTTGATATTGAAATACGTTATTTATCATTGTTTATGGTTTAATCAATGGCACAATTTAAAATGATTAAAATACACAATTTTTTCTTAAGCAAACAGTCTTGATATGTAAAGACTTCCAAAAATGACTATGTATTTGATAAAACTAGCATGTGAATGCTGGCAGTTCAATCCTACATTCTGTCAGAGTTAGTTTTAATATGTTTAATGATAATAATTAAGTTCCATTTATAGACTGTGGGTCATGTTGGCTCCAAGAGTGCAGTGATTTAAAGCCTGCATTAGAGTTAAAATCAGAAGGCTTCATCTGGGCCCAATCAGGACCTCAGCTAATTCGGTCAAAAATAGACTTACAATCATTCAGAATATCCTGAAATTATTTACTTTTTAGCTTCCTAACTGAAGCAGACAATTGGCATGTCATACATAATTCTAAAATGACTGGTTCTGAGTAAATAAAAATATTATGCAGCGATATAACTATAGAGGAATAATATTGTGCGGAAAGCAGATCATTCACTTTACTATACTATTCCTATTGAGGCCAGGCAACTTCACACACATACAGAAAAAAAACTGTAAAATCATCCTAGTTCTGCCAATCCGTCGACCGTGAGTGACCTTGGAACCAATGAGTAGCCTGCATAACAATTATTAGAAATCAGGTTAATTCACCATTGCCCTCTGTTGATATTGACTTGTTTCAAATATAGTTATTTTTCTTTGTAGATTCCCTTATTATAAATTAGGTTGGGGACACCCCATCCTGATTGAAAATGCTAAATTTACACTTGTCCTCCCATCCGTTATTTCCCAAAGTCACATCCAAGTGTTTTATTTGCTCTCTGGGGCGTGGGACGCACAGTGAGATAAAATTACATTTCTCTTAATCATAGCACACGGAAATAAATAAAAAAAATACACATGTAAGACATATAAAAGACAAGACATATTAAGACATGTGACACTCAAAATCTGGACAGAATCCCTGTCAGCATTTCATGTGCCATCAGAGGATTGCTTAATAGTCACGCCACATACTCAACTCAGCTCGAGTACAAATTGGAGCAGAGACAACACTTATAACTGTTATTGAAACCAATAAAGCGGCAAACAGATGTAGGCGTGTTACCCTTAATGTTTTTTTTTGCCTCCTTATATATATATATATATAAATATATATATAGAGCGCTGCATTTAATGTGACCGCTAGCGTTTCAGCAGGATGCTACTGTGTTATTATTCCCGAGCAAATCAGCCGCACGAGGGCCCTCTGTGTAATCGCCGGGACAGGCTGTGCATGTTTGCGCCACAGGCCCCTCGCCCTGTCACACCCCGGCCTGGCACCAGTCCCGGCATGGGGCAATGCTCAAAAACAAGGGCCCCATCCAAATTAAATGTTAAGTAATGCTTTAAGTCAACTTTAAGTCAACGTTAGCTATTAAAAGGTCTGGGTGAATTTAACAAGGTGTGGCACACATGAAAAGCTTTTTTCGGGGCATTTTAAAAGGAGTTTGGGGGTACAGATCTAGCCAGCGTTATACAAACGCTGTACAGTATACATGCCAAGCATTAATTTTTTAACTGAAGGCCGTTTTTAGCTTTTCATGCAACTGCCACTTATTGTGTGTCGATAGCTCAGTGCTCACTGAGGGGAGTGAAAGGGTAGGTTATGATGGAAAAAAGGATATAACAACAATATGAGGTCAAGGTTAGGGGATACAAGTACATTCAAGGCTTTTAAATCACATGCAGTTACTTTAGGTTATGAAAAAGTATGCATTTTATGAGTCTATTCCTTATTGTGTGGATAAAACATTTATAGAATTAATTGCGTATTAAGTGACTTCTGAGGTACCAGTTAGTGGTTATGTTGGCAAGGATAAACTGTGGTTGGTACAGCAGTTATTAAATCTCTCAGTACTGAAATGCAATTCACTGACTGCTTATGCCTGCATAAGTTTGTTATCTAGAATTTTTGTCATCTGGGATTGATTGTAACCCTAGATATTTCCCCTTGCTACAAACTCATAGATTATATATTCTCACACAATGAAATTGTTCAAAATGCTATGGGACATCATATTGCATATATAGAGTCATATGTGATATTATTCAGGATAGTTTTAATGCAATGTGTCAACTGATTATGGGGGAAGCATGCATTGCATCCCAATTTGCATGTTTGTTTAGGATACATAGCATTATTTATTAGAACAGACTGAGGTCAATGTCTTGGTGTTCAGGTGAACTCAGTGACAGGGTTCACTGTTTACTTCCTAACTCTTTAGGCTTTCGTCTGCAGCTTAGAGGAACTGGCCAAAACAAATACATGGCTTTTGTTTGTGAGTGTCATCCACGCGATGGGAACAAAGATAACAAAGAATGGATTGGCAAAAAATGAAATCGACATGTTCTACATGGATTTTGTTTGTCAAAACATACTAACTGTAAAGCAATGTATTCTGAGGCGGGACTCCAGCAGATTGCTATATTTAGTATGCAGACTTGCCAGAAATAGTTTCGTACCACTGGATTTGTTTTGCAATCCACCACAGAACTCAACCTTAAACTTTGTGTCATAATGAATAAAGGTAACTTTCATGTAAGAAATCATGGGCTGAACCAGCCTGAACCGGCTCGATCTTGTAAACACAAAACCTTTGAGGGAAATATCGGGAGAGATTTGCAGATTGATATATACCTAGTGCATTAACATGATGGAAGCTGTGTTTTAGGAAATAAAAATGAATAAAGACGTAATTATATTATTTTCCCAGAAACAGTCATTCTTTCAAACGTGGTAGTATGTTTCATGCTGATAAATAAATGTTTAAATATACTCCATGTTCCTCATTTCCTCTGACTTGAGAACATTCCCAAATCCATTCATGCATTTTATTTGTGAAAAATAAATTAGGGAATCCCTAAATACTACAGCATGAACTTACATATTATATTATTTTATATTTTTATTTATATATATATATTTTACTGTAATTAATCATGCGTATATAGTATAGTACATGTAATTAAATACCATTATATTTTAATCTAATAGTTGTTGCATTATCAATAAAGTCGAACAATTCCAGTTCAATTTAGTTTTGGTACTACTTTTATGCTTTATTATTAATCAATAATACACATTTACTAACTATTTGTTATAAACAAATTTGTTTGGTATTTATTAGCTTGAAATAGCTCACAATCCTTACAAGTTCCCAAGGCAAGGTAAAAATATCTTATTAATGAAGAGAGGGACTCGAAAGGGGAGAACTTGTGGTCGGTTAATCGGTGTCAGGGACATCTGAGAGACCTCGTAAAGCTAATTTAAGTTCTTTATGCTGGGGCCATGCTACCCTCCCCTGCTGGGCCCGGCTACGGTGTTATGGCCTGCAGATGGAGGGTAATGGGTAACACCTGGCCTCGTAACCCTGCATCTTATATTGCCTGACTCAGAGAAATGTGCCGGGATGTCTTCCCGGAGCAGTGGGCACACCGGGCCAGCGATGGCCATTCCCATGCCGTAACATCATGTCGGTAATAAACACACCTCAGCTGATGCGGATTTAAACAGCCAATTGTTTATAGCCTGTTCAACAGCCAAGGAGAGAATGTTTCTTATTTGAAACGAAATTCGAGTATGTTATGTTATCGCTGCATGTTTCCTGTCTCTGCCATACATGCTAAAGGATGCTGTGAATGTCTATCCATGTATGAATCCATATGACATTTTTTAATGAACCCATCTTCAATTAAGAAGAACATTATCGGCAAACACGTATGCACAGTCTTGTTAAAGTTGAATACTGTAGTACAAACTTAAATTTCTTTGCTTTTGAGTCCTCACTTGTATTTCTATTCTCTGTATGTTCTATGGAAGCTGCCGCTGAGCTGTAACTAATTAGATAATGGCGTGATTATTTTATTTGTAGTGCTTCAGTGACCTGGTTTTAATTTCACTGAGTTTAAATCTGTCTGTAATTTGTTTACAAGTTCTCCTTATAGATGTACTTCTCCACGATGCCATACTAGACACTTCATAAATTGCACACCAATTGACAAGCTGATTATTGGCTAATTATAAATTATTGTTCCCACTGCCTTGTTCCTAATTTGTTGCAGCTATTTCTCCATTCCGATCCAGAAAGTAGATAAATAATAATGGATGAGTCCCAGTAAAGCAGGGAGAAATATGACTGTTGTTCTTATGCAATCACCACAACAGAAACAACTATTAACATTTATCAAACTTTTCTGCATTTACTTAAATGTGGGAACATTGAGTTGGAACATGAAATCTTCAAGTGCCTCACAAGGGCAATGAGGCCTAGACACAGGAGCATAACAAATTGAAACAGTATACTATAACCTTACTATAGTAAAGAGTATACAATATAGAGTATGCTATTACCGTACTATACCATACCAAAGAGTATACCATATTGAGAATACCAATACCATACTATGCCATACCATACCACCTTACTCCAAATGGTACCGTACCATATTTAGCATGTTTAGACTGCACTACGTCTTCCTGTCTCTCACAAATGGGTGTTACTGGAAAGTTCTTTTCATGTTTCCCATCTCATGTCTCATGAATAAATTGAATGATCAAATTCAAATGTTTTCGACATTTAAGGGTTCACCGAGAGGAAAAAAGAACAGGTTCCTTTGGACGTTTTTTAGGTACGGCAGGAAATCTAATTATATCGATGTTGATCTTTTGTTGTAAGGCGAATTCCACCCTCACCGTGACAAGGACGGGCCGATTGCTTTTGAAACCGTCTCACGAGTTCTTCTCTTCACAGCCTGCCTTCAAAAGTTTGCGGTGGAAAAGATATCACTCACTCTCAAGAGTATGGCAGCTCCAAGCAAGCTTTTCAAAAGCTCAGGGCTCCAGATTTACAAAACTTCAATTGCACATCCTTTCCGTTTGAAATAACACTTCCTCTGAGCCCAGCTCTCCAACTCAAACAAGGCCACACTGATGTTTCCATGAAACCTGGAGCTTGAACATTGAATAAACACAGTGAGCCTGATGGCTCCTTAACTACATAGTTTTCCTGCACTGACGCTCACTGAAAGCATCAAGGATAATTTAAGCACAACAAAAATGGATAGACGGTGGTTATACTTGTAATATTTGGCTATTTCCAGCAAAGTATTCTTTGAGGACTCTGTATTTTTAAGACTTTAACAGAACTGAGGCAGATATTTTATTGACAGAAACGAGGATAAAGAGGAGAGTTAATCAGACAAGAATGTAAAAAAAGAGAAAGAGCAGATAAAACTCACAGAACTAATGAGAAGAATTGTCCAAGCTGAATGTTACTCCCAAGTTTTGCAAGCTAATTACTGTGTTTTAGGTTGTATTTGACGGCATTATGTTAAAATATCAGACCTAAAGAAATTTGTCTTGAATGGTCAGAGTAGAAACTGTTGATGTGGGAATCACTGGGTTAAAATTCCACTGATTTTTTTTTGCTGGTCTTGAGATTTTTGGAAAGCAGGGATCAGTAAATTGGGTTTTCTGGACAAATGGAAGTGCAAGTTTGATTTAACGTCTGAGGAATCCAATGTACTGGCCAAAACCCTTACTTTGCCTCCACTTTTTTAAATGTGGGATTGATGCAGATTCACCCAAATGTACCAAAGACATACTGCTGCTGGTCAGATTTAAGCTCAAGCAGCCATTACTAATTAATATCTTTTGCTTCTTAAAATCAGTTGTGATTTCATATTTCGTTTCCATCTTCAATCTTCCATATTCTAAATTATTAAGCTTCATTTTTAAACTGTTCTCTCCTTAATAGCTGACAGTAGGCACTTGACAATTGTCCACAATACTGAAAGGCTGAAAGATTGAAATGGAGAGTGGTTATTGTGTTAATGTGTGAGCGATTATAACGGGACAGTTACAAATAGTAACGAGGAAATTATATTTTAATGCGCACAGCATGCTGTCATTTTCCCAGCAAGCCCCCTCTCACAGAATTTCAGATTTACTCCACGATGTTTTCATTTTAGTAGAATTTCATATCATTCCAACTCTCATTGCAAGCAAAATCTTTGACTAACTTTTAAAATTTAAATTAGCATGTGGAATGAAAAGTGAAATGACCTCTACCTAAACAACTACTTTTTCTTAAGTGATATAATTATTGGATAATTAGTGGCAATAAAATGCATAAAGCTATCATTGTTTGCATGATAACTTTAGAATTAAAATGTCAGATAGAAATTAAGTATGCACTGCTTAGTATTATTAGAAAGTATGGCATATTGTAGCAATCTGAGTATCAAATTACGGCTGCATGTACGAAAAAAGCAAAACATTGCTTCACTTGACCTGAGTTACTTACACTTTGCTGACACCTGAAACCTCTTAGCCGTGTCAGATAAATGATCGCTGATGGCCCTTCTGTCTTCCAGCATCAGAGAGTCAGACACGTGGGTTTGTGGCCGCTTGTCACCCTGCCACCCCCACCTTTACCCTCACTCTCACCCTCAGAAGCTTCTCCATTACAGTGTAACAGACTAACTGAAGGGTTCTAGTAAGAATCAGCATGTCGACATGGAATGTTTGGCTTCCGACTCTATACTAGGCCACCGAAACATGGCAGGGAGTGGATGTGTTAGGCTTCTGTGCATGTGATGGAAAGGGCACCGATGTAAATTCCGGGCAGAGCAACCACGTTCCTGTTGAGCCCTTGAGCAAAGGCCTTACCCCCGAAAAATGACCTGAAATTTCACTCCCACTGTATGTCCTTAAAAATGAGATCACCATGGGATATGTGGGGAAAAAACACATTGTGATATACCTGTTCTCATTTTTGTACAGATGAGAAATAAATCCTCATTTCAGGAAGGAGAAATGTTCTACACAAAGTCATCAGCGTGTGGAGCCGGTAACTTTGCAGTGGGCACTAATCCCAATGTTGGGAACTTGTGTTCCTACTATTCCTTTTATATATCCGTGTTAAATCTGATGAATCATCGGTTAAAGGCCGGCTGGTGCCTTTCAGTGGACCATGCTTATGGCCTTGCCCATAATGAAGAAAATGTGTTTCACCTCAGAGTCAGTCGTATACTGTATGTCTTTGACAATAGCATTTATGAGATATATGTTATACTGTATATTAGTCACAACATTCAACAAATTATATATTACCTGAAAAACTCAACGTTTAATGAAAGGATGATCACATTTAGTGTTTATACCTCTTTGGGTCCTTCTTTAGAGAATAAGTTTTATAGCTGTATACCCGTAAATCAAAACAAAAACAAAATAAAAACAAAAATGTACATTTGACTACATTTTATTCCCATGAGTCAAACTTAGTTTTATGGACCAGTCATGGTCCAAAATCATGGTTGTTTTTTTTTTTTTTCAATAAAGGTCTTTAAATGGTTTACGTTAAACTGCCAGGCAGTGACACAATACACAGGCCTATCCTTCTAAAATGACTCTTCCCTGACCTCTATCAAAATCATAGTACAAAGGAGTGCTTTTGATGAGCTGTTCACGCACTCTTATGGTATGCAGACACACATGGAAGCCATTGAAGCCCAGGCAGATATGGTCATTGTGGTTTAACACATAAAAGAGCAACCTAATGGTCCATCTAGAGAATATTACTCGTGCTTGAAAATGTATTGAAATCACTTGAACCACATTCTCAACTTTGTGCATTCTAGCTGAACGCAACAGTGTCAGTAGTAGTGGCTTCAAATACCATTGTTTGTTTACTTGTTTATGGAGACAGGTATCTAAGAAACCGAAACTTATTATCTAAACTGGTGCATTTTAATTTTGGCGCATTACTGAATGTGCTCAACTATGATACCTTATTCTTTACTGTCAACAGCACACCTAAGACCACTGATGAGCTAAAGCATTATCATCGGCCCCACGTGAAACGAAAAATATTGACTATCTAAGAAAAACAGTGCATGTCAAGATCTGGGATATATTAGATGGTAATACATTCAGTAGTTATAGTCGACATATTAAGTACAGAATAAATAGGCAGGGCTAACAATCTGAGTGACTTTGACAAGGGCCAATCATTATGGAAAGGCACATGGGTCATAGCACACAAGGCCCAATCATCATGGACAGACGCATGGGTCATAGCATACAAGGGCCAATCATTTTGGACAGGCGCATGGGTCATAGCACCTTCGAATCAGCCAGTCTTGTGGGGTGCTCAGTGTCAGCTTTGGTGAGCACCTACTGAGAGTGATCTGAGGAGGGAAAATCTACAACGCCGACAGGGTGTTGGGCGGCCAAGATTCATCAATTGGGGATGTGAATGAAGGCTATCTTGTGTGGTACAAACCAGCAGAAGGGCTACTCTGGCAGAAATTGCATATAATTTTAACAATGATCACAGGAGTAATGTGTCACAACACACAGGCCTTAGTGCTCATGGGGTTACTATATCCATCCATTTTCTGCAACCACTTATCCTATTCAGGGTCACTGGTGATCTGGAGCCCATGCTGGAGGTTACTTGCACAAGACAGGGGACAATCCTGGATTGGGCACCAACCCAGTGCTTTGATGATGTTATATTTGATAACTTAAATTATCCTCAGCACATATTTGGACTGTGGTGGGGGAGGGGGGACCAGAGGACCATTTCCTGGAGGAAAAGACTTCCCACAACAACATGGGGAGAACATGCAAACTCCACACCTATGGAATCATGACAGAGACTCAAACCTTTCTCACAGAGATGTGAGGCAACAGTGCTAACCACTGCACCATCGTGCCACCCCAGGTGAATATACTGTAGTTAATAATTTAATTAGTAATAACATTGCATTCCAGTGTTTAGAGCATGCAACATTCATTTGGTTTATCTGATATCTAAATCATGTCATATAATCATATACTG
Source organism: Brienomyrus brachyistius (assembly GCF_023856365.1). NCBI lineage: Eukaryota > Metazoa > Chordata > Actinopteri > Osteoglossiformes > Mormyridae > Brienomyrus > Brienomyrus brachyistius. Next base: position 10,446,587 of record NC_064548.1, on the reverse strand, counting down.
TAATCAAGCGTTCGATTCTCCAGTCAAAAAGTGAAATAATACCTTCCATGAAAACGCTGAAAGTAGGTACATTACAAAGTGTTCACAAGCTTTTCTGCCTGGTTTTCACTCCGGTTCAGAGAGCTCATCATGACTCACTGGGAGGAAGAGCAAAAATGGCCTTTTCTGAGCTTACAGGTATGTATAGCTGTCGCATGTGCAGTAAGGAGCCTGGAACCAGACGCAAGGGCGTGTTTGGGAACATGCATCGTTTTAAACCTGTTACTAGCTAATGGAGTGATAGTCAAACGTACCTCTGCGGATTTGTGTATCTGGAAAGTCTTTATTTGACTTAAATCAGCAATCAGTGAGTCCTGCTAACGTTCCTACGTCAGGAGTCCTGCGTGTCTCTTGTATTGATGGGTTTTCATAGTTTTCAGACTTTCCTATTACGTTATTGTATTCTTGATCATAATTTTGATTGGAAGCTTGCCATTGACAAAACATAGAAAAAAAAGCCAGCAGGGTATGTGCATGTGCTTTGGACCCCAGGCCTGGTGGCATGTCACTGAGTGCCGAGCGATGGACGCAGAAGGAATCTCCTGTGGAGGATCTGTCAGTTCAGCCAACGTAGACATGGAAGCAGCTGCAGGATAGGAACTTCTCCCTACCGCTTGAATTGGATTCTTTCCTAAGGAAAGATGGTCCAAGTGAAACTAATCTAAACAAAGGCCTCACCGGCCGTTTGGTGATTTATTGATTTGATGGATTTCGCGAATAATGTGTCCAAAGCAAACAAAGATCACATCAGTAGGCTTCTCATCCACATTAAGTAGTACAGTCTTGTGTTTAAAATAATATTGCAACTAAACAAATAGCTTTTCAGTAACCTTACAGTCTTTCAGGCACATACAGCATACACACATTCCCATAATAATGCTTCATGGGCATGAACAATGTTTCCCCGTGAGGTAAATCTTTTCCGAGTCTGGAAAGGGGCTCCTGACCTAAAGTCCTATTATTTTTCTTTATATCCTGCTGTGGGATTAAGTCGGAAAATGATAACTGTCTGTTGGAGTATGGGGTAAACCATCCCGTAAATGTTCGATCTCTGTCATTTATGGTTTTGAATGCCTCAGTTTATTGGAGTATTCTGCACAGTTTAAAAAAAAAGGAATAAGCAAAATGTTCGTTGTTTTGGAATCCAAAACACACGTGTTTAATTACTTAATCTCCTTGACATCAACACACTGCTACTACTAGTTGGCAAACGCTGCTCTTTTGTAAACAAACGCAGACAGAAAAATAGAAGAGGAATCACTCAAAGTCTAGAAAATCTCTAATAATATAAAATGTTCAAGTATCCAGAAGTTTGTATAAATATATATGTGAATGCAAGTTTCAGTGCAACCGTATCCTGGATAAGTGATTGGACGATGGATGGATGGATGGATGGATGGACGGATGGATTGATGGATGGATGGTGAAAGTTTCCTCCCGTCATTTTCTCCTGCAGTCCAGAAACACATGGTTTAGGTAAACGGGTATGTTTAAGACGCCATTAGTGTGATTGATGTGTAGATGTGTCTTCTATGACAGAATGGAATTCCAAGCAGGATGTACCCCACCCTGGCTCCTCATTCACCGTGAGCCTGAATCAATGGATATCTCAATGTAATATGCCTCATCATCTATCCATCAATTAGCCTGACCCGTGCCATATTTATGGATCTGGCCTTAAAATGTAGCATTATAAAAGGAAAAATACCATGAAATATTTCTGGGAAATCTAAGACCATTAGCTACAGAGCAATTCATCAGTCTGTCAAATCTCGCTGTTTCTGAGAATCCTGCGCACCGCATTATGAGGCTACGAGAGCTGATACCTCCTCCTAACCCTGCACCCCTCCCAGAATGACCCGGTAAAAAGGGCTTCAACTTGTATCCTTTCCCCCATGATTATGCTTTGCTTTTTTTGATCTCTGGTCAGAAAAAGAGCATTGTCTTCCCAGGGAAAGTGCTGAGTGACTGCTGCACAGGCGCTGATGTTGTGCCGAGGCCCGGCGCTGACCCGGATCCCGGGGAGTGGGGGCTGATTCATTTCCCCACATTGAACACCCCCCCGCCCCTCCCACCCACTGTGACGTCATCACCGCAGTGCACAGCAGGAGCCTATTGATCTCATTTGGATGGGAGAGCAGAGCAGCTTGAAAGGGAAAGCATGCAGTGGAAAGTAAATAAATAAATACATTTCCTATATGCATACCGTCTGTGTGTGTGTGTGTGTGTGTGTGTGTGTCTGTGTGTGTAAATGATATACTTTGTTTTCACTTCTCCTTAGTTCTGAAATTGTTTCATACGTCACTGTAAGGCATTATTCTTATTATAATAATTATTACTATTGTTGCTGTTAATAATAATAGTGACTACAACAACAAATGTAATAATAATAATAATCATAATAATAATAATTATTATTATTATGATTATTATTATTGTTGTTGTTGTTGTTATAATTATAACAATAATAATATTACAGCTCCAGGTGACCCTGACCTGGATAAGCAGATAGAGGATGGATGGATGGATGGATGGATGGATGGATGGATGGATGGAAGGAAGGATGGATGGATGGATGGATGGATGGATGGAAAGATGGATGGATGAAAGACAATAACACTTTTTATACTTGCATGCTGTCAGCATGAAGAAATGGTTCAGGGTTGTTTGCTTTGCCAGCTTGTCAAACGCGTCTCAGACTGTGATAATGTTGCTATACACGACATCGTACTGTAAATGTCATGACAAACCAGAAACTGTCCGAAAATACATTCTGGGATTTATCTGTGATGCCCACTGAACAAACAGGAGGTGCAAAGGTGTGTATTGTGATTCATAAGTCCTGCCAGAGGCTCCCTTTAGCTGTCAGAAAGAAGGCCTTAGAAGGCACTGTGGTTCTATGGACTGCAGAAAAGCAGGAACAGGGCGAATGCACAGTCAAAGCACAGATAACTGTGGGCGCTGCAGATCAGTGATGGGGACAAGCATACAAGCTGTGTTACTGTAGCAGTCAGCGTTGTGGACAGAAACCAACTATTAACACTCATTGGGTGAAATACAACAACGTGACATTCGGATTCTTATTTATTTTCATGGCTATTAAAAGTAATTTATGACATCTTCAAAAAAATGTGTGTTTTGAGGGTGTTGTACCTAATATCTGGTGAAATGTGTATTGCATAGTTCATGTAAGTGTTCTTCCGGCAGACCAAAGTGCCAAATAAATCCTAGACAGCAAGTGAAATAAATGAATGAAATAAATGAAAATAACAGCACTTAATAACAAACTGTTAGCATTTACATGTGCAAGGGGTGAACTGGACGTAGGACCTGGGGAATTAAGAGTTAAGTCTATGTGAGGCGTGTGAATGTCTATCCGCTATGGGGCTGCGGTGAACCTCAGCCTCTCCCAGGAAACACAGGACATGAGGCCGGGGACATCGTCCAGGATGTTCCCCCTCCTTCTGCCCTTTGTAGCCTGGGATAGGCTCCAGCCCCCACCATAACTCTATACTGAGGAAGCAGATGGAAGATGGATGGATGGAATTTATTAGCGAATGTGAAAACAATAGTCTAGGAAAACGTGCTTTTTCTCCTCAGTGGTTTTATTCATCCATCTTCCATGACTACTGATGAAAGGCAGGGTTACAGCGAGCGCGTATCTTATCGCTGTCAGCAAGGGGATGATATGGGGCGATGGCACCTTGCAAAGGATGCTGGGATGCCCTGGGGAACACGAACACACACACACACACCCACGTAATCATAAAGTAGACATTAATCCGCTCACACCGCTCACATTTCATTTAAATCATAGTTGCGTAGCCTGTCAATTAGAAAGTGACAATGACTTTATGTCAAATGAATATTTATTTAGTGAAGGCTTTCATTTTCGCATCTACACGCAGACAATTACCATGCACATGCAGTGTAGAATTTAAAAGATCAGACCACATCAAAAAAAATAAATTAATAAAAAACCAACAATCATCTAAGTGATTCCACCAAAAATGCCAACTTGCATAACAAATTGCCTGTTGTGTATATCCTGGAAAAATGTATTTATGTATTATTTGTTTTTGCAGTTAATGTAGGCAGGTTGTGAGGTTGATGTTTATAAAGGGTCATGTGAAGTAGAGTTTGGGCCAGTGGGGGGGGGGCGGAGTCATTGGTCTGTTCTCAACTCTGCAACCCAAAACCGTAAGTTAACAATGTAAGATGCTGAGTCGGCACAAACAGATAATCATCCCCAGCCCCACCGCAAACCGCAGGCAGCGGGCCCTTAAACAGAAGCCCCCTTCCAAACCAGGCACCCCTCCCTCCCTCCAAACAAGATGAGCAATTATAAAGCACCATGATACGGAGCCAGAGTCATTTACAGTTACGATCAGATAGACATCGAACCCTGAGCCTAATCTCTTTGGAGAATCACACAGGCATTCCGGCCCCCATCGAATCAAATAATGTATATAATGTTTCACCATTTACTCTATTGTGCAGGGAGATTTCAATCTCTGTAATCCTACAAGAGGGAATTTAAGCTCTGAATTAGTAGGCTTTATATACTGCAGGCTTAAAAGTAGATGACTCACCTAAGGGCTAAGACCTCAGAGACCCTTATTTATTGTACACAAATCAGTTTTTTTGCCTCAGTTTTGTCTTTTTGCACTGAACTAGGCCTCGGCAGCTCAAGGGGTATGCTGGCTGTCACCATCACTGCGTTGCGTTATTGAAGGGATTATTTGACAAAATAATTTGGGTGTTTAACCCAAAGTTAAAATGTATTTCGAAGCATGACTTCTGAAGACTGGTCAACCCTGGGATTATGGCTAAAATGAATGATCGCCAATGAATGAAGGCTAGCTGCAGTATTCTGCTGGTACCTCTGGTACAGAGAAACAAAAAGGCCCAAATGAAAACCACTGCACTTCCGGGATTGTGGGCCTGGTACGGGACTCTGAGAGTTTCTACAGAGTCTGACGGGGAGATGAACTAACACAAGTCAAATATTCCACGGATGTGAGCCCCCGGACACAGTTGTGAGTAGCACACGCATAAATGTCACTAGAGCATTTACCCGGACATTCCCTCTCCCCAGACCTCTGCGCCTCGAACGCGTTTAATTTCAGTGCCGGAGCTGTAACTGTCAGTCGGTCTGAGCGAAATGAGCCACCGTTGGCCGTTTAAGGGGGAACGGTGAGTGATAAGTCAATACAAATGAACAAGCCCACTCTACCTCTGTCATTTGGTTTAATGTCCTTCTGCTTCAGCATTTTAGCTTGAGTGATGATATCCCCCTGGAAACACAGAGCGGTCGTAAGCTACACTAAGCTGCCGTTAGCGGTGGCCGCTAGCCATGCGCGCAAGATGAGCATCGCAGCTCCGCCGGACAACCATTCCGTCAGAATAAGGCCCGCTGTTAGTCAGAGTCCTATGTAGCGGAGACCCAGGGGCAACAATCACTGGCGCCGTGACCCGAATGCACGTCAGCTCATCTGGCCAGGCGGGATCCTGTGCTGCTGGCCAAGTGCTGAACTTGCCTGGAATGGAAACGCGTGGAGGAACCGGAATCCCAGCTCAGGGGCCGACACTTGGATGGCTTTTCTCCGCAGCCTCAGATCCAAATGCGGGGAAAGGATACAGCGCCTGTTCCATCCACAAAAACACCCGGATGACAGATATCAGGGAATTACCCTGGCCATCTTCACATCGTTCCGGGGGCTGTTACGTGGAGCCCAAACAAGCCTGCCGCACTCTGTACGAGCCATGTTCGTGTTCCTGCACAATAACGATGACTTTTCACGTTCTTTGTGGTTTTGGTAACCATAGCGATTATGTCAGATAATTTTACAATTTTCATAATGTTGTTCTTACAAGCGCGGGTAAGGGAGCAATTTGGGGTCGGTGTAAACGGTTCCGTAAATGTCATGGGCTAGCTAATTGATAATTTGATTTATTTACTCAAAATATAGCCTTTCCTCGCCAGTGAAGACATTTGCACATTCGATAATTGCAAAATAAACTGAAATCCTGGAACAGAAGGTATCTCGTGCCATATCACACGATATCCTGGAAAAGTTTGCTCGCAGATGTTGAAAAAAAAATGACCCCTTATTCATCTTTCCCTCTGGCCTGTTCAAACAAAAGGAAACAATGTGTGTAAAGGAGGAGAAAAAAAACAATCTGAAATTAAAATGGCATTAAGTAAGCCTGGTGACGTTAGATGGGGCTCTCCCCACCACCCAGGTGTGCGCTGAAGGTAGGGCTCCGCATCAACGCTCTCCCCCAGCTGCCTTTTGGATCTCCACAGCCTCCTGCTTTGTTTGGCTTTGCCGGTTGTGTGTTCTTCTCCGCTGGCTATGAGCCTCCCCAAAGTGCCCCCCCCTCAAGAGTGTGTTCGTCTAAGGTAGGCTTGTGGGGGGATGTGGAAGCCCCGATCTCCCTCTCCAGGATATGGGGGCAGAAAAGGGTGTATAAACTGTGTAACCTGGTTTGCATTTCAGTGTTTCTGCTACCCCTTGCCTTACCTACATTGGTTTTGAAACTTGTATTAGATCTTTTGAAGCCTTTCTGTTCCAGAGACCCTGCTCTGGGTAGGCGGTTGGAAGAGGGAAAGATGAATTTTCGGTTTTGTCTTTCCTGGAACAGGCTTTCAGCATCCTTCTGAGCTGCAGGTCATCCCAAACTGTACAAGCCTGTACACTCTGAAGAGGATATCATTCTGAACTGAAAAGAAACCAACTCTTCTACATTTTAAGCATAATATGGCTCAACTTTTACTTAAAAAGTATTTTTTCGTGGCATTATCAGGGGTTAATTATACGTTTTTCCAAACAACAGGTAGATCGGCAGATAGAGCAAGGTGACCCATTGATAAAATGTCGGAAACATAAATATTTTAGGTCTCCAGTGTCACAGATGAGTCCCACCCTTCCAGGCGATACCCTATACCCTGCGTTGATAATCAATTCTACTGGCACAGCTTTACCGTAGATTTCTCACAGATGTGAGTCCCTGGTGGGAAAGAGCAATTCCATACAGACACTGCATACATTCCTTGACAGCAGCTGTGTTTATTTAGTAGATTAGATCAATACAAGAAAAATCGAACTTCTTGCTAATGACACGATGTCTTCACTTTGCTCTTTCATCTAACCCGTATGCTACAGTTTCAGCCACCAGCCTTGACTTTAAACATACGTGCTTATTTATATAACACACAATTTTTGGCATTGTGTTGCACCAGTATCTTCCTACATTCGACCTCATAATGTACTCATTTCCCAACAGTTAAAGCTAAATTCTCACAGTACAGTCACACAGTGAAATATGCTTTTATGTATGTGTTGTTCTCAGTCACCCAAATGCAAGGCAAAAAAATGGTGCATTATGGGTAGTCTTCATTTACATGATTCACCGTAATTGTGAAAGTGTTGCCAGTTCTTAGACAACTCACAAGGCAAGAAGACTGGGAACATATTATATCCATGTGGAGATTTCTGTCTCTTGCTACAGGCTATGTAGGGAAGCATTTTAATGAAATAAGGTTTGCTTAACAGAGCCACAATGTAATGGAAAGAAATCCACACATTGTTTGTCATGTTACAACACAATAAAATATAATATTCTGGATGTCAGAGTTCTCTTCTGAGTTGCTGTGTCTTGAGGCCATTTGAGACATGCGAGAAGATATTAGATAAGAACAGAATAGCCAGCAAAACAGGACTGCCTTTAATTGTTTTGCTTCATATTTAAGATGGCCTTGTTTCAGATTGAAATTTAAACCATATATCTAGCATTTTATATAGCTGATAGTGCCCATGAAATCATAGCTTGATGTTGCATACTTCGTAAATCAAAAAGATAACAGCATCAATCCCGTGGGAAGAGAGTGCTTCCTCGCTCTGACGAGAGACTGATTTCGGGTTTAGTAGATGCACCTGTGAGCAGTTTGAGGAACGCCCCGCTTGCCGGGTTAAAAAGGCACATCGACCCCTTCAAAGGGATTGCAATGAGGGATGAGTTTGATGCACTGAAGCAATCTGAATAGCATTTTCTGTGGGGACTGGGTTATTTTTTTTTCTTTGGGTGGGTGGTTGGGCTTACTGGCGATGAAGATATCTAGTGAGGGTTTAGTTGACTTTTTGTTAGGAGGGAAAGGTGGGTTGCCCTCTATGAAGTTAGGAATGGGGTTATATTTTATATTTCCCTAGTTGTATGGCAAGGGCTTGTCACAGTACTAGTTTTCTTTATCCTTCTACTCGTCTGTGTTTTTTAGCTGTGGGTTGGTAAACATAAACGGCATCTGCAGGTTTCCTATCTTAGCGTTTTACTTTTGTCTGCATTTTGGGGTGGTTTACTGCCCAGCCGTTGAATTTGAGATCAATTTAAAGACAAGAAGCCTCAAAATAATACACTTCACATTGCATGCGCAATAAAAGCACATGACAAGTCAGAAGAGTAGAGCAAATCCACTTTTTCCTGCCAGTTCTGTCGAAAACATCATATTTTTGGGAAAACTGTCTTTTGGACAAATATTTAGAAAAAGGAAACCCTATTTTTCCTTTCGTCCGGAGAAGGGGAGATGCCCCGAAGCCTTTTCTGTTCCAAATGCACAGTCAACTATGCGATCCCCCCCCCCCCCCTGCACCCCAGCCCCTACAGAATAACTCAGTGACACATCCCATAACGTAATCTGTGGGGCTGTGCGAGCAAATTATTGATAAAAATTACAGAATTTTATCAGGGGAGTGTTTTTTTTTTGTTTAAATAATATATATTATTTCAAATCGGTAATGAGGCATTGCCTAATACTCCCGGGAATTTGGCGTTTCGGTACACCAGCCTATTTATCGGTGATGTAAGGATGACGACGGGAACACGTCAGAATCTAAGAATGCAAAACATGGTGCCTGCCCTCTGGAAATTTTCAAGGCAAATTTGCAGAAATGTTGATTTTTTTTTTTACTTTTAGAGAGCAGCATACAAAAAGAGAAGCATAAGAAATGCTATATTTCAAGGAGACGTTATCTTTGACTTTGAATTTTCTTTATACACATTTAGTAGATATGGTCCTCAGTGGCTGTGGTGCTCTGGTTTGTGTAATCCTAGGCCAGTCTTCACAACATCTTGGTGCAAACCCAAAGTGATGCAGCCTGTAAATGGTTTGCAGGTGCCCTCCTGTTATCTCTCACTCAGGTGTGTCTACATAACTTCAGGATGTTCTTCTTTAAAAATGTATCAAAAAAGTATTGATTCGAAAAACAGTCTGAGCCTGAAACAGAACAGCGTCACACTGGCTTAATACTAACGCCTTGGAAACAGATTTGGAAATAAAAACGAATAATTGTCATTCACAGGTTTGGAGTATAATTGCAGGGGTCGAACAAGCACACAAATAAAATTAATATGTTGATAGAATGCAAAAGTAGAGAAAAAAAAAGCCTGCCAGTTTGTCATAATCATGAAATACATTTTGAGCGATAAAATAAAACAGTTTTGAAAGAGACTACTTTAGCACTTACACATCTGCCGCAACAGAGATATTTAATGACCCTACAGGATTCGGGCTTCTCAATTGGTTGGCCCCTGACAGACCTGTTCTTGCGGCAAACAGCTGCCAAAGGAATGTGCATTGGAACAAATTATTAGGAAGAAAGGACTTCTGTAAAAGAAAAAAGGAAGTTGAAGCGATCCAGATGCACGAGTGCAGTACGGGGCCGCGCGCGCAGGCTCCTGGGGGCCCGATCTGCGTTATCGAGGGGCTGACGCTGCTCCACCCAGTGTCCAAGTGTGACAGACGCTGGGGTGGTCATGAGGGTCCGGAATACGGCTCGCAGGCTATGGCCCAGACGGGAGTGCCGGCGACGAGAAGGGTAGGTGATCCCTTTGAGAATTCCCAATCACACAGCTCCAGCTGCAGCTCGATGGGCAGGAATGATGACGAGGGATGAAGGTTCTGCAGTGGGGCTGGGCGGAAAGGTCTCTGCCTGGGGTGAGCCGTATGACGGACGCTGAATCGGTGACCTCATGTTGTCAGAAACTCCCCAGCCATTCCCAGTAGGACGGGTGTGTGTTTATGCGTGATCTTTTTCTCTTTTTTTTTTGCAGGGAATAATGTTTTAAGAGGAGAGCTACACATTTCCTGCTGTCAGCCCATCTGAAATGTCCTAACCCTTAACAATAGCCTATCACACCCATCACAGACTCTGCTCCCAGTATTGCTCTCCTGAGACACCCAAACCCGGCAGAATTTTTTTTTATCTGTTTCTGAGCAGCTATGAGAAGCACAGGAAAAACATGTGAGAATAATTACCGATCAGAAACGTGCGCCTTAGCTCTGCCAGATCCAAGAGTCACCCTCGCTAATCGAGTCCCTTTCTTCGACTCTCCACCACATTTCACGGTACATTTATTACACCACTTGGAAGTTAATAAGACTGAAAATCTTCTACTGATGAAGCAAACATTTGCAAAAAAACGGTGCAACTGCTTAGCTCGCATTTCCAACAGATGTTTCCTAGGGCAGCCTTTGGCAAACCGCCTTAATATAGGACTTCAGACTAATGCCTCCTGGAGCAGCTCCTTGGGATGTAACACAGAGGTGACGTGTGGCTCAGTGGGTTAGGTCGTTGTGCCTGTGATTGGAAGGTCACAGAGTGGTTTCACCGTCGGGCCCTTGAGAAAAGCCCGTAACCCCCAATTGCTCCAGGGTCCGCCTGACCCCGCTTTCCCGAAATGTACGTCATTTCGGATAAAAGCGTCTGCTAAATAACTAAAAATGTAAATGTGTGATATATTACCCCGTTAAGCTCTTTTCAGATTCAATGTGACATCGCAAACACGGTGGGGGGGGCGGAGAAAAAAACGGCGACCGACCACATCCTGCGACAGGCAGGATGCAGCCCCTCCCCCTGGAGCCCCCGTAGATCTGGGCCGACGCGGGAAGTTACACGGTGAGCCGGCGGGCTCGGTTTCCGCCTGTCACCGGGCCCCTCCGGGATCGGTCGTTTGAAGTGTGCCGAAGACCCCAGCTCGGAAGGCGATGGCTGAACTTCCAAAGAACCCGCTCTGTTTTCTTGGCCCGGCCTCACAGACGGCCCCCGACCAGATGAGAGGCAGCCTGATGTTATTCTCCGTCACCCAGTACTCTCGCTGGGATCCCCGGTGCTCTCGCAGTGCCGCGGCCGAGGACGAGAGGCTGCCGGAGCAGGCCCCAGGTTCACAATTACCGTGCGCCTCATGCTCCCGTCTGACAGCCCCCGATCGAGCCCCCTCCCACGCCCAGCTGGTGTGACGAGCGTACAGGCCGACCCCATCCATTGGAAAGGAAGGGATGGATGTGTGCAAGATCTGGGAAGTAACAGAACAAAATAAGCCTCCAGCACCTCTCTGCACAAAAATGCACTAAGAAAATAGTTAAATGCAGACGTCGGCTTGTGAAGAAGCAAATCGTACCAGACAGGAGCACAGGAGAGCAGTGCAGGCCTGTTATCATCAATCGCTTTCTCCTTATTGTCAATGTCAGACGGCGGCTGAAAGGAAGCAGGGTTGATGTCATCCTTGTGTAACTATACGATGTTGTCAGTGTTTACAGTCAGCGTTGGTTTGAGTCGCTGTCTTCGTTTTAGTAGTTCAGTTTTGGCCACCAAGCAGTGATGCAGTTGCCAGTTAAAGCCATGAAATTCATAAGATGCTAATCTGCTCCCCCCCCGCGGTCCTCAAGTCCGTTCCGAGCTACTGAGAAAAGAGAAATAAAACATTAAATTTTAGTTATCTGTGCTGGAGAAGCCGTGTGGTCCAGAGTGAGGCAAGCGGACAGACAATTGGAGAGGACCCCTTGGATACTAATCAGGTACCCAGCCAGGATTTTGGCCGACCATATTCCCATCCTGCTGTACCGGAGTCCTGTACCATGTGATGTTTATCCACCGGTGGGGGTCATTTGTTCCCCATAATTTAGGGCAAGTGAATCGGTTACGGTCTGCTACCGCAGTCACTGCAGGAGCAGATGTCCCTACACCGCCCTGGGAGTGGAGGTGCGCGTGTGTGTTAGTGCACCATGTCCAAACTGGACTCCGACCAGGCGCGGGAGTGGACAGGGATGGGCAGGAACATGGCGTTCCTCTTTTTCCAGCCAGTTTGCTCCTCTAATCAGAGATTTGAAACAGGTGCACCCCCAGTTCCCACCCACCGATCCGTATTTCTTTGTAAAAAAAACAAACACATCACAAGATCCCGCCTGTAATACTGTAATGAATATTGCATGTTTAATGGGAACACAGGCCTTTTCCTCGCATGTTTTATTGGAGTGGGGTCTGCTCACCTTCCTCGGCTCGGCATGTGTGGCAAATGGTGCGTTTTAAGCCCGGTTATAAAGCGACACTGCTCTGCGTGCGTCAAGGTGGACAGCCGGGACACGTGACAAGTGGCCCGTGTCGGACCGGAACGAGCCCCGCCTTTACAGCCAGCCAGGCGGCCGTGAATCCACGGCATTCCCAGGCCCCATTCCCAACCCTCCAAGACAAACACGGAGGGGGGACAAGGGCGTGCCTAAGGGTGGCGGATGGCTGAATCACAAAGCGCGTACCTGACGGGCACTGGGTCAGGTTTCTCCTCAAGTGTCTGCTTCCCCGGCTGGGAAAGGATTGGAGGGGGGGGGGGCATATGCGATCCGAGCTCCATCTGAGTTCCATTTACTGCCGGCTCATATACAGATCTGGGACAATGCTCTGCAGTGTATTGACGTTTTTACACTCCTGGCCACACTGCAGCATGTATGCATTAACTGGAAAGAATAAAGCACGGTCTGTTGAAGGAGAGCAAATTACATATTTTGGAAAGTGCAGAGAGGAAGAGAGAGAGGAAGGCACAGGGACATCACCGTTTAATCTAATTGTGGCTAACATGCCTAGGAGAATAGTAATGTAGACGTCTGCCGTTTACCATTTTCCTGTTTACCGTAGCTTAATCCACATGTTTGGTGAGCTTCATTTTTTATTTATATATCGATTTATTTATCTATATGTTTACATTGTTGTAATAGGTGATTCGATGATGTTTGGTGAGCTCCATCTTTAATTTATCTATGTTTATTTATTGTTGTAATAGTTCATTGTAATTTCTGTGTTGCTCATTTTATTTACAGCTGACTAATAAAGTTTTAATAGATAAATAAGCAAAGCTCAGATCACGCCGATAAGAAAAAAGGCACACAGGTAACACTGAGATGCATTAATTGTGTCCAGCCTTTCCTACATTTAATGCCTGGCAGAGAGACAAGAATTTAATAAAGCATTATCCATATCGTTAGCTTTTTCTCTCCCCCCTCCCACGACCTATGGAGAGCAAAATAAAATAATTGACAGTAATAAAATTTTACAACCTCACATCATTGGCCAGGTGTTCCGGCTCAGGAAAGAGCTCTTCAGTTACAAACATTCGTAGCGTTTTATGCCTCTTCTTTCGCTCGGGGGTCTTGGATTTCCCGGAGCACCATATCCTCCCCGTTTATAAGCCCAAAGAGAGAGGAGTCTTGTTGGGAGGATAAGGACAGGTGTTGCCATGTTAGTCCCCCTTTCTTGTCTTTCTGCAGCCTCCCTAATTTCACCAGTGGGGGGGGGGGGGGGGGCACACGACCTCCTGTGGACGAAAGGGGTGTTAGGTAGCCCTAATGAGAGACCCGTGGGTTTCCCTGGGCCAAATGACCCGGGATGGGATTCCTGGACGGAAGGATGTGGTCGCTCTGTTAACAACATAGACATGATGGGGGGTGGGGGGTGGCAGGTGGCAGGCAGTAGGAAGGCGTGGAAGGCGTGAGTGCTGAGTGGGAACAGCGGAGGGCCGTGGTGCATGTGCCTCACGCACATCTGTTAGGGCACCAGTGGGTGCCCAGCCTGCAGCTGTTTGCTCCATCTCTGCACCATGATGGACTGTCCATACGGCCGCTTCCTAGCTCAGAAAACCCACCACGACCAAGACCCCTTAAATATCATTACTATTTAGAGATACAAATACACAGATGGTTTTAGTTCTACATTTTATTTAACAGAAATAAAAGCGACATGATTAATTTTTCAAGAAAGCAGGGTCAACCAGTCCCTGGGGCAAATAGGGTTAGGGTCTTGCTCAGGGGCCCATTAGTGAAATCACACTGTCAGTTCACAGGCACATCATTTCTTACACAGGTAACCTTCATGTGCTGCAGCTGTCTTAAAATCATCAAAGGACAGGATGTCAAATTGGTGTGCATAGAAAAAACTATTGGTGCAATTGATTGCTTAAGGGTTCAGGGACACTGATTAGACCGGATGAGCTCTAGAGTTTTGTATATGCCTCTGACCCAGTATCTGAGCATGTCAGTGTGCCATTTTGTCCAATGACATAATCTGAATAACAGATGCCAGCCATTGAACGCAACAAAGGAACCATCCACATTGTCACAATTGGAATGAGCAGATTATGCCATATTTAAGCTGAGCTGTAATGTTATTCGTGCATTGTGAAAGCCTCAATAACAATATCATGTCCATGATTACAGCGATTATTGGGTATTTAATAACTTACTTAGAGTTACTCCAATAGTAAGTCTGCCTCGAATTAGAGGAGAACAATGGGCCCAAGCCTGTCCCATTCCCGAAAGTTGAACAGCATGGTTAACTTTCAGCAGGGAACCTGAAATGTGAAATGCGTCAGTGATTGATGGTGGATGCTGGCCTGGCTGTGCACCACCTACCCAGACATCAGTGATGAGTGCTTGTGTAAAAGCCACATAGGCTGACGGGTATGATGCCTTTCAGATCCACCCGACTCCCACCACGTTTCCTGATACATGCCAGACCTTTCTCGGTTTCAGCTATTTCTTCCATTTATTTGACATTTATTGCATAAATACACACCTCTGCAGTTCGTATTCATATGTCTACTTTGATGTTTTGTGAGTGCCTTTGTCATTTTGTGGCATCTAACCCTGTTATGTGTTACATGTTCCTGATTGGATAGTATGAGTCAGAATTCCCGTGTACAGACGTACAATAGACGAGTAAGGAGACTTCAATCTTGTCCGACTCATGATTTGTATGTCTTGCACAGTCCACTGATTCAGGTTCCAGATTCATTGTGTATTATGCTTTCTACTCGTTTTCATTGTTCAATTTTGGATGCATATTTTTTTCAAAACCATCAAATTTAAAGTTATTACATGAGTCCACTACATCTACACTTTATCTGTGTCATATCCATGCCTATCTTCTTCCTGTAATGGCTCTAACAAGCCATGCCTATCCCTCTCATCTTGCCCCTCATTCCTAACCCTCATGTGGAAATCACTCAGAGCTGCCTCTCATTAATTCCCTTATTGGTCCCATATATATGTTTCCCAGTCCTGTGTTCCCCAGTCCAGTCATTGATGTTGATCCCTCTTGTTGTCTGTGTCCTTCCTTGTCCCACTCTTCCCATTTTTGATCCCATGCGATCCTGTTTATTTCCAGTCTCTGCCCACCATCATGGAGGACACGACTGGTGTCTGTGGCTGCTACATCACCTGAATTAGTGTCTTCAGAGCCCTGCTCAAGGGAGGCTGACACCACACCTCCAGAGCCCTCTGGACTCTGGACCTCGCCCTCAGTCTTGACCCGCGGGTCTCACCATCAGCCCAAGTTCTGCACCAACCTGACCGTAAGTCCCGATGCAGTCACCTATGTTGGCTGGGGCCCAAGAGAGGAGCTGGCTGAGTCTCCATCTCCTGGAGGGGGAGAGGGGTTCACACTATCCACATTGGCTGCCCCAACTCTCGTTTGCCTGACGTTGTCTGTCTGGACATTTCTCCAGTTGAGGACCCTCAGCACACTCCTGCTTCTGCCTACAGGTCCCTCAGAGCCCTGCTGTTCCTACTTTGCCGTTCTCTTGGTGTCCTCTGGCCCCAGCCCTGCAGCTCCCTCAGCGTCCTCCAGCCCTCTAGTTCCTTCAGCACCCTCTGGCCTGGCCCTGACGTGTGTTGTTTCCCAACCCTGTTAATGTTCCATCTCGGGTCTCCGTCCTTGAGTGCCTTCTCCATACCCATACACCTGGAGTGCATGCCTCAGGGGGGCAGGAGAGGGGGGGTTGCTGCCATTTCCCTGTCCATCTCCTCCTTGCCATGGCCCTAACAAGCCACACCTGTCCCCATCCTCTTTTTGTTCATTCCTAACAATCATCTGGAAATCACTCTCAGCTGCCTTTCATTAGTTCCCTCATTAGTCCTGTATATAAGTGCTTCCCAGTCCTGTGTTCCCCAGTCCAGTCATTCACATCAAACCCTCTTGTTGCTTGTGCCCTTCCGTGTCCAATTACTCCCATTTTTGATCCCTCATGATTCTGTTTATTTCCAGTCTCTATTCTTTAAGTTCGGTAAACCCCCTTTGCCCTGCAAATCATGACAAGATGTTACTCGGGATTTTATTCGGAATGTCAGACCAGAAGTAATTTAAATTTCTATATCACACGAGAAGGAGCATTTAAATGGTTACTGCAAATGAATGTGCTTATAACATTTTTCAAGTGAGGTGTGGTTCCTTTCGGAAACTACCCGACCACCTTTCAAATCATCAACTCGTTGCCGGACATAACAAATGACACTTTAATTCACCCTTTGAATGCAAAAAAAATGTCTTTCCTCCAAGGAAATGGCCAATCCACATCTCAAGGGCTCTCGTGCGAAAATACCTGCGTCTAGCTACTTCGACCCTTTCATGTTGGACTGGGCTGTATATTTTATAATTACCTATCAAAATATACGTCTATGAGTAGTGGGTGTGACACTATCCAAATATGGGAAGGCCCAACCTAGAGTACAAGGGCCTCATAGAAACAGAGCAAGGTTACAGATGCAGACGACATCAGTGAGATTGTTAGCTAGGTTTGATTTTTCTTTGAGATAAGCTGTGGGATTTTTATTGAGTGCAAAACCTGGAGAAGCTTTCGGGATTTGGCCAGACAGAAGAGAAGTCTGTGATTATGAGTGAAGGAAAAGGAAAAAGGAAAGAAGCAAGGAAGTGTGGAATGTTCAGCGCGCTTGATTGATGCCTCGGTCAAATTTAAAGCCACTTAACCAAAAATGCAGAAGTGGTTTCGCTTTGGGCTCAGAACTGATCCCTGGCTTTGATTTCAGTGAAAACCTGGCTGCTTTTACATAGTCAATGTTTATTTTTTACTTTGAAAGCATAGTTTAAGCAGGGGAGATGTTTTTTGTCCTCAAAGCCTAATTCCAAAAATGATCACTGTAGTCATTCGGTTGTTGAAATGTTACCCCGTGCACTTTTAAAAAATAATTTTCTGTCAGGCGCACAATATTTTATTTTGGATATTTATCATTTTGCAGGGCAGTTTTGATGAATGCACAACTATGGAAATCTGCGTTCATCTGTTCATAAGGACTAAATCGGGAACCAAATCAAAAATATTTGTTAAAAATACAGTAAATTAAGTGTCATTTATCAAAAAACTGTCTGCGTAAACAGCAGTCTTGGCACAAAAAAATACTATGTTGTACGTACATATATATATATATATATATGAATATATAACATCTATGACAGTTATCCAAAGGCATCCATCCAACCGTCCCTCCATCCACCTCCATCTATGCATTTTCTGAAACCGCTTATCCTACTCAGGGGTTCCGGAGTCTGTCCTGCAGGCTAGTAGCACAAGGCAGGGAACAACCTAGGATGGGGAACCAACCATCACGGGACACACTCACACACCATTCCCTCAGCACTGACAACATGAACATGTATAATAACACAATGGCACACAAATAATTCCTCTTCTGAATGCTACAGCTAAATATGATAATCCATCTCATGATCTGCGCATATACCTCTCCATTCAGTCGCATGACCAGCAGATAAAGCGCGCCGGTCCTTTCAGCGACAGACGTGCTCAGCTCAGATGTCTGACTTGACTGTGAAACTCAGTTGGCCTCCTAATTCCGTAGATTTGTTGCAGAGAATATTATAATATAGAGTGCCTGAATGCCATGCTAAGCTGTGTGGCCAATAAGTACTACCCAACCAGCCAAAGGAACAAACTCAGTCGAACCCAAACGTCCTCACCGATCCACACCTAGCCCATCTCCAATTGCAGACACACAGCTCTTCAGCCAAGAAAAAGCCCCCCTTTACCTTGCTAGGCATTCATATGTTTCTGCCAGTGAGGAGTAAAAGGATTGTTTTTCTTTTGCAAACGTCTGGACTTGCTTAATTTTTCAGCTCTCCCCACCCCCTACCCCCTAATAAAAATATGTTATTTAGAACAATGAAATAAAAAAAAAATGTACTACAGATTCAGTTACCTGAAGATGTTGTACTTCAAGATATATATCACCCGCTAGGTTCAGATTAGCAGAGGTTTATGTCAAAGCTACCAAAAGGCTGAAGGTAAGGCAAGCCATGCCACCCCACCCCCAGTCTCCAGGATGACACATTAGACAGTGAATTGGCTGGTGCATCAGCAGTCTGTAAAATCTCTCTTTAGAGAGCCAGTATTTTTGCTAATTTAATGTGGGCTGTCAAATGTATAGAATGTGTTCTATATTTCCACGCTCTTAGAAAGGCTTAACTACAGCTTTTATTCATTTGCATCAGCATCTAAACATGGTGGGTTAGTATGATGGTGAAAAATTATTTCTTAAACAATTAAAAACTGTAAACCTTGCATATACTGTCGCATGACTAGTTCCTAATCAATGCACATATGATATTAATAGAAGGGAAATTCAATTGTCTTATTTGATTTCCTCATATCCATGACATTTATAGTTTCATTGAGTCCTAGGGAAAGGATTCAGTAATGCTAGTTTTATTAACTTTTAACTTGTAATGAACTTTCAACATTTAACCACACATTAAGCTTGCATCTCCAAAATGATGACATATAAAGTTACCCTGAGAAATCCCAAAGAACAAAGTATCCGTATTTCATATCATATTTCTTTGGTACCATTGAGAGCTTGCAGCACCCAATGATGTTAGATAATAATGAAACATTATATAATTATTCATATCATAAGGCGAATTTCCAATCACAGACTTTCCCAGAGTTCCTAAAGTGAGCTCAGCATGGGACAGATCGTTCCATTATGATGTATTATCTCATTCATTAAGTTTTTATGCAGTGAGCAGGCCCTTCCATAAAGAAATGTTGGGAGGTTTGTCCTGCTGTCTGGGTAGAGGTCAACAAAGCTTTTTGAACAGACGCCTGATGGCATCTAGTCGAAAGTCAGCAGCACCAGAGAGATCGGAAGGGATTTGGCTTCCCGTCACACCAGATGTGTCACAGAGAGAACATTTGGTCTTTAATAATTACCTTTTTTTCACTTGATATCCTCAGTATCCCGTGAAGAACTTGAAACAGGTTATAACTTTTTCCATCACATCTTGCCAGATTTCTGCAGAACCTTTAATCCTTTCTCATACGTAGCTATATGTAGCGTGAGGCCCTTAGTGTTTATCCACCCACGATTCCTGCTGTATGCTCTCATTTATACTCCCACTGAGACAAATAATTATATGTCAATATGATATGCGACAGAGGGCTTTACAGTTACCGGCTCCGACAAAGTATTTGACAGCTGTGAGTCAGGGTTATCGCCGTGGATTTATACCTCCAGAATTGCTAGTCTCTGTCCTGTCCTGAGCTTGTATGTTTACTTGTTCTCCATTTATCCATGTGGCGGTTTAGGTGAACCTACCCTCTGTAATTGAGCGTGTCCTGTGACAGATGACCATCCTTCCCCAGGTTTACTATACCCTGCGCTTTCTGGAGTCCCGCTTCACTGTGACCCTCCACTGGAAAAGAAGCTATTGTCAATGTCTGGTTGAATTTCTTGTTTTAAGGCTTCCCCTTTAGTGTACTAAATTGGTTATTCGATTCAGGTTATAAGGATATGTGTTTAAATTATATATAAACGATTTTTCTTTTCTTTTCTTTTGCAGTATACACGCTGAGGCTTTATAAAAGGCTAGAAGCATGTTTCATGACTATAAAGTCCTTTCCTCCTGGTGATTGTGTGCATATTTCAAAAGTAAGTCCTGTTAATCCACTTTATATACAACTGGATTAGCAACACTGAATAGGGAAAGTACACCTGCTCCCTTTAATCCGTATCAAGCTAAATTTAAACTCGCTTGTTTCCAGCGCTAAATAGTTGCTTTAGTCCCAACTGCTGAAATTTATAGTCATAGAGAAGAAAATAAAGAAGACAAGAAGGAAGATAGTCGGCCTTTAATTAACCCAGGGATCCAGTTCCTCCAATGTGTCAAGGAGATGATAAAGACATAAATAAGATTTAATCTAAATGAATATAATACAGCATGCAGAGGGCAGGAATGTGGTGCTTTAGTGAAATATAGGGCCACGCAAAAACAAAATGTTTGGCACCTAAATGTAATTTTTCAGTGACTGGGTGACAATCGTAGGCTTAATAATCAAAGTTGAACCCCGACGTCTTGATCCGTGTGAGGAGCTGTTGCCGAAAGCTGTTGCGACAGAGCAGCATGGACTCAGGTCCTCCACACCCAAGGCGATTCAGCAGCGGCAGACCGGGGCTCCTTCATAAAGTCTTTCCAGACACATTATTAATGATGCTACAAAGCTGAAAGTTCACAGCCACATAAAAGCACCACACCAACAAACTACACCTGTCCCAGTATGGCTGGAATGCCACATTTCTGTTTTGTGTTGTTTGTAGAAGGTTTATTATCGAACTTCTCTTCTACTCCCCCGTTATAAAACTGCTTTAGCTTAGCTAGGCATGTAGTAAAAGTTTTACTGTGTGACATTATTTTTTTACTCATTGTAAATGATATATTTTATTTCACTTTCCAGCTGAACAAAGTGATGCAAACCGGGCATTAGGGCTGGGAATGCGTGATGCACGATTCCTCCCCTCTGACCCACTCTCGACCTTTTCAACACCTCAGTTCTCTACTGTATTCCTCCCCCCACCCCCACCCCCACCCAGTCAGAAATATGTCCCCTGAGATGGGATTTTATTTCCAAATCCAAACACCTGTTTACTTTGCCTCTGAACCACGGAGGGTGGTACAGGCCCTCTGAGTGGTGGCAATGATATCTGAGCATTTGGTGGTTTGGTAAAGAAGTGGCTGGGAGAGGATATTCTGCGTGAGAAGTCAAAGGTTGCAATTCAATCTCCCCCGAGATAAGCAGGTGAGGGTAGACAGCCACCTGTGGGCCCCTCCGCTCCACAAAATCTGACCAATTCTTGCATTACAGCACAACCAGTGGTGGAAAAGAGGCAGGCGGCACATATGTTTGATTCTGAGGGATATCTCTAATCAATGACAGGGTGCTAGGGGATAATAGCAGGTATCCAGACAATAAGAGATAGTGTCGAAAGATAGTGGCCCCTCCACCAGTAATCTGGATCAGGATCTGGAGAGTCTCAGCAGCGTGACAAAGGAGGAAGCCCTGAGGAAATGGTCATGGACCATACTTTGAGCGTTTTGTTGATTCGTGGCCAGATAGGCTGCACCTTAAGTCACAAATTCACCTCCGAACTCTGATGAGATGGCACAAGAACATACAAAGAGAAAGACTGTCATATGTAGTCTGTGAATTGTCTTAATACTCAACTGAAATCATTGGGTATTTCTCAATATGCGTACTTGATAGTGTTCTCGTGTAACCGTTTTTGCGTCATCTTCCACTGCCGAAAAGCAGTTCCGGTACCGAAGAACAGAAGTACAGAGGATAGTAAAAATCCCCAGATGCTGTTCTTGTCCCGCTACAAATATATAGGATACACTGGTTGTATCCTTGTCGAACGAGACCAATCCCATGATTCACTGGGCCCAAGTTCATTCTTTGAAGGCAAGTTAGCTACAGTACAGCACTGTTACCAAGACCACAAGTATCATCTTGGTATTGAGAAGGTTGTTGTCTAACTGGTTTTATTTGGAACTTCGCTGGGTCATGTGATCTTAGCGATGCTGACCCCATTCCCACTAAAGGCACATCTGTAAGAGTCCTTATTCAGCTGGATTTTAAGCTCAAAAGCTTCTTCTTAATAAAGCAGGTATTATATGCCTTAAAAGCAAGTCCTTCAATTATGCGCAAGATAATTATCTGGTCTGATGGTTAAGGTTACGGTAAGCCATTACCATGTTGTATTAGTGACTTGGAAACCAGTTTAACCCTCATTACTGGGGTCACAGCTGTTACTTTCTTAAGTGTCCAGCATAACAGTTTGCAAACTCCTCTCAGTCTGCTTGCATGATTTGAATTGTTTGAATTAAGTTGTATTTTGAACAGCTGTCTACCCAGATTTGGAATAACTCATTTATAACAAAAAAGCCTTTTAATCCCTTATAAATACTCTCAGGAACATCAAATTTACCTAGGTATTAAATATAAAGCTTCAACAGTCAAATGTCACTTGGTTAAAAGCTAATGTCATCTGGCCAATTATGTCAGTTTCAAATCTATTTCCTGTGTAATATTTTGTTTCTGAAATGCACACAGATTATATTATGGTTCTTGTTCAATCATAAACCAATCAAGTGGAATCAGTGGAAGTGTTTTTTTTGTATTATGCAAAGGTGGACAGTTGATAATAGGCTATGGCTTTTGGGAGTCTGGCTTTTTGATGGACTCACACTAGCTGAACCTTTGGAAGCAAATAATGTGTCTCCCACCTCACTGCCTGACTGCCACACCTCTACATTTCCTGTCCGCAGGCTGCAACTGCACTACATCAGAATCCATCCCTGAGGTACTGCAGTGCCCGTGGAAAACTCCCTCCGTCACGTTAAACGGACAAGCGGGCAAGAAAGCTCTCAGCGGCTTTCCGGCCGGAATCATCCAGAAGGGTGGAGAGGCGCACCAATGACAGGAAGAGACCAGACACTCTCAGAAAGTCAGGGCGAGGCGGGGGGGACGGACGTGATGTCGACAGACTGTGTGTGCAAGGACTCAAGAGCATAGAACTGGGTTCGAGAGGTGCTCTACTCTCAAAGGAAGGACTGGTTTGAATCAGTGCAGAGGAAAAAAAACAAAAATTCCCAGTTCCGATTAGTCAGAACTGCCGGTTGTTATCTTAGTAAAGCTGGACTAACTCACAACCAGTCAAACTCCACATGAGCGGCAGGACAGGAGTGAATACGCTTCATTTAGAACTCTGTCGACCGGCTGCTGCTTGTACGATCTCTAGCGAATCGGGCCATCACAGCCAGACAAATCCCACGCAGATAGGCCTTAGTCACCGGGGTGCTGTCAGAAAAACAGGCAGGCGTTAAAAAACACAAAACAAAACTTCTTCATGGCTATTTCAGCAGACAAAGTACCTTTTATGACATTTGAGAGAGGATCAATTCTGAGGACAAAGGAGAGTCAGTGAATAAAACCCGGTTTGGTGTAAAGATCTAGATCACCAATGTTCTTAATACTTTAAGAACTCAATTAATACAATTGGCCACACTGTTGATGGAAGTAAGTGTCTGCACACTGGTTTTCAACGCCTGGCTGCGCAGCGTACTGTACATGTAGGGAAACGCTCTCTGTGCGCTGCGGGACACCGGCCTAAGTGCGTCACCAGGCTAGCGTTCATTTATTATAGACGCGCTGCTGCCTGGCTCATACAAAATGCATTTCTAATAAAAGAATGAAGACCTTATACGGGTTTTCTTTAGCCTGATTCAGGCACCGGGATGAAATCGAAACAGCAGTTTGATGAACATGCGGTTTTGGGGGTGGCCATTGTGAGTTATCAATAAGTTTCATAAGAATCTAATGAGCTTGTTTTTGCGGGAACTGGACACGGTGCCATTAGCCGACAGGCATCCCTATTGATTGGGCCTCAGAGGGAATGGTGGCGTATTGGGTCATTTTTCAGGACTTCAGGAGGCTTCCTAGAACATCCTCAAAGGTATCCCTGTTGGTTCACAACATGGAGAATCATAATTAATATATATGGGTCTGAATCTTCCAGGCCCCTCATGCGGATTCCATTATTTTGTTTTTTATCTGAAACTTTTACGTAAAAGGACTTATTTTGTGCATAAGCAGCTGGGCTGTTTTGGCTGAAGACCTCGTCCAGGGATAAAATAGCAAAAAAAACTTTTTTTTGTTATAGGTCCATTACATTAGCTTTTGTTAACTGTATAACTAAAAGCTAACTGCAATAATTAAAGTTTAGTTTTCCTTAGCATGAACATAAGAAATGGGTCTTGCAAGCATGTTGAAGGACAAGATGTTTGTTAATGTTTAATGTATTATATAATAGCAATAGTGATTAGTCACTTGAGAAATGAACAAAAAAGACTAATCTGATCTGTACTGATGGTACAGATCATTACATACTGTAGATACATAGTATTTAACAAGAAAGATCATGTTCCTCTGTCCCATGCTTGGACGTAACTAGCTATGGATTAGTATTAAACCAAATGCTCTTGAAAAATCTCTCCTCATGTTCACCATTGTTAACTACAGATAAGAAACAAGCAAAACATCAGAAAAATGGCCACTGATACATAAAATAGCATATAACACGTTTTAAAATTCATAGCTCTGAAGGTTCTATATAACATTACAAGAATTTCCAGAAACTTTATGTGGGCCATGTAATATTAATCCTGTGGACAAAACGAGATTTATTACCTGACAGTGCAGCTGTTAATCATGTCAAACCAAAGATAATGTCACCGAAACAGGAGCTAATATAGAAAAACAGACCAGGAGACACAGTTGCCATCTCATGCATTTAGCGTGACACTCACGCTTTCAGACTCTCACGCTCACTCAAGAAATCTTACAGCAAGTCTACATTATTCCATTATAAACCTAAAATTAGCTACATCAAAAGCGTTGGTGTACTTTGCAAAACCTACAGACAATACACAAGATAATAGACCTGTTATATTGATTAATATACATGTGCATGTGTGTGCAGACTTATTCCGAATTGAAAATCTCAATCCAGCCAGCTGACCACAGTTATATATATATAGTACTGTGCAAAAGTCTTGGGCAGTTCAAAGAAATTTTTAAAGCTGTTTATCTGGGTAGCAAGTGTACTTTGGCTTAGAACAAAAAACACAATTTAACATTAGAACATGTGCAAATTAAGAGTAACACAATAAAAACTAGTAATAGGTTCTTCTGTTTTCTAAAAAGTTACTGATATCTAGTTGTATGGCTAGATGAACACCGCTTTAGTTCCCAAACTTCTCCTCAGGGGCACCTCAGCCGTTCCATGATTTTGTTAAATTTCACCAACAGTTCAATTAAATAATTAAATATATTGGTTTAAAAAGTCAGTGGCAGATTGACTAGCTGTATGAGGTGTGCTAGTGGCCAAGTCAAACAATACATGGCTGCACTGGACGGTCACTGCAAACACTAGGATGATTTTAGCAGAGGTTCTGAAATGGCTAAGCTGACACACTTTGACAGGCATAATATCATAGTTTTACACCAACACGAGGATAATCTGAACATCATTTTCTTTGTCTGCCTAAGACTTTTGCAGAGTACTTTACATACACATACATAGAGTGTTGAGGAACTGCTAGCTCAGCTAAATTACTATGCAGTCAAAGGTATACAGCCATAGCGTCACTTTTGGTGTGGTGGCCCGTTAGAAAACCTGGAAAGAAACCTTTGTATCAATGCCTGACCTTTCTGGAACCATGATGCATTGTACAAAATCAAGGCCTACAGAAACTGTGTATCCAGTGTGTACTATCCAAACTCCAAGGTGACTGGCCAGGATCCTATAAGAGGCTTTTGTGGCTCGGTGCGGCCTAGCCCCTGACAATGTCAGCACCGTTACAGTTTGCTGAAATGAATGCCCATGGGTTTTACAAGTTGCTCTGAGATGTAGGCTCAGTGCCATGGAATTCATTTTGCTCTGGACACTGCCCATGGTCCCCTGTGGCACACCGTGGGAACAGGGGCCCCGGCAAACGGAACAAACAAAAGGTCGGCGCCAAAGCTGTTGTTACATCCTGCACTAATAAACGTATTTGGGGGCCAAGCCCTGCGTCGTGTCCAATAAACATCCTGGCCATTGTTGGGCTTGTAGAGGTGAAATATGGGCTGAATGCATTTAAAAAAAAACTGCAAAAACATGGAAGGATAGGCATGGTTAATCAAACACATTCTTATTTATAAATGCTCATTTGACGATCAAGTAGCTCTAGATGGACTTGGAGTGGGGTATGAAAAATATACTTCAAGGAATTACGGTTATGCGTCGTGCTATTGTTACCATCGTTAAACTTAAAGCCAGTATTTCATGTCAGGTCCGATTCTTATTAATCAGTTCTACGTACATTCTCATAAGGCACCTTGGATAGACACAGAGAGGGCAACCATGAAGTCATTTACAAAATGGCGAACAATCAAGTCATACTCTACAGCAAAATACTTCTTTTTTTTTGTCAGAGCAGTCTCACAAATTTTTCAGCAGAACAATGGAAATGTGTGTGCCACTTGCTTTTGACAATGACCATAGAATTATCATCGAAACAATAAGCAGGGTACAGAATGTTCAGCATTTTAAGCCATCCACAACTAAAAGGATACCAACAAAAGTCATTCCTGCAATCAAAGAGATGTTAAATAGCAGAGGATGAATTCTGTAGAGTGGCCTATTGATTGGGGGTCCAGACAGCAAGTTCACAAAGCTTCACATTGCACTCTTAACCTTAGATTGAGATCTGCAATAGGTGGATGTAAGAGATTGCAAAGTTCATGCTAAGCCTACAGGACACTGTGAAGGAAACATTATTGTAAAGATTGTCATTTCGTTTTTATTTGCTTAGCTAAAACCCTCAAACTTTTATGCAAACATGGATAACCTCACGTCTTTCCAATACGTCATTATCACCATCTCCGTACAACAGCATGAGATCAAGAAACACGACCAAGCTGTGAATTGCTAGATGAGATGGAGATAGAGTTGGGGAATTCTGATGCATGGATGGACAGATTTCTCCTTGTCCTTCAACAACCTGGCTGAAAGTACAGTGGTTTTTCCTGTATCAAAAATATTCCTTAGCTTATATATTTGTGGAGGAATCAGAAGGTGGGATGGTGCTTGTTACTGAGCAACAGAGAGCAGGCCTTGCATACAATATCCTTAACAGGCTTTAGTAAGGAATCAGATCATTCCCTCTGTATGATACTACATCTCTTTTTTATGTTTCAGTCAGAGTACACTTGGTTTTTCCAAAATAAGTAAAAATAACAGAATATAAAGCTGTAAGAAAGGTCATTCTTTTTTGATCAAGATTTCTCATGTATCACTTGGCGTCTAATTAACATTATTACGGATCTTGGACAGTGTTTGTAATTAATAGCAATGAATGCTTCTTGGAAAAGTTTCTCGTTTGGTTCGGCTTTAGCACAATCAGCACATTACAGCTTTCCCAGGTAGGGCTATAAATGACAGGCAGACTCAGTTTTCAGTAATTCGCAATACCTTTCCTCACAAAGCCTTTGTACCCGTTTTGATTAATCCCAGGGCGAGCGGTGAATGTACGCCAGGCCAGGAAATTGGATCCTTTTGCAAGTCTTTTCAAATGCAGAAACTCTTGGATCTGAGTTTGCAATGAACATGTGAGTACAGTTTATTATATCAGGCAGCTTGAATTGTGAGTTTGAGGCCTTATGTAAATGCGCATATCAGGTTAAGTGTAGATAATTATCCCACTTTTAACATAAAATTAAGCATTATGCAATACAGACCTACCTACATATGTCCGTGCGTCCAACATCCACTAAGGGCAACGTAAAGACATCAGTTTAACTATGAGGGCAGTGTGTGGCACAGCGTGATAGGACTGTGCAGTCATGATTGGATGGTTGCCAGTTGAATCCCAGGGACAACAGACGCCTCCATTGGGCCCTTGAGCGAGGCCCTTAACCCCCAGCTCCAGGGCCGCTGCTCACTGTCTGAACTGTGACCCCCAAGCTTGCTGTCACCTGTATATGTGTTCCATGGGGAACAGTGAGGTATCACTATTCAAAATAATGGGTGTACCCCTACAGTACTTTATGTCCTATGCTACTTGGGAGAGGACCCAGACACCTCTGCAGTGCTGACCAGGACAAATGGTTGGATGGAATCCTTTTTATTGCATGTTTCTGCATTGCAGAATGTGCAGGGCAAATACCCACCCATACACATATATAGCAAAATAAGAGTAACTGCTTTCAATATCACAGTCTAGTGGCCTCCCTGAACCAGAGAGAAAAGACTCAATCTCATCTAATGATTATTAGAAAGACACAGGTGAGGTTAAAACGAATGTCCTGAACAACTTACGTTTCCCCACCTGCCAGATTTATAACCATTAAAAATTATATAAGTTTGCAAGTTAAAGTTCGTAAGTCATATATCCTGGAAATTCGCGATTACGGCAGAATTCAGCACTGATAAAGTCAGTAAGTCTGCGGAATGCTTGGAGAATAATCTGACTGGCATTGGGGGCAGTTCTTCACAAATCATGACTCGACAGCAGTGGAGCGGAGGGGGTGCGATGTGGTCACAGGCACTGGGATGAAGACCCAGGCATCTGACAACTTTGTACTGTGCGGTCAACACCACCGAAGTCCACCTGCTTCTCATTTACTCTCCTTCATTCCATCCTCATTAGGGAAGCGCAGCCTCCCAAACCAAAAGCTCAGGCCTTTACTTTATGAAGAATTATACTTTTAAGTTGGAGAGGCAAGACACAACCACACACCCTCCTGCTAAGATTACGTGACTGTGAGTGCACTAAAGATCACACGAACTATACTCTGTGATCCAGGAGCCTGAATCCACATTGTGACATTAGCAGTGCAGACACCTGTCAGTGCGGTAGACCCAGGAACTGATTATCAGCCCCATCTGCAATCCGCCTATCACGGTGTTGGGGCAGTCAATGGCGTCAGCACAAGGGGTAAACGCTCCAGGACCGGTGACATAAAACAAGCTGGTAGGTTGGTTTTTCCAGTTGAAAATGGTGCGATTATTCCTTTCTTGTCAAACATCAGCCTGTAATGGTTTCGGTGGAGCCCAGCGGATTTCTTTTCACACTTGCCCATATCTGTGTTTGTACAGCTATTAGGGTCCTTTCAGAAAGCATGAGTTTAAGCACTAATCCTTTTGGATAAACAGCCGTTGTCTTTCATGACCAGAAAACCCTCAAGATTTTGAGATTAGGAAATGTTTAGAAAACAAGTCGTACATGGCAACCATAATTTTCCATACTGTCTACAGAAAAATATTTTTATTCACTAGAAAAAGTCTTTTTAGGGGTTACTAACATATTTGCCATCATATATAAAAACTATGTTTATAGGCATATGAAAGAGTTAGCACATAATGCAGGAAACAAGTTGGTTTTTTTGGATTTGTCTTGCTCAGCTACTTCATATTTTATGGTAGCTGTGTCATGTGATTATGGGGTATATAGTCACGTGCCCATCACCATGGCAGGATGAACGGGGTGAGTAGGGAGGATTTATTTTTTGTTGACTGCAATTGATTGTTTTGATACTTTCTTATGTGAAGCTCATGAAAGAGTGACAATACCAATGATTTCGTCAGGAAATAAACAAATTAACAAATGAATCGATTTCAGTGGTTTTTGATGCACGTCACACAGCAGTACTCAACCCCTTCTCCACTCTTTGGTATTTTTGAAGTTACTGCACATGCTAACTGTATATTTAGGGTTATATGCATTATTTATTTACTCAATACACCTAGTTAATACTGGGAAGGACCCACTTTTGCCTCCTGAACTGCTTCTAGGGTAGACGAGTCTCTCTGTACACCAGTGCTGTACTGAGCTGTTATTTTTACACTTGCGGCCTTCCTGTTGGCTTTAACGAGTCTGGCCGTTCACCACTGACCTCACTCATTAACAAGGTGTTTTCGGAAACGGAACTACCGCTGCATGTTATGTTTTTTTCTTCTTCTTTTCGTTTATCATACCATCCTCTGTAAACTCTAGGCACTGTAGCTTATGAAAACCGCAGGGGGGGGTGTGACTGTTTCTCAGATGCTGGAACGACCACATCTGGCACCAACAATCGTAACACGTTTATAATCACTGAGATCACACGTCTTAGTCATTCTAATGCTTATCAGCGCCGTAGGTGACCCTGTTGACCCTGCCTGTGTGCTGTATCTTATTCAGTTGCTGCCGCGTGATTCACTGTTTAGAAGAGTCTGTTTGTGTTAACAAGCAGGTGTACCTTATAAACTGGCCACTTAGGGTATATAAACAGTATTTAAAGTCTCGCAGAACTGTTTATTCAACTCTTGCTTTTTATTCATATACCTGCACCCCTAATATGTTGAAGAGCAAGCTCTCGGCCGGCTTAAAATTGCAAGCAAACGTTTCTTACTCGTGTGTATGGTTTTTACCCAAGATCAGCTGCCCCACTGGCTACTAGACAGATTAGCAGTAGACACAGCAGTGTTACTTGAAGCATTGTTTAAGGTGACACTGTTAATTTAGCAGCTCCGTGTATCTGATCTACTGGCTCCAGTGTGTCCATGCACATGCCCGGCTGATTTATCTGATCTGACATTTGAGACGTAGACATGGCCGCCATTGGCTGTTACAACAGCTGTGACTTGGAGATATTTGTATTTTGCGGAAAACATGGGGGAATGGCATTCTATGGAGTCACTGGAAAAAAGACAGATGATGACATTACTGGTCATCTTGCATTCATTAAATACTATAAACCAAAATTTGTGCATCGGATTACTCCGTACTCCTGGAACTATACAACGGTTGTAAATCATTGACCTGTCTACTTATGTATGTGTTTCTCAGTGTTATTCAGGAATTAATTTGTTTATTCCAGTCTTGCAGTCATTTATTCTGATCAATTTCTCCAGGAAGTTCTGTTACGAAGCGGATCGTTGTGAAAAATTAAATAAGTGGCCGGAGATTGACTTGGCGTTCCCCGTGTAAGGCGCGATCTTGAGAGTTTGGGATATGAATTTTCCCAGACATGTTTTCCCTTCGCAAGTCCAAGTCAGACGAAATGATGTTAAGATGAATGGGGTTTAGCACAAACGCTCAGTAAGTGTGCTCAGCATACGAGCGGACCACCAAAAAGCAAGACATGTTATGACTTTCGGATTTCCACGTATGAGTCACTGATTTCTTTTCTGGTGTGCTTTAGATTACAAAAACACGAGGTTCGCGTGGACTAGGGAGGGTCCCTTTTTAAGGATTGTAACGCTATGCTAAGCAATCTTTTTTTTTTTAAAGCATGGGGAATGAGACGGCAGTCAGGTTACTGAATTATCTACGGGCACCGTGCGAGAGAGCACTAGACAGAGTTCACATTCATGGTGGCACGCAGCACCTGGGACGTGGGTGAAAGTCTATCCATCCACGGCGCTGGTGTAGAGTAATTGCAGCTGGAATGCATCGGCAGTGGGGAAATACTGGGAAAGCCACCCGGTGGGGGGGGGGGGGGGGGGGAAGGGAGGGAGGAGGGGGGGGGGTCCTGACTCCATAAAGGTGGAGACACGGGTAAGTGGAGCACTGTGGAGGTGGTGTCACATTCGTGCAAATGGTATTCCGTACCAGCATCTCACGTCTTTCAGGTTTTGGAATCATGGGGAAGAAACGAGGGATGGCAGTTTAAATAGGCGGGCCACATCTGGATCGGGATGCCCACATCTGGATCGGAATCTGCCATGGGGATTACAGGAGGTGCAGACAGAGTGGATACAGAGTGAAAGCTGAACCTGTAATAACGTGAAAGTTTGGCTCCATTTTCTAGACATTGGGTAAAACAAATACTATTATAAAGTAAAGCTGAAGTCCTGCCATGTGTGTCCCTCCTTCCTTGATGGGGCAGCGTCTGGGTCACTGTGACCTGTAGGGGGAGCTCTAGAGAAGTGCGGAGTGGATGTGGGCAGACGCGTTGTGGGTTGGCGGCGAGGCTTGGCGCACACGCAGCCAAGCGGATGGCTTCTGTGGCCTGTACAGCACAGCACAAACATGTCCAGACCAAAAAACCAGCCTTTTTGTGCGAAGGCCAGTGTCCCCAAAACATGTTTCTTTGGAAGCATAAAACTTTTCAAAAGAAACATGCTTTCTCCGGTGCTGCTGCAGCCTGAGGCGATTCTATACTTTATACCACGGCTTTGGTAAATACTATTTTCTTATTAGTCCAGAGATGTCAGGTGGGTGTTGATTATTTTTGTGTAACTGTGCAGGTAGTTCTGGCAGCCTAATAACAGTTCTGTATTAAGGCGTTTTAATGTTTTATTAAACACATTAATAAAAAAAAACCTTTATGACTTTTTATTCATAAACAAGCAATCATTCTTATATACTTGCACAATCTGAAAGTAGTTTCTGCTGTTTCCTTTGAGATTAATAATGCATCCATCCATCTATCTATCTATCTATCTGTCTGTCTATCTATCTATCTATTTTTATTTCTGTCTGTCTGTCTATATCTCAAAGATGAAGATGCATGAGGGAAGCCATTTTATCTGTTTATCGATTGAATCCATGTGAAACATTAAAAACTTGAAAAAATCCTTGTCTTTTTCATTAACTTCACAGAACTGTATTTGTACAATACACAATAACAGTGGAAAACTGTCTTTCACAGAAATGTATCCAAAACTTACAGTGTTTTTCGAATAACATTATTCACCTGCAAATAAGACAAATGCATAACACAACAAGATAATACTGTACAGAGTGCCGCAATTTCTTTGTCAGTCTCTGTGAGTTTAATCTAATGGTGCCCAATGAAATTGCCTAAGCAATGTGGGTTAAACCTCCAGTCATAAACTTTGAAAAACTCATTTATTCATTCAACTTCCATACCTGTTCGTCCTATACAGAGTTGTA
Organism: Brienomyrus brachyistius; assembly: GCF_023856365.1. NCBI lineage: Eukaryota > Metazoa > Chordata > Actinopteri > Osteoglossiformes > Mormyridae > Brienomyrus > Brienomyrus brachyistius. Next base: position 10,413,654 of record NC_064548.1, on the reverse strand, counting down.
GGGGGTCCACAGTCTTTCCCAGAAACTGTAGGCACAAAGCAGGTAACAGCCCAGGACAGGGCGCCAGCCCATCGCAGGGCACTCACATCGTTCACACCTACAGAAGAGACACCTTATTTGGCTGCTCCAATTGAATTTTGAAATATGCCTGTATGAATCGTTACTTTGAGGCTGCATACTTTCATTTCCTCTGCTGCTCTCACTAGTAACCATAACACTGCAAAAGTGGCTATAGGCTAGGATTCTTAAAGTATAAATACAACATTGAGTGGTTCCTTTTAGATGAATCCTTTTCACTCTTATGATATTGTTCATATTTTTCATTTAAAAATAAACAAAAAATATATAATCATACATTCCCTCTGTCTCCATAAGGGAACATCTGAGTGTAAAATCGTCTCTCATCTTCAGGCCTCCAGGTCTTGGCAAAACCACAAGGAAGCATAGGCCCTGTTGGACTCGTTTACAACTTGTTGCCATTCCCACAGAATTACTCAATCTCCGTGCACAGTTGGCAGCACACCATCTTTCCTGCATACACCGGGGACATGGTCCATATAACAAGCCCACAAAGAAGTCAGCTTGGCATGGCACTCAACTGGGTGTTCTGGTTCAAAACACCTGGATCATGTTTTCTCTATATTTAGATTTACCTCTAAATCTGAACCACCTGCCTGTGAATCGTTACTTTCCATGATTCCAAGCTTTGCCCCACAACATGAGTGCGTGTTGATGCCCTGCACTGAAATTGTTGACCTCTGTCAGGAACTGTTTTCTTTAGTTTCAACCTCATCAACATTGTCCTTGCCTTTGTAGAAGCGCCTAATTGTTTATTTGTTACCAGCTAGATAGGGTATAAAATAAGTCCAAAACATACAGTACTCAGTTAGCAAGCAACTTGAGTTTAATATTCCGACTGCGGAACGTCCGGCATCGCTACGATCGCCCACACAGGACTAGTATGTGAGCTGCCAAACCCTTTGCCTGGCACTCATACCATAACTGATGCTAACGCTAAAGCTGTCTTCATGGTTATCCATCACCTGGTTTGGGCTTTTCATCGCCCTCAATGGCACCACCACCTGCTTTCACTAAAGCTTTATTTTTAACGCGCACGAGGTCAGTTCCCTTCAGAGGAAACTTTTCTGGGTGGTAATGGCTTTGCAGTCTACGTCCCGCAAACGCACACAGCTTCACTTGCGTCGGGCACATGGCCGTATTCGAGACAGAGACCAGTGGAAGCCAACAGAAACTCAGCGTATCGCTTAGTCGAGTCTGGATGAATTATGCAACACGCAATCAAAGAAACTGAAAGTGGGCACCGAAATCTCTTGTGGAGAAATTGTAAAATAGGCCACAGCTATTTTACATCATTTGAATGAGAGAACATGGTGATTTTGATATACAAAGATATAGTCGTATGTATATGGGGTGGTGCCGGATGTAGACTCAAGAGCCAGCGTGACCGGCAAGTTCGCAAACAAGTTCCTGCAGCAGAGACTTTTGGTAAACGCTTGGCAGCTAGAGGCACGCAGATGTTGGCTGTCTACCTGGAATAGTCCTTTAAATAGCACGGGGCGGCGTCCGCTTCCTTGGCTTAGTGCTGACACTCAAAGACTGATGAACTTCTGCACAACTTGTCTGGAAATTATGAAGAAGGCGATGGGGAAAAATGTTGCTCTGTGTAACCACAGCCGAAAAAAACGGACTCAGGATCAAGGCGACCATGTCTCGGGAAACTCAGGAGAGGGATATTTTTAGAATCAAACTTTTCAATACCGCTGGCATGATTCCCCGGCAGGCTTGTCCTTTTCCTTAAATACCCATGTTTTCCCATCTGCTGCACAGTGGGATCACTTCCAGGCCGGCCGATTCACTAGGGTCAACTGCAGGAGAGCAATTCCACTTTTTTCTTCACTAAGTGCTCCTTAGGAAGCAGGTGCGGTAACAGCTAGGAATCTTAACTCACAACAAAAGTCTTTGCCTATAACTAGCTGCCTGAAACTGAGTGAACTACACCAACATGTGGCTTTGGGTGAAAAACTCATGAAATTTACCCAACCTACCAAGTTCCCAAACGTAAACAGTAGCCTCCATTTTACAGGGAAATTCACAGGGGCCTCACCATCGCAACCTGCCGAATATGACATTTAAGGAGGTTAAATCAACTCCTGTTTTTCCAATGCACGCTTGTGCACAACTTGGATACACTACATGTACCCTTGTGAACACACTTGCTCCTCACCTCTATGTAATAAGAACCATGACTAATGTTAATTGCGGTCTAACCTTCTTCAGTGGTAAACTGGTCTCCAGGACACCAGGGTAACGGCAGCGTAGAGCTGACAAGAGCTGTCAGTGGAGAGATTAGCTGCTAAACGTCACCGGGCCCGTCTTGTACATACAACCCCCATTCCCCCACCCCCCCGTGTCTCTTAACCACAACTCCCTCGCCATAGAAGCAAGGCATCACATCTCACTGATCCTTATTCACACACGTAGGAACACACACGCGCCGAAAAAGCTGCACACACATGCACTCGAATGACGTCGCTCACATTCCAGGGTAGTATGTCTTTGACGATCTCTCATCCATGTACTCCACTCACTAGGACAAAACACTAGCAAACATAATGTCTTATCTGCTTTTATGTGACCTGTCCAGTCCATTGTGTATGTTCCGGATTTATGTTACAACAACTGACAGCTGAATGCACAGTATAAATGAAAAAACTATTCTGTCAACAGAGTGACTCCTACTGATTGCTAACAGGGTCAGGTTCAGTGATCATTTTGGTTTCTCTGGTGTCTTCCTGTATGCAGTGATTTCAAAGCAGTACTGATAACATTTATTATTATTATTATTATTATTATTATTATTTACATAGGTGCTTACATCAAATATAGTTTCAAATTTTCCTGCTATAGCAGATGAGTATTTTCTGAAGCATTTTAGGTTATGCATCTTGTTTAAATAACAGAAAAAGCCCCATCTTTTAGTCACATGTTTTATTAGCGAGAGGGCGATGTCTCGCAACGCTAGCTCCTCTATCAAATGCAGCGGTAGATATTTGAGGGGGGATTTTTGGCAGGGGCTTGTGGCACACTTCCACTCTGCAGGGGTGTAGGGGGCATCAAACGCTAAGAAACTGCTGTTTTTTCCCTCTGATTGTCCCAATCTAATGAAAGAGGAGGGGGTGTTTGCTGACTAGTTGTTCTACCTTTGTGAAGGTTTCCAGCCAAAATGAGTTAATGTCTTAGAAGCTGGGAAAGAATTCACCATCTCTCAGGCAAATCCGCTCTGACAGGCCATACTGGGGCCTTGTTGGCAGGCGGGGGGGGTGTGTGCTCCCATTGAAGACTAATTAGTGCAAATAAGCACCTATTGAGCTGCTCAATCCCCTGGCAAGTCAACAAAAAAAACGTCAACTAAAACTGGCAACTGACGATTATAGAAAAATCCAGGTCTACCAACAAAGTAAGTAGGGTATGCAAGAACATGGCAGGAGATCGACACAAAGGCCTCCATTTAATGAAACCATAAATTTTGTCCAGGCCTGAAAAAAAGAATTGGCCATGAAAAACCTAAATCTAATAAGGATATAACCTAAAAGATTTATGCGCCATCTAAGCATGCTGCTGCATTGAGCTCAATAATAAGTACAAGAGTTTCACGTCAATGTTTTAATGGGAGATACTGTATATGTAGTGGGAGTTGTCGGTCTCAGATGCCCTCCTCTGCCCGCTGGGTATGTCTTACATTACAGGCTAATGTGCACTTTTACGTCTCAGGAATGCTTCAATTGCACCTAAACGTTTGCCTCGAAGCGCACTTCTGTAGCGGAAATTAATTGTTCCAGGTTAGAGGAAACGTAAAAGGAACAAAATACGGGTTATTTCCTCTGTAACAAATGCCTAGTCGAGATTCAATGAATACGGTTCCAATTATTTTAGCCTGACAGTTATAGACATAATCGTTTAACGTTACCTGAGACTCCCTTCGTTAATCCTTCTAATCGTCAGCTCAATAGCTTGAGAAGTTGTTGTAGGTTTTGCTTTAGAAGGATGTAAAAAAAGGCCATTTGCCGAAACCAGGAGAAAGTGAAATAGGGGATTTCTCCATGAGGTGTGAATTTGAGTAAGGACCGACACTAAACTGGGTACCCAAACGGATTGCTTGTTGTCACAGTCTAAATGAAGGAAGCGGAGAGCTAGCTTTGCACATTTAAATGTGAATTCTGCTCAGGCTCCTGTACAGTAGGCCTGGTGCATGGAATAAGGGAAAGTTTACATAAATGTTCTGAAGGATAAGGGACTGAAGGAATAGTATAATTGACTTAAAAGAGCTGTCAATCTGAGGGTAGGTGTATTCAGGACAAATGTTTCTAGGCACACGGGGATGATGGCAGTAGAGCTGGATGTGAGTAGGTGGTTTCTGGATCTCATAAAACAGATCATTGAGTCTCTGTGCTAGGCAGTATCATTACATTTACTTATTTAGCAGAGGCCTGTTGAAAAAAGAGGATCATGCAGTCGCTGGGGCAACTGGGGGGTTAAAGGTCTTGTTCAGGGTCCAAATAAAAAGATTCTGCCAACCACTGCATTTGAACCAGGGAGCAGCCAATCACATGGACAGTGCCTTAATCACCTGGGCCACACACCCACCTTCCTAGCATTCTGGTTGGTGTGGGGTAGATAAAGAGAAATGACTGTTTCACTGAGCTTCATGTCTGTGAATGTTCTGGAAGGAGACATATCTCTCCCATCATGCCAAAGCAGTTGAAATTACAAGACACCTTGGTTAATCCTGGGCTGAAATACACTTGGGGTTAGAGTCAAACAGCTTGCTATGTAGGAGGGTGATAAAGCCTTTTTTTTCCTTACCTCCACTCGCAAGGTCTCACCCTTCCTGTTAAACCTTTCAGATATCAGAAGGTATCAAGCTGCTTAGCATATTTAACATGTGAGGCAAATGATATCACTGTTAGGCACCCAAAATCTCAATGTCTAGGAGCTTTCATGTACAGTCAGCTTGACATATTGCTCATACTTTTCAGCAGTAGGCCTAAAGGAATGGGCAACTTCATGCCTGCTGTACAGCGGATATGGGTCTTTCAAACATCTTTCTGGTCTTTGAAATGAAAGTCTACCTTGAGAACAAAATCAAAATATACTGACTTCTGAGTCACAGATTCGAAAAATGTGTTTTCCTCATTCGTATATATAGCAAGAGAATCCATGTTTTTACCATCAAAGTAGGTCCATCGAAGAGATCCATCAAAACCCTGGCCGCAACATTATTGAATTAAATACTTTACTGGTGCTCTCAGCATCACAGGGGAAATCACCATGCAGGAAGACTTTTGGAATAATCTGTCTCTGGGGCCAGCCTCTCATCTTTTTGTCTTCTTCCATGTAGCTGTTGGACATGATCATCGACGGAGATGCGGTTATTTGTAGGCCATGATGGTTCCGGAAGCCATGCACTGGTTTGTCTGGTAGCTATGAGAGGAGCATTTAAACAGTGTTATCTGCCAGGCGGACATATCCAACCTGTCTTTTCAGCAAAAAAGAAAAACATGAGTATCACCATGTGTCCTTGAAACGGATGTTTTGATGTTTAGTCAGATGTACATATGTCACTGCCAACATTTTCGTACAGTTAATCACAGTCTATCCATAATATATTTTTAAATATACTGTTAGACGCATCTTCATGAGCTGGATGGAAATGTACATTTACAGTACCAACATGTGTGTAAAGTAATTCCAAAGAGAATATGAAGAGGAAGGTGGATTCAGGTTTAAAATTGAAAGAGCTGATGAACTAATATGAAAGTGAGACTGTACAGTGCTTGCCACCTAGCATTGGATTGCCCGTAGCCTGGATTATAAGAGAATTAACATGACAGGACACACCTTGATTTGTACTCTTAGAGATTTTATCAAATCTAAAAATGGTAGGTATAGACTTTCGCCTTCCACTTCACAAACTGTGGTGAAAAACTGTGAAAACTTATGTTACTTGTTCCCAGTGCAGTCTTTATAATACCTGTGCTGTTTCAGCTAACACCTGGATCCAAAATTCAGGACTGAAGTTAGCAGAGCTCAAATTTGGATCTGGTCTGTAATTTCACATACTATAGAACAATTACCATTCATACTACATTTTGTATAATTTACCATAATTACAACCATATTCTTTTCACCATTAAGGAAGCCTGCATCCGAATGCTCTTAATAATCATAACTGCTCGGCCTTCGGTAAAAAAAACAAAACACTAGACAGAAAAACATGTTAGATGCACTAATTTTACCCACTAAATGATGCTCTGTAGTGAATTTGAGTTTCTTAGACCCATTGGGTGTGTTCTTTGGAATATTGTTGGTTTAATACATTATTTGTATGAGAATTGGCCTCACCTGAATTCATTCCTCATATTAAGTTGCCTGAAAAAACCACATAACATCCCTCTAAGGACTGTAGCTTGTAACTGCACTAAATAGCCATTAAATGGTTAAAACGCTGTTGTTAATTAGTGTAAAAAGCAGGTGGCAACCAAACAGACCATGTGATTGCTTGGATTTAAAAGGATGTAAGCATTCTCAGATATACAAAGGGGTGTATGATTTCTGTAGGCTTTTTAATAAACAGATACTTGTATGTGTGCTGATCGCCACCTTTGTAACTGCCCAGTGGATTGCATCCTGTATAGTAAACAAATGAGTAAACACCCAAAGGCTATAAAATAGGTAATATTGTCTTTATTTATTTCAGCCTCATCTCAGTTTTAAATGTAGTGTGGTAAGTCCAGTTATGTTTATTTGTTCTTGTTACCCTTGTTAAATTAGGGACAACCATTTTTAACCGGCTTCCCCTTAGACCTGCCCCCCTCCCCTCCAACATAGTCCAATCAGTTGGTAATTGTCTGGAGCAGAAACTGCTATTACACACACACACACAGACAAACTCCACCCGAAACTCGAGAAAGGTAATAAGATCAGGTTCAGTGGAAATGAAAATGGTTCTAATTATGTTTTTACTTGCAGCTTTTCTGATCGGAACGTTTTCCATTTCGACAGAGTCACGCATTAGACTCGAAAACATTGCAATGGAGCCAGAAAAAACAAATGTTCGCTTCCGTATTAGCGACTAATAAAGTGGAACACCAGCGTAACATCTCAGATGTCATGGTTGATAAGCTGTGTCTTTTCCTCTAGTTACATAGTATTTACACCGACTCTTCATGACGCACCAGCCCTCCTTAGAGATGGGCTAATGGACAAGACTGGAGAAATTCTTCATAAAATATGCACCTCTTTTTAAGCTGGCGGAAAGCATGATGGAATCCATTGTGTTTACGTGTCACCAAAAAGAATCCTTAGTATCTTACTTGGAAGAAGGGCAGCGGCGAATTGAAGCAAGCGTATAAATATTCATGTGACAGAATATGATAAATGCACTCTTCTCAGAAACTTGGGACTCTGGAGATGACATTTTAAGATCTGAATGCGGTCTGATTACCGCGAAAGTCATTCCATTAAAACTGCATTCACAAAAGCTTTTTCTCGCACTCGATGGGATCCAGAACATGTTTGTTACACACGCCTGACCTCCGTTTGGCTGGATGGTTGGAGTCGTTCGGGATGAACACAGTCGCGTGAGATGATATGTCTCAGACAGAATTATGTAAACCCCAAAGTAGTGATAGATACATTAGGGTTCCCTGTACTGACGGCTATTAAGCTGTGAGTGAGATGTCTGATGCAAAATGTCATATGAATGTTATTCAAGCACATTTCATTGATTAAATTAAACAAAAAACAGGCTACATACTGGTTTCTCAATCTCACCTTTGAATTCTAATGAAGAGTTAGACAAAATTTAACTGGCTTACTTAGCCCTAGGTTTGCGTTACATATATTACCTTATTTCATTGGGGACCCTGAGAAACTATCAGGAACGGCTTTCAAGTATGCTTATTCATAAGCAGAGGCGGACGTTTCAGGTTCAGAAAGTAAAAATCCGAACCAGGATTTTGTTTCAACCAACCAGTTGAGTACTCTGTGACTGTGACTCTTTATAGTCAACTGCTTGGTTGAAACAAAATCCCGGTTTAGATATTTTTTTTTACTTTCTGGACCTGAAATTTCCACCTCTCTTCATAAGTGTTTATAAAAGATTCAGAATATCAACAAAAAATACATTATGGACCAGTGGCATGATGTACTTGCGGGGTGGATCCAGCTACAAGACTACATGCCTGCAAAATATAATTTTCCTGTATGACTTTCCATGTATGTCTAATTGTGTGCACCGCATAACATGAGCCTTACCTCAAAAGTTTTACCCCGCAGCAGATGGAACACAATAAAAGTTATTAACTCAAATGTGCTCAATCAATGTGCACAGTATACACTGTCGTTATTTATCAATCAAGTGTGTAAAAGTACTGTTTGTGGCCTTACTGCAAAGTGCATAGGATACGCCTTGAGTCTATTTAGTTCCTTCAGTGAACTGGGATTTCTCCCCAAAAGGGGTCAGACGAGACACATCAGTGTGATAATGGACACCTCTGCCCCCGCCCCCCAGTACCCCATGCCCTATACATAACCATCACGCTCAATATCCAGCAAGGCCTCTGACCTTTTCCAAAGAGTGACTGATACCATTCAGGTTTAAATGAGACTCAGCAGTGCTGGTGGAAGGTAAAGGGGACTCAATGACTGATTTTAGACCGAGGTCATGGGAAGCCAGCTGGGAGAGAGACCGGAACACATGCGTCACAAATCAGTCACACTTCCGCCCCCTCTGGGGGGCCGGGTTACTCAGTAAGGCACTCGGATTGAAGTGGAACTCCAGACAGGACTCTGCCTCCCCAGGGAAGCTGTTTGCACTCGGCATGTTCTGAAATGTAACCCATGGTAAAGGGTGAACTAATTTCGATATAGAGGTCAGAGCTACACACAATATCAGTCACTGTTTTGCTAGATTTCTACCCTTTGACCAAATCCACAGACTATATTGTGCTTAGATACTTGTATTATGCCCCGAGTAAAGTATTATGAAAAAAATTGAGTGTAGTGTATAGAGATTTGTGGTTCTGCTTACGTTTCTGAAAAGCACATCAACACAGGACTCTACACACTCCCTGCAAGCAATGCTGCACTTGTAAAACCGTGATGCAAAGCAGAGCTCCAAAGGAAATCTCGAGCAATGCAGGCTTGACATGCACCTGGCTCACAGCTCCCCTAAGGCTAATATTTACAAAAATACGCAATGTTCAGTTACACCGTTTTCACTTATTGGAATTGCATTTTTCACACTGCACCCTGTATACCTCTTTATATAGTAAATATATCAAACAGCTGGAGCTTGATGGCAAATTTGGAAGGCTAACAAATTTACTAAAAGACAAAGTGAGCATGCCATTCCGATTCCAAGATTTGGACAGATGCTTATAGTCTAGATCAGTGCATCAGGATGCCCCCAAGGACCACTGGAGTCGCCCGTGGACCTGTTCTAAAAATATCACAACTCACCTGTGATTAGCGTTTAAAATGAAATTTTATCCTGTTGCTACTCTTCTTTAATCACATTTGCATTTATATAGATTTGAAAATGACAATATCTTAAAAAAAAGCATTTAGAACATGCTTATTATACATGAAGTTTAGGAGGGTGTTTCAAACTGGTAGCCCTTGGTATGGCTCAGTACCTGGGAAGTAGCTCTCAGTTTCAAAATGGTTAGTGAACCCTGGTCTAGATCATATTTTTAATCAGTTTTGTGTATGCATATCTATTAACACTTTCGATTTTGATTCGAATTAAAACAAAAACACGTACAATGAGAGGAAAATGAAGCTGCCTGCATTTACTGCATTCTCATAGATTTCAGGCACATCAAAATCATCCACCTCTTTTTCAAAAGATTGGCAGGAGGCCATTCCCAGTGGAAGCTTATTTTTTGTAATTCATGAACACTTATCTAGTCTCACTGCTCTGAATACTTCACAGATAAGAGATAATTGGCCATAATCAAGTCACCTGACCTCCTGCACTCCTCACAGCGGTCTTGACAAGGAATGATAGCGGTAGGAAGAGTAGCCGTTGACTTTCCAGAGTTCCTGCATGCATGCACATATTTCAGGGCCTCCAAAGCAGCTCCAACTCAGCCTCCCTGTGTAGAAAGATGGAAATTCCAAAGAATGCATGTAGAGATGGGCTGATGGAGATGGACGAGCAGTATAAACACACACATATGTGTTGTGAAAGCAACTGAATGGAAAATGTTTCTGGGAGCCAACAGCATCCACTGATCCTTCTTGGGACTCACGTACCTCATACTTAGTCTGCCCACATGGACCAAAAGACCTGTCTGCCTGGCTGTGTGGCCCCCATTTAACATCCCAGAGGTGGGGAGCAAACCTCTGGGGGCCAATAGCCCATTCTCCCAAAAGTCGAGCTTGCCGAAGGAATGTTGGCGGGTGTCCCTGCTGGATCTTTTATGACGGGTTTCAAAACAGTCCGAAGGGCTTGTTAACATCGGCCCAAGAGGACTGTGCACACTCAAACCGCGTGTTTGAAATGTGTTGTCTGTCCTTAAAAAAATCCTGATCTCTCATGTGGTAGGTAGGCTGTGGGGGGCCTCCTGGTCTCCCTGCCAACCTCAACTTGGGAGCAGTTTACCAGTAGCTAGCCTTGTGGTTTTACGTTGACGCTTTGTTCTTTTCACTAGTCATTCTCGCCGGTGTAGCGCATAGTTCAGCATGACCATGGATTCCAGCTATCAACCTGAGATAGTGCAGCTGGTGGCTGTGGAGTTTTTCTATTTGAGGCAGATATCTGGGCTACGGCTGACATGGGAACGGTAACCTTGTCACATGTGCAGCTTGGTATTTCCTTATTAGCAGCATGATTAAGCAAAAACTGGATATCCTGAACTTGATATGCAGACTTTGATCCTATTGCCCACCCCATTTTTTTTTCCCCTGGAATTTTCAAATTAATAATGTTCACGGGATGTGCATTGCTGGTGGACCTCTTGTTGGTAGAATGGTTGCAATGATACGTCCTGGGAAGGGATGGATGTTATATTCCTGAAAGGATTTAGTTATTTTTCCACCCTGCAGTTTCCTCCCTGAATTAGTCGCCCAGCCTTGGACCTGCTCCAAGGCAGTAGCTGATTTTGCTTCAGCTGGAAGTGATGAATGATAAACCTTGCTCTAAACTGCTGTCACTCAGTTCTCTCTAGGTTCAAGTGACATTAGGACCCTGGAAAATATATGCGGTCGAAATCAATAAGCACAAGACCTATCATCAAAGGCCCTCTTAGGTAGGGGTCTTGGGGGCCAGAGGCGAGAGGAATGACATAAAAAATAAAAGTACATCCTCTCTTCATTTGCCTTTTTGTGACATCACTGCATAAAAAAAAAAGCCAGAGTCACGGCCCCCGGCTTGAGCATCTCTCTAGCGTACATGTTTGTGTCCGGCTCATCATTTAGACAAGCTGGAAAAAGTGATGACAGCCATTTCGCCTGACAGTCTTAGCTGGCGTAACTAGCCGGCCTCCTGTCCTCTCCGCCCAGTAGTGCCAGCGCCGGCTTGTGATGGTAGCCCAGATGAATGCATTGCTTGAAAATCCAAAAAGAATATTTCAGAAGAACTATTGATAGTGTCTTTCTGAAAGGCCGTGACCGTTACACATGGGATGAGTAAGGCTACTTCGCCGTCTCGTTTAATCCAGTGATTTTTGCCGTGTTCTTTATAGACTGCAGTGCTATTCAGTGATTTTTGTTTTCTTTCCAGAAAAGGTGATTTTCCCTGTGGAATTTTTATTAGATACATGTCATATGTAATTGTTTTATTGAAGAATATCGAGCAGGCTTCTTTAGCTACCCACATGCTTTTGTCAAAAAAATACATGAATTCACCACAGTCTGACCACAATGCACCCACTTTGCGCCTAACACTGACTTAACGTGGATGAGCATCAGCTGAAACTTGAGTCTTCCTGCATGCCCATTTGTCAGGCAACCTCTCTTTGTGCTTCCTCACAACACAAAAGCGTATAGAGTGTCTGCCTTAGGAAACTAATCCCAACAGTATCACCGTACTTGTTTGGTCTTGTGCCGATGCGCACCTGTGTCTCAGGTGACAGTCACACTTCTTGGCCGGGCTGAAATGACCCTCATCCGCTGTAAACCGCAGTCTTCTTGGTAAAACATCTGAATCTCGTTATGTAAATCCTCTTACGTAACGTTGACACGTTACCTTTCACTCCCTCTTCTGCGAGACGCACGGACGGATTGTGCGGTTTGGTCAGTCGCTTATTACTTCTCACAGTTACAGTAAGTATCGGGTTCTTAATGAATGGTGATTTTGTGGCTCGGAGCCTGGTTCTCTGCCAGTCGTGATGGTTAAGTATAGCATGCACTCTGTGCGCAAATAAGGGTAGGAGGCAGATTCCCCTTGGCTAAAGGACGGCGGCTGGATGCCTGTTTCTGCTGTGGACAAGGGTGAATCTAAGGGGTTGGGGAGTATAAGAGAGGCCATAATTCATACAGAGAGGTTAACGTCATCATTAGCCAACGATGTGTTTTGAATCAATACGTGACAAGGGAGGGGGCCCTCTAGGGACCAATCACCTTTCAGCTGGGACCAGTGCCCATTTGGCTCCGCCCCTGGCTGCAGAGGCCTTTGCATTTCCTCATGGCTACCGCAGTGCCAGCCCCAAGTTCTGTGTAATGCCAAATTCCAGAGTGCATTCCCTCTCAGGATCCTGCAGACCCTGCTGCACCCTTTCTGTCGCAGCCCATCCCGTGCCATGCCTCACATTTATCTTTCTGTCCACTTCTGAGATTTTATGCATTTTGCAGCTCTTTAACACTAGCGGTGCTCCTGGGCTGAGGCCCCGTGAGACTTTGTTCACAACCCAGAATAGCACATTTTTTATTGACAATGTGAGAAACATTGAAACAGAAGAACAGGCGTTCAGTTTGACTGACCCCAGCCAACAGCCTGGCTGTCATTCTTTATATAACACGTTCCTGTTGAGGTAACTCTGAGGTCCTCCCTCCAAATACACAGATATGTAACTGAAGACTTTTTGCCGTCTGTAATCTCTTTCAGGTGGACACATTCAGATGGAAAACGCTGGCATGGGTTTCCTCAGAAGAGCCTGAGTTCCTGTCTGTTGTGGATGCTGTTCACATACTGTACTGTATGTCAAAGCCAGTCTTCCATAGGGTCCCATTGTTTTTTGAATTTGAGAAAAATGACAAAACTTCCATCAACTTTTTAATACCCAGAGTCATCTCCTTTTTCATATCATAACTGAAAATAAATGTTTCCTCTTCAATATGAGATGAAACCTCTGAAAGAATTTTGTTACTGATCATGATCCATCACTGTAATCATTTAATTGATTAATGGTTGGTGATATATGTGTGTGTTTTTATATATACACACACACACTGTACCAGTTAAATGTTTGGACATGCCAAGCCCCATAGAAAGCAGCGCGATGATCACATGACTTGACTACCTTACCTACATATAGCAGAAATGGTTTTGCAGGAGATTTTTTTCTGAGGAAAAACAGCCAATGCATAGTGTTCGGCATATATGTGGGAGCTCCTGGAAAAGAATCCCAGGAGGCCACCTCATGAAACTGCCACAGGGGAGAAAGCTGGGTCAGCCAGTCCCTGGAGCAAATGTTACTGAGGGCCTTGCTCAGGGGCCCAGTGATGGGATCACTCTGCCAGCCCAGGGACTTGAACCAGCAACCTTCTGATTCCCAACCCCCTGCCACCTCAACAAATTATTTTTTTAATGCTTCATTGGTCAATGCATAATTCTATACGTTTTATTTTAATTAATTGGTTAATTAATTGATACTTTATTGATCCCTCAGCTTGCTCCATGTAGAGTAAGCTGTCCGCGAAGGGCTGCCACCTGCAATGGCGCCCAGGGAGCTGGGGGTTACGGGCCTTGCTCAAGGACCCACAGACATGCTGTGGCTGGGTTTGGACCTGTGACCTGCTGCTTACAGGCACACAGGCTTAGCCCACTGCACCACACGCTGTCCCCAATATAGTGTTGTAGTGACAATACTATATAGTAACAATATAGTGTTATAGTGTTGATGTCTTTTTAATTCTAAAATGTAGAGAAAATTACAAATAAGCCTTTCTATAGGTAGGCGTATAGTTTTGACTGGTACTGTTTATAGGAAATCCTGTATTATGTTGCCTCTATGTGCTCTGCTTTCCTCCTGTAGTCCAAAGACCATTTTTTTCAACCTGTTTAACCCCAAAAAAGGAATAGAGGCCTATTCTTCCAAATGCAAGCACACAGACATGCACACATTTTTTGTGAAGAGCTAACTCCATAGCAGAATAATTGTAGTCCTTCTGTTTACCTCACCATCAGTTATGGCTATAAAAATGCAGTTACATCCCCAAATAAGCGCCCTTGGCGCATCTTGATGGTCCAGCAGCAAGGGTGGTGCTTCAGGGTTTGTGGTTCCCCTGCTGCACTTCTACGAGTCCGAGATACGTTAATACCTCGGGGAGAAGCTGGGCTGTGGTGAACTTCAACACCAATATGACGTCATCCCTGCTTTCACATGCTGTCATGCCGGCAGTGTGTGCCCGTCTGCATGCTGCTTTTGGGTTGTGGTGGATGAGGGACTTTCTGAGAATGCCAGACGTTTTTTTTTTTCCCTTTCTCATGCACTCCTTCTTTAAGGATGATCCCCGAGTTTCCCCTGACTACCAATTGACTCCGGCAGCCGCTCTGGGGCAAGGCTAAGAAGCGGCTCTGTATCGACACGGCCAATCTTGTGTCCAGATGGACTGGCCGTGGCCTTGGTGATGGTAGGTCGATGCCGGCAAGCTACGATCTCACACCAGCCCCCGGGAACGACTTCGGCATCCCCCCCAGGCCCCGCCGAGTGCCAGCAAACGATTTGAGTGTGGAGGCTTCAGTGCGTGTGAGTAATGCTTTTAATTGTGGGTGTTGCAGATGGATCTGATGCTGGTTTATTTCCTGGAGCTTGTTCCAGGTATTGGGTCATTCTTGCTACACAAAAGAAAATCTGTTCACAATTTAAAAATGCCCAAGGAAGAAAAAAAAAATCTACATTTTTTTAAAAATCTTGTTTGTTTTCCATCATCGTAAAACATATATGTCATAAATGGATAAAATAAGTGACACACAAGAGTAATTTATGCTAATTCAAATTCTATTACCCAACAAACCCTGAGGAGCTCAAGGGAGCAGTTAGCAAGGACCTAAGCGGTTAGCAGAGTTATGAGCAACTTGTCTAGAGCTGTTGATGGTGTAGCCCAAGAACTGGCCTTGCTGAACCCCTTCTCGAGCCCCTCAGCGCTTTCCCACCCCCAACCCCCATAAATGTCATCACAGACGCACCTCTCTGAAAGCGGACCCAGCCACCTGCCACAGCCAGCTGGGCCCACGTTACAGAATCGGTGGGATCAGTAGGTCATTGCGGGCGTCATCCATCTCCCAGTGCCCCGGGGGGATTTGAGGGAAGCAAGCCGGTGGGGTCACCTTGCCTTCCCTCCACCAGCTGGGTTTAAGACCTCAGAGGCCAAGGTTAGGAAGCAGGTGGGCCTCAGTAAACCACAGTCCAACTAGCAATTACTGACCTCAACTTTACCCCAGACCAGTAAGTGCAATGCCCCCAGCTGATTAGCCAAATGCTAATATACTGTTGACCAATTAGTTTCTCTCCTATTGCAACTCTAATCAACTACACAAAGCCCTGCCCAGCTGTGTGACATGCCTTTTCCGGATCAGGGCACTCTCGATTCACCGTTTTCTTCTTAATGACCTCAAAATAAACTTTCAAAGACCTTCTGGAGTTTCTCAGTTCAACCCCCTATTAAGTTGCACTTCTCGAAACCACAGTCTCCTAATACGAGAGTTATGCTCGCAAAGTATTCCTTTCTTTACTACTTTATTTGTGTTGGTAGGGATGCACAGTTCGCTTATTGAGCTCTGGTATAGGAAAACCATTATCCGAAACCCAGATCTGACAATTCACAGATGCGCAGGATGTCCGACAGTAAGCCACATCATTCGGGCTTTCGTGTTGGAGATTTGAGGTTTTGGAAACCTTTAGTCAGTACTAAATTAACGAAAGCTTGAGTAATCAGTGCATCTTACAGTGTGCTTGTGTGAGTAAGCCACAATCCCAGCCCAAGCCAGTTTGATCTGACCCCTCTCGAATTGTCGTCTTCTTTTTACCATAGTTCCCCATTGCCTCATCCTGAACCACGCTATCCACGCAGTGACATCTCGACCGGTGTGAACGGGGTGGGTCTATGACAGGGGAGGGCCTATCGAATCCCATCGGGAGCCACAGCGCTCTGCGCTGATTGGCTAAGATTGCGTGGGCCGGGGCTCTCACACTTGTGGTCTCCCATGGGAAGCACATATTACAAGTTGAAGTTTAGATCATTACATGGCAAAGCCCTCTGTCGCTCCCACTCCAACCGCTCATCAGCATCGAGGAGCAGGGAACATTTAATGGGGGGGTCGGGGGTCCGATGTCTGTGATTAAATGCACCGAGTGCAGTTTAGCAAACAACTGGGCTGGGGAGAATAACTGCACCATACTTTTATACCCATTGTTACTCATTTTGATCCTTATCATGAAGAGCTATAGAAAATTTGATGTTCGAAATTTATCATTTAGGTTTGAACGTGCTTTTTTAAAGAATGTCTTTTATCGCAGAGGCCAGATATTTGGTCAATGTTCTCCTTTCCTCTTTAGAAGACCTTCTAAGGCGCTCTGAGGCTGAGGTCCGCACATGACAAACACTAGGATTCCAGAAGAGAGATTACATAATGATTCACTTCGCTCCGGCTGCACATGCACCCGCAAAGGGCCAATCGATGCTCCCAGAGTGCCGCATGTGAGACACTACTGAAGCACTGGGATACCAACAGGAGCGATGGTGAGGCATGTTCTGCTCACGTGAGGGTCACATTTCACATTTCAGCCCAAGATTCCTCCAAAAAGACCCAATTTTTCAAACTGATTAGCAGACACTTGTATTCCAGCCAGCTTTCAACTATAAAATTTCTATTAAATAAATTGGGTAGGACAACAGCATTCCCCTGGGCCTCGAACCAGCAAACCCTGGTTTATGAGTCCATGTCCATAGCCACTATAGCGCCCACGGGTGCGCCTGCATGTTCACTGCTCCTTATCGTGTTCCTCTCTGACCATGCCAGACTTCTTTATGACCTGTTTATATGGTGTCTCAGGAGCCGGGAAAATCTGTTAGAAGATGAAAACCAGGAACAAGGAGGTAAGGGCAGTCCAATTAACCCCATTGTGGCTTAATCACGCTGTTTTATTCTTTGGGCATTAGATTGGAATCAGAAAAGTAAGGAAATAAACTCAGGGATCCCCCCAAAGTCAAACATAACTACCAATCTAATCATTGTTTGGGGCCATTGCAGGGCAACGGCTCGTTTTCTCTTAAAACTGATCTCATTGGGGTCCGGTCCCAAGGGTGTGAGGTCATCCGGTGTGAGTCCACAGAGATCGGTGTGGACTGCCATGCTCTTTCACGTCAACAGAAGAGGTTAACTCACGTGCCGGTAAGCTTTCGCAACATGGCCACCGACTACGCCCTATGATATGAAAGGATGGCTGGCCAGTCTCGCACTAGCACCGCCAAGCACCACCATTTCAGGCAAAATGCAAAGGGAGCGCTTGTGATAGGAGGAATGAAGATAGCCGGCATGCCCTAGAGAGATGGGGTGAGGGACGGCGAGTCCAGCCACTTCTCCAAGCCTGCCCACTGTGGCCTGCACTCCCACAAGTCCATGCAGGAAGGCAAATTCAGTCCAGGAGCAATGTATGTTGAATTGGGGCCAACAAAAAGTTTCCCAGACAACGCGTCGCATCGCTGAAACACTGTCATGACATTATGGTGTTGGATGCTGCATGTCCCACAGAAACCAGAGCATGAATGCCATCGGAGTGTGAAGACGCTGTTTCTGTTAGCCGCAGAAGGCTGTGCCCAGAGCCCTTTATGGTGGCCAGAAAAGGCCTTTTTCACCCCGTAAGCAAACTGGTCATCCCAGGCTCCCAGCAAGTGACGTTTGTGAAAGCGAGTCTTTGCTCTTTGCTGTTACTTTAGCAGAATTGACACAAGGGGCCTGCAAGACACCAGCGGGGTGCAATCGATGATGGACATCTGCTGTTCTCCAAATGCACACGAGGCATCTTTACTGTACCCTGCGTTCGTCACAGTGGCTGCCGGTCACTGATGCTAAATGTGCTTTCGGAACTAAAATGTTTAATTTGCCACGTCAGGTGACACTCAACCCTCCTTATTGTCTAGCAGAGGGCTTCTCGGCCAGCTTCTGCAGCCTGTACTGTGGAAAAGCCCCAAACTCAGTCAAGGCCCTTGGTGTTAAGACGTTTGGGCCCCGAATCAGCACACAGAAATGGTGCCTGTCATGTGACAGCCAAAGAACTTCCTTCCAACCTGTGCACTATCCGTGAGTAAACACCACAGTGCACTACGGCTGGTGGACTAGTCCCATGCCCTCCACCTGCACGGAGATGCAGCCAGGCTTCTTTGTAAGGCAAATCACAAACAAAACCACCAACCTTCTGTGCCATGCACCAGACCATCAGTACAAGCATGTTTACGTGCATGTTAGTGTTTCTGTGCTTAGGGTTGGGTTGGTTGGTTGGGTTGCTGGTTCAGATCCCAAGGTAGACAGAGTGATGTAACGGTTGGATCCTGAGCAAGGCCCTTAATTTCTCTGGCGACTGGCTGACCCTGTTTTCTAAAAAAAAAAAAATGTTTGTCTGCTAAATAAATAAGATGTAAGTCTCAAAGCAGGATGCACTTAGGTGCTCACACCTGACAGTCAAGAGAGGCTCATCAGTCAATGTACCAAATGGTAAAACTATGGTAAACAGTTTGCCAGTCAGATGGGAGACTCCAGCATGCAACACAGAGCTGTCACATCTGCACCCCTTCCCTTCTACACTGATCTAACCCTTTTAACAGACATCCCAGCCCTGCCAGAAGCTGCTTGTGGTTTTCTTCCCTTTATTTTTATTTTTCTAAGAAATTAATGAACTTGCAAGACTTACATTAAAACATGGCATTACATTTGTAGTAAAAGTCCAGATCTGTATGCACATATAACTGCACATATATTTATTTTATAAATAGATACAATTTATATTTATTTATTTCCTCCTTATTTGCAATACTCTTTTCATGTGCTGAGTACTTTATAAAATGTGTTTGCAGTATATGTACTGTCTTTGCACTATTTTTTTCCCAGCACTTCACCTGTCTTGCTGTTGTATGAATCACATTCTCTCCCTCGGATCAATAAAGTTCATCTTAATGTTTCCTCAGGTCTTAATGAATCAGAAGAGCCTGATATATCCACGACAGAAACGATAATATGTTTCAGAGCATTTGCAAGGTCCAGGTTCCACAATTCATGCATGCATGTCTTCATAATCCCATCAAGCCGCTGCAGAGACACACAGTGAGCGAGCACTTCTGCCAGGAGTTTTCACTCAGAGCAGAAATCAGCCATGCTCAACACCGTTCCCGAGCTCCATTCCTGCACCATTCTGCCGTCCTTATTTATGAAAGGAAGAGAAAAAGAAAACATCCCAGAGTCTGGGCAATGCAAACCAGGCACGCATGTGAACTCTGCAATAACATCCTGGAGCGTGTATTTTAGTCAGCAAGTGTGCAGGACCAGCATCCAGAGGGTGCTGCTGGAGCTGGGCATGGCAGCCTGGCTTGGAAGACGTCGTACAGAAGGCTTGAGTTCTGACTCACTTTTTCCCATCTCTGGATAAACGTCTGAGTCTCAAACACAGAGTCTTGCTCACACTCACCAAGTCACACATGCAAGTATGCAACATTGCCGGACTCCACGGTCCATCCCAGATAAGAAGCCAAGATGACCCCCAAAAGGGTTCTGAACACTGACTGTCACGGACGGCCATAACGCGGCGTGAACACTCATTAAATTGCTGTTGACCATAAATACCCAACATACAATGTTGGGTTGCACTTACATTAAAATTGTGTTAGAATTCCCACCAAATTTAGTCACTTTCTGATTCACCATCCACAAGAAAACGACACTCTTCCAGCAATATAACGCTGCACTGAGCTATATCAAGAACGAATGGTTTCGCTTTTAGCAACGCTGATGTAAAGACCATATCACCATGAGTAGGATGCCTACAGCTAGCACTGACATGCCCCCCCCCCCCCCCCCAAAAAAAAAGCCATTTCAATAGGGGATTCATGCTCCATGTTGAACCTTCATAACTCCCACTCGAGACGAGGCCCAAGTGATGCATTTTGCTGAGTGAAAGGCATCTTAGATGTGCAGCTCTCACCCCGATCACTCACTAAAAGCTGCACCTAAAGCAACTGACATTAAAGGGGTGCAGCGGTGTTGAAACGTTTTGAAACCACCTTTATAGAGACAGGGCCTCACGTTTTGCAGACACAAGAACCTAATTGTCTGCTCCTATCAGTCATGGGGGCTAAAGGGTACATGCCTCCCCGGAAAACAACGATGGGTACAGTGTAAACTCGACTGTATAGAACTCTTTGTTTGCCTTCCTTTGGTATGTGTGTGGGAGAAACTATGTCAACCGAAGGATTCAAAATCATCCACATCATGGAATCACCTACATGAACCAGGCAGAGATACGGCATAAAATGGCAAAATCCATGCGTTGTCCATGCCTGGCCACATTTGGTGTGGCAAAAAAAAAAAACTTAATTTTTTTTTTTTTGAAAGACAAAGACTGACACCATGTGGACGAAAGGTGTATTACCAGATGAGGAGGTCGGCAATACGTTCTACCAGAGAAGACTCTGTAGGTGTATGATTTTCATTGGTGGCACCGAGTTCTTTATATGTGATCCTGGGGGCACAGCTGCTATCTACATTATCCGTCTCTCACCAGCAAGACGTGTCACACACACACAAATACACACACACACACACACACGTACATACACATTGCATTTTTGGTCTGATAACAGGTGAGCAGGGATACAGAGGAAGCCTCGACACAAACACTCATCACACACACCACACACAATTAAAATAGAATAGAACTTGTATATATTTAGCATGTAAATAATGTTAGAACAGAAAGACGGCTTCACTACACCGATGTGCAAATTCCGCACATCTTCAACATGAGCATCTCCTTTTCTAAAGGACAAAGGTTATTCCATGTTACACAGATGGTACTGGTGGAGTCATGTGAAAAGGATGTATATACTTCATAATTATCCACATGTTAATATCAAGACCATTCATGGTGTTACTCATTTTCTGAATATGTACATGGTGTCATGAGATTTTGGACTATAATGGTCATTCCCTTGGTGGTTACCTAAGTCCCAACTAGTTCCATTCTTCTGGGTTTCCAAGTCCGGTCCAGGAGCTCATGTGCTGCCCTTGCTTGAGACACCGTCACAGGCAGCTAAAAAAGCCTTCCAGTCTGTCCATAGCTGACTGGACCAAGATAAGTGGTCAGAAGATGGGTGACCTCCCCAGTGTGGACAGGTACATACACAGTCCTGTATAGGCAATTTTCACATGGCAATTCACCTCTTAGGCGAATCGGCATGGGGGGGGAACACACATATTCAACACATAGTACGGGCCTGATATGGAATCCTACAGTGCTATCAGATATAAAATAATAATAATTATTATTATTATAATAATAATAAAGATGGGTGAGAGAGACATCGGTGCAGAGACACAGATTACAAAGTCACTTAGTAAGCAGCAGTGTTTTAATATAACTGATTTGTATTGCTTTTTAATGTGTTTTTTTTTTCAGAAACAGTAAAGCCATACATTGTAAAGCAAATGAAAATACACAAAAGATCTGTACAGCCATTGTAGCACATTCACACAGTCTAAGTCAGCTATTTTTAAACAGGCAGATATCGGGGCAAACCTTACACTATGTTCCTGTAAACTCAAACATGGGCTCTTGTCTCTAGTTTCCCATGAATTTTAATTACAAAATTACCTTTTTTCTTTTCTTTTTTCATTGAGCAACATACATGATCACTGGATCAGTTCAGCTTGAAATTTTAAGGGCTCTATTTTTTTTTTTTTAATGGAAATAATTAGCTTGATAGACCAAGAAATCGGAAACACTTCTTGCTGTAAGCTGTGTGGACTACTTTCAGTGGTCAGAATGCTTACTTTTCTATTACATAGCCTCTAATGCTATGTAAAGCACATAGTAACTACAAAACTATAGCATGCTAACCTTTTCTCGCCTTACTCTATGTAGTCAGACAATGTTTTTTGGCACAATGTGACTCTGTTTTCATTTTGCTGATCACGTTTGGCTAATGCAGCTTCTGAGAAGCGCTTTTCGTAACCTTAATGGGGTAAAATTGGCTTAATAAAAACCCACTGAAGAGACACACAGCAAACGTAATTAAAGGTTATGTGATACAGCATTAATATGGGCTCCGATAACAATCACTTTCCCTTAAGAACAAGAATCTTCCCTTGAAAGAAAATGTCGAAAAGAAAATTAGTTTGACATTAAAACGAATAATACAAATATATACTTAAAATCTTTGGCAAAAAAAAGTATTTACATGTGGATCCAATTCTGACATGGTTGTGACAGACACAAAATTTGGTTACCATCCTTTGTACTCAATCGAATCTCTGAATGAACATGTGATCCCAACTTTCAGTGACTTGGGTAAAAATACAACACAGTGATAGTGTATTTTCTTTCAGACAATACACTTTCAATAAGTCCTAATAATAATCACTGTACAAATGGCATCTATTAAGTCCAACCTATTCTGTAGTGTAAGGGGACATTATACCATGTAGCCACAGTGAACTATTTCCAAGGGGGATTTAAAAATGGTTTATTTGTAAAATAACAGTTAAAACACTGCAGTACTTGTCTGGCAATCTGTTTACAGGGTTCCGTTTATCTTACGCTCTGTGTTCCCGTCTGTAGAGAACACCAGAACCTAAATGGCTTCCTTGGAAAAAAAAAAAAAGTATTACTTCACTGCGACACAAGGTGGCAGTAGAGTGACATGATTGCTTCACTTCGCCATCGTGTCATTTTGAACGACATAGTATTTACCAGTTAAGTTTTGAATAAAACAAGAATCCAAAGACCATATACAGATTGTTAAAAATGTCATACTTTCTCCAATGTATGCTGTGTTTATATTACCACGTTTAAGTGCTTAAATAAACCCCCAATGCTGCAGTCCTTCCTGACAGCACAGAAGAAATAATAAAAAAAAACAATCCGACGTCAGGATGTTGATTTGAACTGTTGAATAAGTCACAAAGCGTATTCGATCATCCTTATACCTGGGGAAGAGTTTTATTCTATGACCCTAAGGGCCAACCTTATTCTACGAGAACATAATGCGAGCAAACTGTGGTAAAATGAGTAAAAAGAGTGAGAAGCTGGAACGTAGATACACTTTACACCTTACTGTATATATTTAAATGCTTTTCAAAATCCCCTGACTTTGAGATCTTAGCCAAAATAAAGAATATTTTTTTCAATGCATTAAGTAAACTTTATGTAGACTATACAATATATGTTTATATGAGTTAACATAGCAACATAGCAAAAAATAAATACTTTTTTTTTCTTTTTGTAATTTATATATAGTTTTTTTGTTTTGATTAGCTTACTTTTTGTCTGTGTGTGCGTGTGTGTGTGTGTTTAAAGTAAGGCCTTCAGGCATGTAACAAACTCTTCTTTCTAAAGATGTCACTGCTACAGGAATTATGGGAGTGAGAGCAGAGTTAGCCCCCCCCTATGCAAATGGGACACTCAGTGGAAACAGGCAATGGCCAAAGAACCCCAGTTCTGAAGGCTGCTTAAAGTGAAACACTAGTCTAGGTGAAGAAAGAGTTACAAGGGTTGAGTTGCTACTTCAAGGACTGATGACGTCTACTTCGCCTAATCAGAACCATCTGGCTGAAATGCAAGACTTTTGTTAATCCATGCAGTTACTCTTCGGGCTGTCCGATGGAAGAGATGTCTTTACTCCATGACTAAAGCTATGAGGCTAGAAGCAGACAAGGGAGATGAGTACATCACGCGAAACATAGGCAGCAAGCTTACATTTTGTTCTACAACATGCAGGACAGTGCAATTTCCCAGCAGGTCCTGGGCTCCTCCAGTGTGATCAGATAAGCGTGGACGGCTGTAAGCTGGAGCGGATCGGCGTGCAGAGCCAGAAGAAACTGTGTTTCTCATCGGTTTCCTGTCATATGTTCAGCTACCCCCTCCTCCAAGTAGCATAGTGAAGCTTAGCACACGAACCACAGATAACTGAGGTACATTCAGAAGTCCTGCGTCCACAGACGAGAGCAATCAGTCCCAAATCACTTCTGAAATCTATGTGCTCACGGATTGACTAATCAAGCCTGAATATGGCATTTTTGAATGATCACCAACGAAATAGCAAAGCTTGGACCTCAGTGCATGTAACTATTACAGATTTGGTCTATTATATGTAGGACAAAAAAAATCTGCATAATACAGCCCTTTGCAACCCACAGCAGACCCCAGATATGGCTGTATAGTACATACATTTAATCCACTCACCAGGCTAACATGCGAAATGTATTGGATTACTCTTTGCAAGAAAGCATGGCCACAAATTTTATGACGGATAAAAAAAAGACATTAATATACTTAACTAAAAAGCATACTTTCATCTTTGTCTGTTTCAACATTCCCATTTTACAAAATGTCTTATTTCAACAGAACCATCTGATTATTGCATACATTTCCTGATACTCTCTCGTCTTTGGTTAATCAATCCGAAAGCCCAGTAGATTTCAGTCTCGTGTTCCTTGCACGATCTCGCCTCTTCTTTTCGCCCTTTTCACGCGAAGCTCACTCACATCAGTATCCCCTCTTTTTCGATTGACCCTGCAAGAGAGATTGAGAGCATCTCACCCTCCCCCCTCCCACTAACGTACCAACGCTACGCCTCCCCCACTGCACCTGCTCTGTCTCCATCTCGGATCGGCTCCAAGTCCTTCAACCCACCCTCCCCCTCCAAAAAAAAAAAAATACAAAGAAACAATACAAAAGAAGAAATGTTACATTAAGAAATAAATGTGAAAATGACAAGAATTTCCAAAACAAATTCAAACTGCAGCTGGGGAGGTGGGGGAGGGGGATTCACCGCTTCTGTGAGCCAAGCATCACCTTGGAGACGAAGTTGACGATGGCGGTAGCGGGCTGGTCGGGGTCCATCTCGGCGAAAAGGTGACTCACGTTGTCCGTTGTGCTTCCTTGTTTGCGGGCCACAAATCCGAAAAACCTGAAGAGAAGGTGAGAGATGAATGACAGCTTTAACGCCAACACCTCACTCATGTCCCCAAGTGGCATTTTATTTATGTAGCTGACCAAAAGCAACATACATCTTTTTGTTTGGAGACACTGGGACTTGAACCAGCAACCTTCTGAGCATGGCGTCCTTACCTGTGGAGCCATATTTGGCTACGTCACCTGCTGCGACTTGATCTAACACAAATGCGTGAGGCTCAAAAATGCTGAAACCACCCCACCCCCCCTTTGCGTGAGATAATTACAAAGGAGATGTTTCATTCGCAGTTATGGGCGCAGAAGAAACAGCCATTAAACCCCCCTCTGCGGCATTTTATATGACCGCATTAAGTGGTGCCCGTGTTGCCTTAACAAGTCCCACGCGGATAAACCAGGAACGGAATATAAGCACAGCTTCGGGGTCTATATCGGTCGAGACCGAGAAACAGCTGTGTCCTTAAACACTGCTGATCGCTGACAGGGCTATATTTACCGGTGTCAGGCCCGCTCTCCGGACTGTGAGCATTTTGAACACGGCACTTCAGCCCCTGTGGGTCTGTGTAACTGCGCTAACACAACATTCCTTAAATGCTGCGTAAACATCATGCACAGCAGCACAGGGGCGACACAGCGGCTGGAACAAAGAGGCCTCTCGCATGACAGCGGGATGAGATGCACCGGGAGATATGTGCCGGTCCCCAAATGACGCGGCCACAAACACGCAAGCGGAATTAGCGAAGCGCCCCGTCGCAGAATGCTAGGTCGGTGACCCCGCTAACAACTGTGTCAGGATC